>NC_143482.1:31240097-31573862 GCF_027475165.1 Benincasa hispida
ATCCTTCTTTGAAGCAACTTTGAATATCACGAGCGACTCAAACTTATAAATTACAGACTCGATTGCAAGATTAATGCCCAAAAATGCAGGGGTCTTTACAAACCAAATCTGTAAATTAAAGAAAGCCTTAAACAGAGTGTTCTATCCCAAAACATCCATCAATAAATCCATCCACAACCATTCATCATATGAAACAAGATGCAGATTATAAAACTCACCATTACTGCAAAATAATTCAATACAAGAATGAAATTTAGAATCAGAAACCTACAACCTGGCTCTGATACCAATTGTAGGAATTCTAATGGGAGAGAACCTTGAGCGGAAATGGATCAACCAAATTCCATTGTCATTGAATACAAAATTTACAGTAAACAATTAGACAAGATATGCATTTATTTCTAAATTACAGCATGCTTTAGAAAGAATTAAAGGGTTTCAAGAAACCTCATCTTTGAAGACTTTTTCTGCACGTTTTCCCTTGAACAAATCATGAACTCCTTAAAGAACTTCTTCAAGATAAACCTCAAACAGAATCAGACACTTCCACAAAAGTTACTTTCGTATTCTCAGGGTGAGAACCCAGAAGTGGTGGGCTCTGACTATTTTGGTTAAGAGGGAAAACATAATGTACAGGAGGAAGATTGAGAACTCTAAAAAACCCAAGACAAAACACACAGAATACTTCTGTATTTTTATTTCTCAATCTTCCTACGAACCTCAGAAGAAGAAGAAGAAAACATTTTTCTTTTATTCTTCTTGCCAAAATTAACCACCACCCACTTACATGGGTGGAGAGAAAAGAAAGGGAAAGAAGTTGTAATTTCCTTCATTATTATTTAAAAATAATAATATAAATATAAATAAGATAACTAACTTATCATATTATATATATATATATATATTTAATTATATATTATATCAAATATAGCATATAACCTATAGTTTTAATATTGTATCACATACAATATAAACTATAGTTTTTTTTCTCTTTTTATGGTATTTAATATAAATCATATTTATATTACATTTAACAATTATGAATCCAATCCATAGAAACTATATTTGAATCACATTCAAATATTTATTTCCTCCCATTGAGCTATAATGTATCAAATACTTTATGACAATTATATCACATATAATTGGAACAACTTAATTATTTCATATATAATTAAATCCCTCTATTAATTTGAACAATTCAAATTAATCCAAAAAATGATTCTAAAAAAAAAAATCCTATTTAGCTACTAAGAGGACCTCATGGACCTGTAATTTGAAACTCTAACAGTATAATTATTCACCATCCGTTAACTGTCGGGCACTCCATGAAAGACCGACAACTACACTCTTTCCACTATAGATATATTTTTGTGTCCATAGCCAAACAATAGCACGATGACCCTTCACAAATTGCTCTTAAGTACATTTGAGTCAAATTACCATTTTGCCCCTATAGTTATATCTAATTCCTTAAGTACCATTGATCGCTCTAATGAACAATAGATCATAGTCCAACTATGACTAAACCCTTGTCAAGCCAGGAGAGGGTATGGCGCCACATTGTTCAAGAATCAGAATTATCCCTACCTCAGGGAAGGAGTGAATTCCATCTTATGTAGTTATGTTCCCAGCTCCTCAATTAGACGAATCCCCAAAATGGTAGACTTGTTGAGTCGACGATCTGGCCACTCTCACCCATACAAATCAAAGGACCATCCTCATAGGCAAGAGTTCAAAACTCACTCAGGATTCAGGTTATGTTACCTATAGTCATCCTAGTGAAATGTAAGTCTCTATTATGAATGACATTATATAATGAGACTAAACATGAATTATCAGGATCAGATCATTTGTAGCACTTTACAATAATTGTAACACCTACAAAGCGGGTCATACTTGTAGTGTTACTAGCATAAGGTACCCAACCTTATCCATCTACTACAGACCATTTAGGTTATCACTTAAACATGATCCACTCGTATGTCTGTACATACTTGTTTAAGTTACAAAGATAATCTTGGATGTTAGTTTATTGGTTTGTAGTTAATGTAACTAAAATATCATATATTTTATAGACAATGTATAAAATATCAAATATTTTATTAAATACTCAATGAGTTTGTTCAACAATGTTTACAAACTATAGGACCCTACGAGATTTAGGGCATCAACCCCAATACCTACATCATTCCTAATGAGTAATATCGTCTACGCACAAGACTAAGAAGGCTACTAAACTATTGATGATCTTTTTGTATACCCAAAGCTCATTAATATTTTGATCAAAGTCATAAGATTTAATCGCAGTATCAAACCTTATATTCTAAGATTGAGAAGCTTGCTTCAGTCCATAAATGGATCGATTAAGCCTGTAAACCATTTGCTCTTGACATTGGGTTATGAATCCCTTGGGTTGGTCCATATAAATGGTCTACTCAAGATTGCTATTCAGAAAGGCAGTCTTCACATCCATCTGCATAATCTCATAGTCATAATATGGGACAATAGACAGAGGATCTAGATAGACTTTAACATAGCAACAGGTGAAAAAGTCTCCTCATAGTCGACTCCTTCAACCTGAGTATAACCTTTTGCCACTAGTCTAGCCTTGAAGATTTGCACATTCCCATCAGCACCCCGTTTTCTCTTGTATGATCCATTTGCAACCTACAGGTTTAACCCTATCAGGTACATTTAAAAGATCCCAAATTGAACTGAAGTTGATTGACTCCATTTCGAGATCCACAGCTTTGATCCACTCATCTTTGTCAACATCCTCCATTACCTTCTTGTAAGACAACAGATCCTCAACATCTCTATCAGCTACCATAGCTAGGATTTTTGTTAAACTCATATAACGGACAGGTGGGTTCATAACCCTCCCTCTGTGTCGAGGTTCTCTCACACTTGAGGTGGATTTAACCTACTAGATGATCCAACTTCAACAACTATTGTTGAGATGTTGGATTCTTCAACAACTCTCATTGAAGGTTCAGTAGTTTCTTTGGAAAGTTCATTCAACATAACATTACTGCGGGGCTTGTGCTCCCTTATGTGGTCTTTTCCTAAAAAAGCAGTGTTTGTCGATACAAACACTTTCTTTTTCCTTGGATCGAAGAAGAAACCACCTCTTGTTCCTTTGAGGTAGCCTACAAATAGACACAATTTTGAACGAGATTCTAGTTTCTTAGGATTTGGCTCAAGCACATGTGTTGGGCAACCTTATATTCTTAAATGATGTAAACTAGTTTTACGACCATTCCATAACTCCAAAGGTGTTCTGGTGACACTTTTGGATGGAACACGTTTCAAAATATACATTGCAGTTTCTACTACATAACTCCAAAACGAGTCAGGTAAGGAAGCGTAATTCATCATAAACCGAACCATGGTCCAACAGGGTTCGATTTCTCCTTTTTGATACACCATTCTATTGAGGTGTACTAGGTGGTCAGAGGTTGGATACAATTCCATGTTATATCAAATAGTTTTGGAATGTCAAATCCATAAACTCTCCACCTCGATCAGATCGAAATGTCTTAATAGTTCTATTTAATGCATTTTCAACTTCGGCCTTGAATTCTTTGAACTTTTCAAAAGATTCAGACTTATGTTGCATTAAATAAACATTCCCATATCTTGAATAATCATCAATGAAAGTGATGAAATATTCAAAATCTCCCCTTGCTTTAACATTCATTGAACCACATAGGTCTGAATGTACCAACTCTAGAGGTTCTTAGACCCTGTGACCTTTTCTAGTAAAAGGTCTTTTAGTCATTTTACCTTCAAAGCATAACTCCACACATGTAAAGAATTTTCTTCCAACTCGTTCAGAAGTCCATTCTTCATCAACCTCTCAATCCTATTGAGATTGATGTGTCCTAATCTCAAGTGACAAAGTTGGACATTTTCTTTAAGAGAAATTTTAAGTCTTTTATATTCAGTTACCGCAGTTTTAAACATTTCAGTGTTATGGAGGGCTTTAGTTGCTAACGGTCTTAGTACATAAAGGTTGTTTTCGAGTTTCGTAGAACAAATATCAACACCGTTTTTGGAAATAAACACTTTATTTACACGGAAGTTGATACAAAAAGATTGTTATAATAAACACTTTATAGAAATTAAGTTCCTTTTTAAACCAAGAACTACGTAAACATTTTCTAGTAAAATGAATTTATTCTGTAAAGTGAACTGGAGACCTCCAATTACCATAGTCGAGACGACGTGCTCAGTTCCAACCCGCATCGTCATCTCATCAGCATCAAGTTGTCGCCAGGAACTAATTCCATGAAATGAAGAACAATCGTGTTTAGTGGCTCCATAATCTATCATACATATGTGCTTTCTTGCATACGGGCATTGAAGATGTGTTCGAGAGTGTCACGCCTGAGCTATGCAGATGGCTGTCTGAAAATTCCCTTAAGAGACTCCATGATCTCACGAGCTGTGAGCATGGGCTCATGCTTCTTAGCCAAAGACTTCAGGAAGACTCGCTAAGATATATGCTCATGCCTTTTCATTTGCCCGTTTCCAACGCTTGTATGCTTCTCGAATATTTCGTGCATTAGGACAAAACAAAGCTCATCGATGATAAGTATTGTGTTGATCGTGTTTTTTTCATGAAGTGTAGTTTTTGCCCATTAATTTATCAGTGGCAAGTGGATTTAAGGTCCCGGAATTCATTGTGAAATAAATTTGATGAAATAATACAAATTATTTACAATTAGTTTATTTGCATAAAACCAACAATACAACCAATTAATTTTAGCAAAATAGTCTAATGTACTCTAAGTGACATTTATTTTGCAATGAGGTTTTAGACAGGACAAAAGTCACCGTAGAGTGATCATGTGCCCCTACACTGACATGATACAATCTCAACTAATATACAAAACAACTCCTTATTACTGTCACTATTAGTCACCATTGTTCGGTCCATAATTTGTTAAACTTGCTTAACAATTCTTGTAAGTGTAACCCCTCATTTTAGGTCTTAGAGTTCTACCCCAATGAGCCAACCGTAGGAAAAAACCGATTGGGACATGAAACTAAAACAACTCTATCCATTGCTGGAGTTTGAATAAAGCATCATGCAAAAATGTCATCATTTAGGGGGACACCCACAGTGCTACAAAGCCATGCATGAAACTTTACTTCAAACTAATGAGAGAGACCGATGGATGTGTTATCACATGTCCCACTCCCACATACTATAAACACTTTTTCGTTCACCTTGATATTGATTTATACAAATGCCACCCGTAGGGGGACACCCATGGTGTCTCGAGGCCGAGTATAGACCTCATGGTGTGAACTTTAAGGAGAAACTTGAAGAGGATGAAATGAAGTATCATATATCCCATTTTTCTCCCACTGAGCGTTTTACATAGGGATAATTAACTTAGAAAAATTCGGCTACTGATATTATCTAAGTGATTGTTTAATTTGCCCAAAAACAACACTTGCCTTTGGATAGTTTAAACAATTTTGATTAAGATCTGTTATGCTCTTTAACAAACTTTAATCAAACTTGCATGGATATAACAAATCTATCTAATTTACCTTTCTAGGTAAGTTTCCAGGTAGGGGTGTTACATTTTCGTTGATCTAAATACCCCATCCTAGACATAACTCGCCTAGACAAAAGGCCTTTTATAGATACATTTGTTACATAGTTAATCTTATATTAAGAATCAATTTAATTCTATTAAACCGATTAAAAGATTAAACTTATATTTCTAATCTCATTAGAAATGGTAATCTTAGATCTATTTGAATCATATTTTAAAACAATTTTAAAAGATTATTTTTAACCTAAGGTTTGCATGCAACTCTTAATTATTGATTTTAATTTCTAATTTCATTTAGTTATAACAATTATAAACAAATGAAATAAATTAAAACCATGCATTGCATGCTTTGAAATATTTTAGTAAATTATAACATTTATAAATTAACCTAAAGTAGTGTCATATACTTATGCAATTTCATTTCATTACTAATATGTATAACATTTATATAATAAAGTAATGAAACTGACAATAGCATACATCGATACATACATTGTACCATATATTATATCAATTATAATATAAATGATGCATGAATATGCTATTAATTCATGCATACATATATTATAACATTTATATTATATGATGCATGAGCATGTTACATTGATTCAATCATGCATATACATATATTATAACACTTATAATATAATAATGTATGAAATTAAATGCATAACCTAAGGTAGAATTTTATACTATATGACATACTTTATGGCATATAAATATAAATAAAATTCATACATCACATGTGTAAAATAAAAGTAATTAACGGACCAGGATTGGACACCTAAAAGAAAATTTAAAACTAACTATAACAAATAAAGAGTTAGCCGATTCGAAACAGGTGAACCGGGTCATGAACTGCTTGACCCGAAACGCCAAATAGTGATTGCCCACAAGCATCTCATTGCAATGAATATACAATGAAACACTTAGCCATGATCTTATAGTGCTATCACATAGCAACGATAGCACAAAGCTATCGCATAGCTATGATCGCATAGCAATGATAGCAGAAAGCTATCGTATAGCTATGATCCCATAGTGCTATTGCATAACCACAATCGCATAGGGATATCACATAGCCACGATCACACAGTGTTATCACATAGCACTTCACGCCAAGTGCCATCGCACAGCAAGCATCACCTAGCAACGTTCGAACGAGCTTTCTTATTCTTCCGAAATGGACTTCATTTTCTCTAGAAAACACATAGGGAACAACACGAGCAACTCAAAACTTTAAATACAGACTCGTCCGCATTTAAACTTCTCAAAAGCAAGGGCCCTTACAAACCAATTTGTAAAAAGAAAGCGATAAATCTATATAGTCTAATCCCAAAAAACATCCACTAATCGTAAATTCATACATTCCACAGAACATTCATCACATGAATTACATAATGTAAAATCCCACCAGAACATTGTAAAATTAAACCAAAATTTTGGAAAAATTGGGTAAAAAACCGCACTCTAATACCAATTGAAGAAACCATTGAAGATCCTTGAGTGGAAGCATGGGATCGGACTAAATACCTAAAATTTATAGAACATAAATTTTACAGCAAAAACATACAGAGTATGCATTTAAAAGAAAATTGCAGCACACTTTAAAAAAGAGAACATAAAAGAAAAAGGATATTTGTAATAGATAGAAGAATAAGAGAAAAAATCTAAAAATATATTACATCTTTAAAATATTTGCAAATATGGATGAGTTGACTAGTCAATTTTTGAATTATTTTTTAATTTCCAATTTCACCCCATTGTCTTCTCTTGTTGCATACCTTCTCTTTTTTTTAGCCTTTTTATTTTCTTTATTTTCTTCGAATTTTGCTTCTTCCCTCCCTTTTTTCATTTTTTATTTTCATTTTTTTCTCCAGTTTTTGCTTCTACCCTTTTATTTTATTTTATTTTATTCTTTCCTTTATCCTATTTTTGTTTCTTTCCTTTATTTTTATTTTCTTTATTTTCTTCGTTTTCCTTTTTTTTCTTTCTTTCTCCGATTTTTTCTTCTTCCCTTTTCTTTTTTTTTTTAGTATTTTATTTTCTTTACTTTCTCCGATTTTTTGCTTCTTCTCTTTCTTCTTCTTTTTTTTTTTTTTTAATTTTTCTTTAGTTTTTCTAATTTTTTGCTTTCCTTTAATCTATTTAATTTTCTTTCCTTTCTACAGTATTTGCTTCTTCTTTTTCTCTTATTTTAAAAATTTTTATTTCCTTTATTTGAATTTTTTCTTTTTCTCTTTTTTTTTTCACAAGAATTATGATGCTGAGTTTCGTATCCAAGACTTGAAAGTACTCAATTCATAAGTGCCTTAACATCAACAGGCCAATCATCAAGTTTGTTTATTATAACAAATAATAAATATAAGCAAATGAAAGTCTATCAGTGATAGCCATTAATATTTTCTATTATTGATAGCTTAATCTTTGATTATATTTTCATAGTTAATAGCCACATATAAAAATCTATCATTGATAGCCAACTTAGTGAATTTAATTAATAAAGTTAAATCTCGAACTAAAATTTAAGTGGAATGCCTAGAAGTTATCACTAATAGCATGTTTATTAGTGATAGAAGCTATCATCGAAAAGAAAAGACACTTATAAATGTTTAAGAATGACAAGAAATGGACAAAAAGGTGTTCAGTGGTTATGATTGATAGAAGCTACTACTGATAGCATGTTACCAGTGATAGAAGCTAATTCTAATAGCATGTTATCGATGATAGTAGCTACCTGATAGTAAGTTGTCGGTGATAGAAGCTACCCGATAGCATGTTATCGGTGATAGAAGCTACCACTGATAGCACTTTATTAGTGATAAAGAACTGTCCCTGATAGCATGATATCAGTGAGATCATTAATAGCATCTTATCAATAACCACAATATGAGTGATGTTAGTGATATCGGTGATAGAACTTAGGTGATATCTATATATCGGGTTTCTTTCAAAGATGATAACCAGTTATAGAAGTTTATCATTGATAGCCTTAAGTGCTAATATTTCAAGGTTGATTCTAATTCATGAAAGTCTATCAGAGATAGCGACTGATAGCAACTGTGGTAATCAAAGTTGTTGGTCTTCTTTCAAAGTTGATCACTATTTATAAATTTATCATTGATAGTCACTGATAGCCTTAAGTATTGATATTTCAAGGTTGATTCCAATTGATGAAAGTGAATCAATGATAGCTACTAATAATTGATAACAAATTAAAATCTAATATTTCAAGATTGTATTAAATTTTCTCAAATTGAAAGCTATCGCTAATAGCAACTATCATCGATAACAATTGATAGAAGCTATCAGCGATAGCAACTGACAGTTGCTATCAATGATAGCTTTTAATTTGAGAAAACTGGGAAGAAGCGAGCAAAATGGTGGCTAGGCATGGATTTTTAATCTTTTACCATTTTTTGATCTATATATGCAATTATTTTATCCTTGTACTATATATTCTATTATTTTGGGCTTGAATTCTATTTATGCAACTAGCCCTATATATATATTAAACTATATGTTATATCAAATATAACACATAACCTATAGATTTTATATTGTATCAAATACGATATAACCTATAGTTTCCATTCTCTCAATAATGGCATTTAATATAAATCTCATTTATATTAAATTTAATTATATGAATTAAATTCATATAATTAATATTTGAATCATATTCAAATATTTATTTCCTCTCAAATAAACGTTATATTATAATATATCAACTACATTATAGTAATTATATCTTATACAATTAGATTAAATTAATTATATCACATATAATTAATTCCCTTAATTAATTTGAACAATTCAAATTAATCCAAAAATGTATTTTTATTAATTCCCATTGAGCTACAGATGGGACCTCATGGATCTGTAGCTTGAAGCTCCAATGGTACATGAATAATTAATTACACTCATTTAGTTAAATTATTCACCATCCGTTAACTATCAGGCACTCTACTAAAGACCGACAACTGCACTCCTTGCAATACAGATATATTTTTGTGTCCATTTGATATAACTAGTCAATAGTACGATGATCTTTCACAAATTGCTCGTAAGTACTAGTTGGGTCAAAATTACCGTTTTGCCCTTTAGTTACATCTAACTTCTTAAGTACCACTGATCCCTCTAATGAACAATAAATCATAGACCAACTATGATCAAACCCCTCTTGGACCAGGAAAGGGTGTGGCGCCACATTGTTCAAGCCTCGGAATCAACCTTTAAGGGAACAATTTATCTACTTGTCCCGACATTGAGGAAGGAGTGAATTCCTTCTTGTATAGCTATGTTCCTAGCTCCCCAATCAGACGAATCCCCAAAATGGTAGACTTGTTGAGTTGGCGATCTGGCCACTCTCACCCATACAAATCAAAGAATTGGCTTCATAGGCAGGAGTCCAAAACTCACTCAAAATTCAGGTCATGTTACCTACGGTCATCCTGGTGAAATGAAAGTCTCTACTTTGAACGACATTATATGATGAGATTAAACATTTTGTGGTCTAGTCTTATACAAACTCCTTTGTATAGAATATCCTTGCTCACATGTCTCCACTTGAATTATCAGGATCAGATCATTTGTAGCACATTACAACAATTGTAACATCTACAAAGCGGGTCATACTCATAGTGTCACAAGGATAAGGTATCCAGCCTTATCCATCTACTACAAACTTTAGGTTATCACTTAAACATGATCCACCTTTGTCTTTACATACATGTTTAAGCTACAAAGATAACCTTGGATGTTAGTTTATTAGTTTGTGATTAATGCAAGTAATTTAGAAATAAAACATCACATATTTTATTACATAAATAAAATGTTTAAACATTACAATTACAAACTATTGGACGCTATGAGATTTAGGACATCAACCCCAACACATCCCACTGAAGGAAACCAAACATGAGGATTTCCATGTGCAGCGGAATGATCTTTCCAAATTTCATTTGTATATTAACATTAACAATTACAATCTAGAAACGGAAACATACTAGTCATGCGGATAACGAAATTACAGCATGCTTTACTATACGATTAAGGGCAGAATTACACATACCTTTGAAGACTCATCTTCAACACCCTTGATTACGAAAGCTCGAACAATCAACAAGATTGCAATGCCGAACACTCGAGTACTACGATTGCTACACTGCACGATCACAGCAACCACGAACTCAGCGATCTCGAAGATCACGAACACAGCGAATGACCTCCAATAAACCTCGACAATGTCGAGTTGATTATGACACCACCACAATGATTACCATGGTATTCTCGGTGTGAGAATCCAAAAGTGTGGGCTTTGTGTGGAATTTGTTAGAGGACAAGACCAAAGGAAGAACAATCATGTAAACGATTGAGCAAGTTAGAGATGACAAGTTTATCATATAGACGATGCCCAATCGTTTAATAGAAGCTATGTAATCGTTTAGCAAAAGCTATGCGATCCTTTAGCTAATGGCTAGTTGAGTGACTATCATATAGAAACACTCCACGATCATCTAGTCTCTCTTCAGCTGTCATTTAGTAAATCTCATTTACTTGACAGCCAATGTGAGAACTTTCCGAGAATAGAATCTCTCACAAAAACATAACTAAAAATAGGAAACATTTTTCCTTTTATCTCACGGTTACCATGAAACTACCAGTAACCTTCTACTCAATTGATTATTAGAGAAAAAGAGATAATTATCTAATAATTAATATAGTTATAAATATATATGATAACCAAATTACCATACTATATTTATAATCTATATTTTTAATATTTCATCTCATGAAACATATAAACCATAGCTCTTTTTCTAATTCGTAGTACTTAATGTAAATCTCATTTACATTAATCCTCTACTTGGTGTATCTTATACATCACACCGATCATATCATATATAATCGAATTACCTCTAGTGAATTTGAACGTTTCAAATCAACACCAAGAACTGATACTCAACTTGAATCCATTGGGCTACCAAAGGGATCTTATGGATCTATAGCTCGAAGCTCCAATGGTACGTGAATAACTGACTAAACTCTTTAGTCATGGGATCTACCATCTGTTAACTGCCAAGCACTCCACTAAAGACCGACAGCTGAACTCTCCTTCTACAGATATATTATGTGTCTAGATAAATGAAGTAACAATGCGATAACCCTTCATATATCACTCGTAAGTATACCTGGGTCAGTAACCGTTATCCCCCTCTAGTTACATCTAACTCCTTAAATACCACTGATCCGTCTAATGAACATAAGTCATAGTTCTACTATGACTGAGTCCTCTCTTCCAAAGAGAAGTTGTGGCCATTATGTTCAAGTCCCGAAATTAGCCCTTAAGGGAGCAATCTATCTACTTACTCCTGCTTTGAGGAAGGAGTGAATTCCATCTTGTGTAACTGAGTTTCCAGCTCTCAAATCAGACATGTCCCCAAAAAGGTAGGCATGTTGAGTTGACAATCTGGCCACTCTCACCCATACTAATCAAAGGACCACCTTCAAAGGCAGAAGTTCCCAAAACACTTAGGATTGAGGTCATGTCACGTATGGTCGTTTAGGTGAGATGTAAGTCTTCAGTATCAACGGCGTTATATACAGAGACGAATCATCTCGTGGTTCAGTCTTATACAAACTCTTTGTATAGGACACTCCCGCTCACGTGTCTCCATACGAATGGTCAGGATCTACCATCTGTAGTAGTTCACAACATTTGCAAACTTCTACAAAGCGGGTTGTATCCGTATGTCACCAAGATCAGGAATCCCTCTTTAATCCTTATACTACAGACCTATTTAGGTTATTACTTAAGGCATGATTCACTTGTATATCTCATATACATGCTTAAGTTTATATATGATAACCATGGAGCTTTGTTTATTAGATATGAGTAAATGCCAGATAAAATAACTCTTATTTTATTCATAGTAATGTGAATAAATTACAAACTACGAGACTCCGAGAGAATTAGGACACCAATCCCAATACCCACAATCAACAATAGCAAAATAATAGTTTTCTCTCCATTTCTGTCTGAAAAAAATACTTGGCAGATCGCTTAGAGGTAGACATCGAGCTAGACTTAGCCAATATCACACGTATCATTTGTAACATCTAAACAATATTCACTTTACGCTCCTAAAATCTTTGAAGCTGGACATCATATCTTTGGATTCATTTGAAAGGAGATGTAAAAAATGGTTGCCAAATGGAGATTCAATCAAAGAATGACTGAGGTCATCAACATTGGATGCGGAAAAAGGAGCAGCAAGTTTTGGGACATGATAGTTTTGTAGTAGTTTGAGTTTGATCGATATGAGAGCAGGAGTAGGGCCAACAAAATTTTCAGCTGTAATCAAGTCTAGTTTCCGAGTAATCAAAATTTCACAAATTATTCGAGGATAGCAGATAGGAAATTTCAAAGCTTGGGATCCAATATGATGCTTGATCTGATTAAGTACAAAATTGCCATTATTAAATGAAGCTCCATCTCCAATACGATATAACAAGGTGGCAAGTGAAACATAAAGACTTGATTTATGAGAGGAAGGACACTAGTTGAAGATCCCAATCTTATGTAAGGAAAAATTTTTGGTACTCAGTATAACAGTTGGCAACTACCCCTTCCTTGGCCAAGAATACCTCGCACCACCTATCAATTCAAACGCCAACTCCCTCATCAATAGACACTATTCATATACATCAGTAGGAACTGATCAGTGAGGTATTTACTAATGAGATCAGTAGAGAAAACAAATGAATGTCTTCACACATGAACTTTATGAAAGTCAGGGCTATTGAGATTATCAAACTCTGAAGACAAGTTGACAACGAATTCTCTCACAAGATCATAGTAGTCTTGAGTTGTATTGAATAATTTATTTTCATCAACAATTTTCCTTTTAACCATGAATTTCCATATACTAGCCCCTACCTTAGTATGAAAAGAGACGCCATCTAATGGAACATATGACACGTTTGATGTAGTAGGTTTTGAAGAAACATGTTTCTTCCCTTTGGACTTAACTAAAGCTCGAGTGACCCCAACTAGAATGGAATTACCATAATTAGAAGAACTTTTCAAATCCCAATCTTCTTAAGAAGTAGAGTTATCCCCAGAGTCAGACTGATCAGACATATACTCCGATGTTTCAGAAGATGCATCGTCAACACTTGTAACATTCACAGTTTTCTTGGAAGCCATTTCAGACAGAGAAATATCATCACCAAAATCAGACTCTTCCTCTACATCATGATCCACATAATCAACCATATCATGGTTAGATATGCTATCCGTACTTACAGCAGTAGACTTTCCTCATTAAGAGAGACATGATCCTTGGATGAATAGTATATGTAGTATGTATACATATATTAAATATCCCTCAAAGGCATTGTTAGTTATTTCAGTTACAATTTTTCCGAGAAAAAAGGAGACTTTTTCCAAACAAATTTAATTTCAAACAACCATGGGATGAAGAGTATGTATACGTAATAAATAGAAATCGAAAATATTGAAACATCACTAGTATAAGACTTTGCTCTGGATAAAAAAAATATAAATAAATATCCATGTGGATAATATAAATTAGATTCAAATAGAATCAAATTGACTGTTGGGCATAATCATAATTTCATCTCAAATTAAATTTTACATCCAAAACGAGCATAGTCCAACTAACGAAATGTTTGTACTATAAAAAGAAAATCAAATTTCATAATCTATCTTACAGATCTAATTTTGATAGGATCGAACATTATCACTCTTAAACCCAAAATACAGATTATTTAACTCATATTATTTAACTTTCTAAGCCAAACAATTCCAAACTCAATAATTAACGTCTCTTAAAATTTCATCAAAATTAATTTATGGATCAAGAGAAGATCAATTTAAGAAAGAGAGTGAGATTGTCAACTTACAATTAAATTTAGGAAGCAAAAGAAGAGGATTATGGAGTGGCATCTTGTTTCTCAAATTGTCCATAAATCTTCAAACATAGAACAAGTGTGTGTAATTGCTTCTTCTTATTAATGTGTTAGTTCTTTGGTTTTTGGTCAAACAAAAAATGATTGGAATTTTTAGGGTTCATTGAATCTGGACACACTTTCGATTCTTCATCTTTCCCAATGGTTAATTAAACTATTCATTAATTAGAGTTTGATGTTACAACAATAAGTTTAGCCTCCATTAGTATTGATAAACTAATTTTAATTGATATGTTAAAACATGATTAACATGATAAATTATTATTTTGGTCTTTGAAATTTAGAGTTTGTGTCAATATAATATTTGGATTTTAAAATCAAACAATTAATAGAACTCAATGTTTAAAAAATGCTCAATTTTTATTTTTTTTTCCATGGATGGTATTGTTATCAAATGTTGACCACGTAATTTTAAAAATAAAATATCCATACTAATTTTTTTAAAAATTGTTAAAATAAATATAATTCAACTCACTTACCGTATGTGTTAGTCATCCCACACCTATTGATACTAATAAAAAAACAAATTTATGGCCCTCTCCACTCTCCTTGACCCTACTACATTCCCCCTCTTCACTCTTCCGATTTTGGATTTTCACTTCTTAAAAATTATTCAATGAGATTGTCATAATGTGGCTGATAATTTTTCATCATCCAAAGTGAACATAACTTAATTGACATATAATATGTGTTAACGACCATAAATTTTGGTTAAGAGCACAAACATAAATTCCCATATTAGTTAGGGAACGAAATGATCAAATGAGTATATAAGTGAAGACAATTATTTTTATTGGTATATTAGATCTTTTCGGTGGTTTCAGAAGTAAAATCATACCACTTTGGAGATAGGTAGAGTCTTCGTTTTATTTATCAACTGGTATCAAAGTCATGACTCATGGTTGTGCTCTATCTAGCTTTGCAACTAAAGTGATTAGAGAAAGCTCTTGTAGGCGATCAGAAATGGACGTAAATGAAGGAAGATTCGAGATGGTAACTTTTGATCCAATGGTAGATTGTTAAGAGTGTAAATAAAGTCCCACATTAGTTAGGAAAAAAAAGTGAGTATGAGTATCTAAATAAGGACAACTATTTTTATTAGTGTCAACCTTTTGCGAGTAATTCAAAAAATAAAATCACGATAGTTTTATACCATCTTGTAAATAATATCAAGATGGAGGCTCTATTTTATTTTATTCAAATTCCTTGCTACACTCTCATATGTATGTATGTATGTATGTATGTGGAGTAAAAATTGCTAATTGGTAGGCACATTGTGGACTTGACAGAATAATTTCGCTCAAACGATCATTGAATCTAAATTAATATACTAAGGGAATGCGAGGTGTATAAGATTCATTGAATCTAGACGTGTTTTAAGGCAAAGCTTTATCATTACATAATCTTGGTTTTTGAAATATATTATTTTGTGATGTCTCAAAAATAATAAAATAATAATGTGGGTTTTTAATAATTCAATAATAATTGACATATATTGCAATTTTTTTTAAATTGGAGGCTCGATCTTCCATTTCTATAATTGTTATACTTAAATATTAACTTGTAGTTTTCATTTAATTACAATCTTAGCATATATAAGTTCAACTGGATGGCATCTAATGTGTCTTAGTGATCCAGAGATTTAACGTTATCTCAATTCCTTACAAAATATCCTAGTAATATGTGTACTAGTTCTTTCATACGTTTTGTGGTATTTTCAATTATTTTATTATATTTATGATATTTTGTAACATATTCATTTAAAATTAAATAGAGCATATAATAGATATTATGATCTCCATACATCCAATAGAATAAACTACAAGTGATATATGAGTTTTCAAATCCCATTATTTTACATTCAAGTTCTTTTTTTTTTTCTTCATTTCGCCAATTTTATGAATACATTTACAGTCTTAATTTCTACGTACATTTAGTTTTTATTTAAAATGCACTAAACTATTAAATTTCAATAACTTTTAAATTTTAGTTCTTAATTACTAATTATAATTAAAGGTAAAATGTAATACTTCATGCCCATGATTTGACATCTAATGGCCCTGACATTCTACTTCGACCTAGCAATACCATTTTTGCTTGTCTTAATACTTCTAAGAGCGAAAGTTGTCCCCACAAACCAACATGAGTTCTTTCAATATATTTTATCCTCACTCACATGTTTTTTAAGAAAATTCTAAAAAGATCATCCAACATAAACTACTCCAAGTGAAACTCTCTTAATTTTGAAGTTCCTATGATTGAACCATAAAAAAGGAAGATGCACCTTGTGGGTGTGTGGGTGTGTGTGTGCACGTGCATGTGTGGGTGTGGGTGTGTGTGTGCCTGTGCGTGTGCGTGCGTGCGTGCGTGTGTGTGTCCGTGCATGTGTGCGTGCATGTGTGTGTGCACGCGTGTGTGTGTGCGCGCGTGTGCGTGTGTGTATGTGTGTGAGCGTGTGCGTGTGTCTGTATACATGTGCGTGTGTCTGTGTGTTTGTGTGCATGCATGCGCGTGTGCGTGTGTGCGTGTGCATACATGTGTGTGTGATTGCGTGTGCACTCACACGCACACATGCACGCAGACACATACGTGTGTGTGCATGTATACATGCGTGTGTGCGTGTGCGTTTGTGAGCACGTGTGTGTGTGCGTGTGTTTGTGCATGTGTGGGTGTGCATGTATGTGTATACATGTGTGCGTGTGTACATGCATGTGTGCGTGCGTCTGCGTGTGCACGTGTGTGTGTGTCTGTGCATGTACGTGCATGTGTGTGTACTTGTGCATGCGCGTGTGGTGTATGTGTGCGTGTGTGCGTGTTTGTGCGTGTGTGCATGTGCGTGCGTGTATTTGCATGTTCGTGTGCATGTGTGTGTGTGCGCGCGCGCACGTGTGTAGTGCGTGTGTGGTGCCTGTATGTGCATGTGCATGTGCGTATGCTTGTGTGCGTGTGTGCGTATGCGTGTGTGCATTTGTGTGTGTGTGCGTGTGTGTGTGCGCATATGCGTGTGTGTGTGCTTGTGCGTGCACGTGCGTGTGTGTGTTTGTATGCGTGTTCGTATTCATGTGTTGTGTGTGTGTGCGTGTGTGTGTGCGTGTATGTGTGTGTGTGCATGTGTGTGAGTGTGTGTGTGTGCATGTGTGTGAGTGTGTGTGTGTTTGTGGGTGGGTGCGTGCGTGCGTTAATGCGTCTGTCCGTGTGTACGTATGCGTGCGTGTGTGCGTGTGTGCGTATGCATGTATGTGTGGGTGAGTGTGCATGTGCTTGTGCTTGTGCTTGTGCGTGTGTGCGCGCGTGTAAATCCTTTATGTTTATGTTTTTTTTCTTTTTTTTTTTTGTTTTAATAGGATAAGTTGATTATACATATCATGTGCGATGACAGGATTAAAAAAATAACAAATTATCAAGCCATGTATAATACTGACAATTCAAAAGTGTCATAAATGTGAAATTCTATAACAATAAAAATGTTTTCTGATAGAACGTTCGTTGACATAAAACGTTTATCATGGTTCAAATATTCTTGACAATAAAGTGTCATATTTCAGATATTCTTGATAAGAAAAAAAATTCATTATATATTCATTTTTGACATTTTATAAATGTGGTCAATACACATAATATCACACTCCTCCCTAGATTGTCCTCTTAACCCAGAAGGAGATTGTGAAGATAGCAATTGCCAACCCTCTTATAGCAATTATTATCCAACATACTACTGAAAACCTGTGTCCTTAGCACCTGTTAAACCTTATTAGAAGTTATAATTCTCTAAAACTTAACATATAAACTCAGCAACAGCTCAAAACATAAAATTTACTACTAATCAAAATATCAACTTCAATATACTTAATAGTTTTAGAAATACCAAACTTATTTACATCATCTGTTCATCACATACTCTACTTTATTCCCCCTGACATGAACATAAAGACTGAATTACCAAAACACGATGAGCCACCTAAGATTCACACTTTCTGAAGGTCTGAGAAGTGACTGACTGGCAGAATTGCTAGGCCTCGGGATATTGACCGCTATTTGAGAAGGAAAACATTTAAAAGAGTGAGCTAGAAAGCCAAGGGAGTAACTTTCTTTACAAAAAAAAAAAAATGCTTTCATAATTCATAGTATAAAAAACTTTAAAATAAAACATTCTCATTTGTTAGGTTGTATGCCCTAAAACGCGCAATTTGTAAAGTTAAACATATTCTATTATCAATAAAGATGTTATTAAACATTACTTCAATAAAGTTGTTATTGAATTTATAAATTGCACTTATAAACTCTAAATCCAATAAATTAAGATCCATGACTAGTATATGAATACTTGAACTTTATGTGGAGACATAAAGATGGATCAAATTCGAGTAAATAATCAAAATGATCTATAACATACGAATAAGGTTGGGTGCCTTATTTTAGTAACACTATCGGATGCAGCCCACTCTGTAGTTTTTACAATTTGTTGTAAGGTGCTACAAACGAAGTGATCTTGATTTGTTCATGTATTGACATGAGGAGTGGGGGCGTCCTACGCAATGAGCTTGCATAAGATCGGACCAAAAAATAAGTCACTCTTACTTTATAACGTTGTTTACTGTTTAAGACAGACTATTTTCCTTAGATGACCTAGGTAACTCGATCTTAATCTTGATCTAATTATGAACTCTTGTTTATCTGGGATTATCTTTAGATTTGTATAGGTGAGGGTTGAATCAACAGCGCTGGCTCAATAAGCCTCCCATTTCAGGGGTAAGATCGGGAATATAGTTGGGGACATAGGGTGCAAGAAGAAATTCATGCCTACACGATTTAGGGATAGGAGAAAGGTTATTCTCTTAAATATTGAATCTAAGTCTTGAACAAAGGGACCACATACTCTGATTGGCCCGAGATGGATCCAATTTAGTGATTGGATCACAAACCAATTGTTCATTAGAGGATCAGTGGAACTTAAGGAGCAAGATGTAATATTGAGGGTAACACAGCATATTGACCCAACCGTTATTACGAACAACCTGTGAAGGGTTGATTTACTGATTATAGTTAAATCAAATGGACACAAATATATCTACAGTGAGAAGAGTGCAACTATCAAGTTATAGTGGTGTGACTCGGTAGTTAACAAATATTAATTAATTCGGTCTAAAGAGTTTTAGCCAATTAATTTCAAATTATTGTAGCTCATGATTTGTAGGTCCATGAGATCCGTCTACTAACTCGTAAAACATGAACACCTTGAATCAATAAATTCATTGAATTTGGAATGATATCAATTTGAAGTGTTCAAATTGAATTTCAATTTGAAGTTTTCAAATTAAATTAGGTTTGAATTTGAATAGTTCAAATTCAAATTAAGGGTTGTATATTTATATAACGTTTAATTTATTTAAATTAAACAAAATTAGAGAGCTTATAATATTTTAATATTGATTTAAATACTAATTTCATGAATGGTATTCATGTTTAAAATTAGGTGTGTGATTAATTGAATATTTTATATTAAATTATTATTTAATTAATTAAATATGCTTAATTAATTAAAATCAAATTATTTTTCAAATTTAATTCAATTTGAGAAATTGAATTTTGAAATTTTGATTTAATTTAATTTTCAATTAATTGAAATTAAAATTCATTTTTATTTGAAATTTTGAATTTTAATTTTGAATTTTAATGGAAAATTCCACCAATTAGAAGTGGAACTCCACAATTCAAGTTTGAGGTGTCTTTCATTGAACTCACCGATGCTTGCATGTAGTTGAAGAATAAAACATTCCAATTTGTGAGAATTCGTTGATAAGGAACTCACTGATGCTTTCACCTAAAAACTCATCTCTTTCCCTTCACAAATTCAGCTCAATTGTGAGTTTTACCACTCAAATTCAAGGCTGAGAATAGTAGAGAAGATATCTTGGTGGTTCACTATTGAATTGGAGTTGGAATCACGTGAAGAACAACTTGGAATTAAGAGAATTCTTTAAAGGTATGTTCTTGAGAAACCCTCTTCTTAAATTTCTGTTTAAACATGCTTTTAGAACTCAAATTAAATGTAATTAGAGTACTTATTGATTTTGTTTGCTTCTGTTGCATGTTATCTTATTCTATCAATTGATATGAGAACGTTATTTAAGCACTCAATTAGCATTAATTTGAGAATTGGTGGGTATTTTTCATAAGTTGTATGAAAATGATGAACTGGTATAGTTTTTCTAAGTTTTGGCATGGTTTTCTCTTCAATTATGTTGTAATTCTTGTAATTGGCTCTTGTTTTAATGGTCTTAATGTGTGTTTAAGTGTCTGTAATTCGATTGGAGTCATTAGAGTTGTATTTAGGATGTAATTGAAGAAAAAAGTTAAGAAGGTCGAGCAGCAGGAATTGGATTTTTAGCCACTGCCCAATACTCGATGCATGATGCCATACTCGATGGTATTTTGTGAAATACTCGACCCATGATGCCATACTCATTGGTACTCAATGCTCATACTCGATGGTGTTTTGTAAAATATTGGATGCATGATGTCATACTTGATGGTACTTGATGCTTATACTCGATGGTATTTTTTGAAATACTCGATGCATGATGCCATACTCAATGGTACTCGATGCTCATACTCGATGCTAAAGGGTATACTTGATGCTCGATGGCATACTCGATGCTTGATGATACTCGATGGTACTCAATGGCATACTTGATGGTATTTTATGAGATACTCGATGAGCGTTGGCATACTCGACGCTTGATGGCATACATGATGCTTGATGGTACTCGATGGATTTTGCCCAGTTTAGCCCAATTTTAAGCATTGGAGGTTCGGTTCGAGAGATCGGGGTCCGGTTCAAGGCGGTTTGTGCGATCTAGAAACTTTTTGGAGCCATTTTTTGCTATTTTTGTAATAATTAGGCCTTTGTTTGCTTGAAAATGCCAAAACAAAATCATATCAGTCTGTGTTTAATTATTTATGCATGTGATGTATGTTATAATTAAATAAATCTTGTATGTGCATAAAGTATGCCATGTAGATTTAAAATCCCACCATAGGAAGCATGTTACATGCATTGAAAGTATATTATAAAGTGTTATAATATATAGTATGCATGTATAGGGTTTCAAATGTTTTAATATAAATGTTATATTAAATGTTGAATGCCTTTGATGTACGTTATGGATACTTAGCATGTCTAAAATTTTGTAAGTTGTTATAAAATTGGGTTAGACATTTAAAATCTATAACAAAGATAAGCTACATGTTCACATAGGTTAACCACCTGCTTTAATAGTTAAAATAGGTCAAAATCTTATAGAATATGGTTACAAACTGAACCGGTATATAATCCTATCTAAGGCTAGGGGTATTTAAGTTTACGGTCTATGGAACACCTCCTACCGGGGGATTATGGCCGAATTATTGAGTGTTGTTAACCAGTTTTATGAGCAAAACGTGAACGGTGTGAGGTTTTAAAACTTTTTATCACCTAGACATCGTAGGTTAAATCCAAATATAAACGTTATACTTGGATAAACACCTAGACTTAGGTTTTTTAATTAGCCAGAACTTTCCTAAGTAAAAATATACCCAACAAAATAATAGAACACTTCAATGAAAGTTTAATAGTATATATGATATATTATTAGAACACTTCAGTGGGAATTTAAGAATACTTCAGTGAGAGATTAATAACATCTACAATATGTTATTTTTTAGCTCTCACATCCCTAAGAGTTCATGATCGAGATTCATGTTTCATTTCATGTCAACCTGGGAGTGACCTCCATTGGAAAGTATTTTCATGAATAGAAATCAAAGTGAATAGGGGAAGTTGTTCACAGTAAAATCAAAAGTGATTTTTGATTTTCATTCTCACATCCTAAGAGTTTTATACCGTGAGATTCAAGCGATGCTTTGTGTCACCTTGGGAGTGACCTCCATTCGAAAGTGTTTGCATGAGTCAAGATCAAGGTGAATGAGAGAAAGCTATTCAATGTAAAATCAAATATACGATATATTGATTTCAACCCTAATGTCCCTAGAAAGTCTACACCTTGAGATTCAAATGACGCCTTGTGTCAGCCTGGGAGTGACCTCCATTCGGAAAGTTTTTGTATGGGTCAACATCAAGGTGAATAGGGGAAGTAGTTCATAGTAAGTGGGTGAAGGATATGTGTCAACAGGTCCTACGGTCTCTTTCAATTGTTTGAACCATGAGATTCCTATGTTGTGCCTGCTGGTCATCATTAAGTCGTCCTTGCTAGTCATTTAACGATGGTTATCCCCTTGAAGGGTTGTAACACAGGATTCAGAACAACTCAAACTCAAGAAGTGGACCGGATTTCTTAGGTCGTTTTTCAACCTTGACTTTCCTATTCGGTAGTATTGTTGGGGCCTACCTCTAAGGTTTGAAAATGGAGGGTTACACTTACGAAATACTAAAGTGTTAGTAAGTTCTGACAAAAAAAAGTGTAGCTAAATGACTATCGAAATATGAGTTATTCTGGAGATAGTATTTAGTCAAGAATGTCTTGCTTTAGTGATGGAGTATTTGACTGCCCTTCCATAGCACTTATTCAGACTCACTATAGTATCGTTGCAAATGAATAATGATTATGAGTAAATTATTACTTTTTGCTAAAACTTATTTGGATTTAGTTGCAATTTACTAATAAGAATATGTTTAAAATTTCAGCATGTCGAATTCTTCTAAAATACTCGCTTTTGCTTTAATTAACAGTAATAACAATTCAACATGCAAATTACTAGCAAATGATGATTCAAAACAAGTTTTAACAGAGGATTGTCCTCTATCTCCCAACTCATCTAAAGTTTTAAACAATATAGATGATAATGGAAAACCTGAACGACAGAGTAAATACGATTTACTAGTCATCGAAACATGGTTAGTGGAAAACGATAAAAAGACCGGGATAATAGATTCAGGTGTCGCTAATCATATCTGTATTTTCTCTCAGGAAACTAGTTCCTGGAGACAACTTACAGAGGGCAAAGAAACCTTTAAGGTAGGGACCAAAGAAGTTGTTTCAGCTAAAGTAGTTGGAGATATGAAGTTATTTATAGGAGATAGGTACATTTTACTTGAAAATGTTTATTATATTCCTTCTATGAAAAGAAATTTAATATCCGTCTCATGTTTACTAGAATGAAATTACAAATTTCTTTTGAAAATAATGAAATGTTTATTACTACGGAAGATATTAATATTTGTTCTGCAAAATTAGAAAATAACTTGTACATGTTAAAATCGACTGAGGTAAAAGCTATTTTGAATATAGAGATGTTTAAAACAACTGAAACTCAAAATAAGAAAAGGAAAATTTCTCCAAATTCCTATCTTTGGCACTTGAGAATTTGTCACATAAATCTCAATAGGATTGAGAGATTGGTTAAAAACGATCATCTAAATCAGTTAGAAGATGGTTCATTACCACCGTGTGAATATTGTCTTGAGGATAAGATGACTAAAAGATCATTTTTCTGGAAAAGGTATTAGAGCTAAAGAACTCTTAGAGCTGGTACATTCAGACCTCCGTAGTCCGATGAATGTTAAAACTAGGGAAGGGTATGAATATGTCATCAGTTTCATTGATGATTATTCTAGATATGGGCATATTTACCTAATGCATCTTATGTCCGAAACACATGAAAAGTTCAAAGAATATAAGGTTGAGATTGAAAACCAATTAGGTAAAAAGGTTTACACCTCGATTGAATCGAGGTGGTGAGTATATGGACTTAAAATTCCAAGACTATTTGATTGAACATGAAATTCGGTCCCAACTCACGACACCTAGCACTCCTCAATAAAATGGTGTTCCAGAAAGGAGAAACAGAACCTTGTTGATATGGTTCATTCCATGATGAGTTATGCTCAGTTACCAAATTTCTTTTGGGATTATGCAGTTCAAACTGTAGTATATATTTTGAACATGGTTCACTTGAAAAGTGTTTCTAAAACACCTTACGAGCTCTGAAGAGGACGTAAAGTTAGTTTACATCACTTCAGGATCTGGGGATGTCCAGCACACGTGTTGGTACAAAATCGTAAGAAATTGGAACGACGTTCAAAAGTATTATCCTCAGAAAGATAAAGTATTTGTATCAACAAATGCAACTTTTATAGAGGAAGACCACATCAATAATCACCCACCTTGTAGTAGGCTAGTAATAAACAAAATGACCAGAGAAATAAAAAATCCATCAACAAGAGTTGTAGATCGCATTAGTCCATCAACAAGAGTTGTTGATGAAACTAGTACTCCACGTCCTTCTCAAGAGTTGAGAGTGCCTCGACGTAGTGGGAGGGTCGTGAAACAACCTGACCGGTACATGAGTTTAAATGAAACTCAAGTCATCATACCTGATGATGGCTTAGAGGATCTAATAACTTTCAAACAAGGAATGGATGATGTGGATAAAGACCAATGGATTAAAGCCATGGACCATGAAATGGAGTCTATGTACTTCAATTCAGTCTGGGATCTTGTAGATCAACCAGATGGAGTAAAACCTATCGATTGCAAGTGGATCTACAATATTAAATGAACCAATTTGTAAAGGTACAGACCTACAAAGCTAGGCTTGCGGCAAAAGAGTTTACCCAAAGAGAGGGGGTGAACTATGAAGAAATCTTCTCTCTGGTTGCCATGATAAAGTCAATTAGAATACTTTTATCTATAGCTGCATTTTATGATTATAAAATATGAAAAATAGATGTCAAGACAGCCTTTCTAAATGGCTATCTTGAAGAGAGTAACTACATGATTTCAACCAGAGAGGTTTATAAAACAGGGTCAAAAGAATAAAGTTTACAAGCTTAATCTTATAGCTTGACAATGCGATCAAATCTTATAGCTTTGCACAAAATGTTGACAAACCTTGTGTTTACAAGAAAATCGTTAACAAAACTGTCGCTTTTCTAGTGTTGTATGTTGATGATATTCTACTCATAGAAAGTGAAATAGAATTTCTAGCTGACATTAAGAGATGGCTTGCTATGAAATTCCAAATGAATGATTTGGATGAAGAGAAATATGTTCTTGGGATCCAAATAGTTCAAAACCAAAAAAAGAGAACTTTAGCATTATCTTAGGCATCTTATATAGACAAGATATATTCTTGATATAAAATGCAAAATTCATTTACGAAGGCCCTCTCGGCTAAAGTGTTTGAGGATCACCTAATAAGACTAGGTCTATAAGATACTTATAAATAGGGTAAGTGAGGGAATTTATGGGTATCTGATGCCCTAGTTCATTGTATTTATACTTTTTTTTTTATTATTATTATTCTCTGATTGTACTCAACAATGTATATATTTGTATATATTTATCCACTGAAGTTTTAGTCCAAGTGGGAGTATTTTTTGGTTGTATGTCCTAAAACTTGCAGTTTAAGTTAAACATATTCTGTTATAAATAAAGATGTTATACAACATTACTTCAATAAAGATGTTACTGAATCTATACTTGAACTTTATATGGAGACATAAAGATGGATCAAGTTTGAGTAAATAGTCAAAATGATCTATAGGATACGAATATGGTTGGGTGCCTTATTCTGTTAACACTATCGGAAGTGGCCCACTTTATAGTTGTTACAATTTGCTGAAAAATTCTATAAACAAAGTCATCCTGATTCGTTCATTTAGTGACATGAGAAACGGGGGCATCCTATGCAATGAGTTTACATAAGATCGGACAAAGAAATAAGCCACTCTTACTTTATAAAATTTTTTATTGTTTAAGACTGACTATTTTGTTTAGATGACCTAGGTTACTCAATCTTAAACCTGAGCTAACTATGAACTCCTATTTATTCGGGATTATCCTTAGACTTACATAGATGAGGGTTGGCTCAACACCGCCGGCTCAATAAGCCTCCCATTTCAGGGGTAAGACCGAGTACATAGTTGGGGATATAGGGTGTAAGAAGGAATTTACGTCTACACGATTTAGGGATAGAAGAAAGGTTGTTCTCTTAAGTACTAAATCCAGGTCTTGAACAAAGGAGTCCCACCCTCTCATTGGCCCAAGAGGGATTCGGTTTAGTGATTGGATCACAAACCAATTGTTCATTAGATGATCAGTGGAACTTAAGGAGTAAGATGTAATATCGAGGGTAAAACAACATATTGACTCAGGCGTTATTACGAACAACCTATGAAGGGTCGAGTTATTGATTATCATTAAATCAAGTGGACACAAATATATCTACAGTGAGGATAGTGTAAGTATCGAGCTATAGTGGTGTGACTCGGTACTTAAAGAATATTGATTAATTCGGTCTAAAGAGTTTTAGCCAATTAATCTCAAATCATTTGAGTTTATGATCTGTGGTCCATGAGGTCCCTCTACTAGCTCATAAAACATAAACACCTTGAATTAGTAAATTAAATGAATTTAGAATGATATCAATTTGAAGTGTTCAAATTGAATTTCAATTTGAAGTGTTCAAACTGAATTTCAATTTGAAATGTTTAAATTGAATTTAGGGACTTAATTTTAATAGTTCAAATTCAAATTAAGGCTTGTATAATTATATAATGTTTAATTCATTGAAATTAAACGAAATTGGAGAATTTACAATATTTAAATATTGATTTAAATATTAACTACATGAATAGGATTCATAATTTAATATTTGATATTAAATTGTTATTTAATTAATTAAATATGTTTATTATTTAAAATCAAATTAATTTTCAAATTTAATTAAATTTGAGAAATTAAATTTGAAATTTTGATTTAAATTAATTTTGAATTAATTGAAATTAAAATTCAATTTTTATTTCAAATTTGGAATTTTGGTGGAAAATTCCACCAATTAGTAGGTGGAATTCCACAATTCACACATCTATCTTTTAGTTTGAGGTGTCTTTGATTGAATTCACTAATGGCTACATATAGTTGAAGAATAAAACACTTCAATTTGGGTGAATTCGGTGATAACAAAGTTGGATGAATTAGAGGAAAAGTTCAAGCTGAGTTCTTCTCTTTAACCTGAAAACTCATCCCTTTCCCTTCACAAATTCAGCTCAATTGTGAGTTTCACCACTCAAATTCAAGGCTTAGAATAGTAGAGAAGATCTCTTGGTGGTTCACTATTGAATCGGAGCTGGAATCACGTGAAGAACAAATTGGAATTGGGAGAATTCATCAAAGATATGTTGTTGAGAAACTCTTTTCTTAAATTTCTGTTTAAGCATGCTTTTAAAACTCAAATTAAATGTAATTAAAGTGCTTATTGATTCTGTTTGCTTTCGTTGTATGTATCTTGTCCTATCATCATTAACATACTAGAGTTTGGAAATAACATTAAGAAATAAAGGAAACATTACATAAAAACTCTGGTTTAAAACTTATCAACATATCATGTACAATACTTCTACTCCCTTGTTTGAATATGAGGGAGAGCCATTTTATTTAATCCCTAATAACCTTAGTTGAGAGAAAGCCATTTTGCTTGATCTCTTCAACATTGATAACATAATTCTTACGTACACATAGAATTGAATAGGATCCTACTTACCTTACCATACATTCGGTAGATCATTATGTAATTGAGTACCTTACCATACCTTTGGTACCAAAGCTGGAGTAGGTTTTCATATTATTGCACATGTTAACATCATTTAAGCATGCTTTCAAACTTATAAGAGTCGATGGATAACTCGTGTAAATACTAAGTTATGTCATAAAAACTGAAGTAAAACACATAGGGGTTTCTTTTAAAATTGTCTTTAGAAACAACAACCATGCGTTTAACTCAATTTCTACGACTAAAGCATGTGTTGAACATTGATGTAAGAGCAATTATGCGTTGAGCATTCATATGTAAAACACTTAGAAAATATTTTGAAAACTCGTCACTCATTCTCTTAAGCTACTTATCTAAGGGGTTTGTAGGCCTCCCCTATTTGCATCTGCCTTGAAATAAGGAAAGATCGCTTTGTCAGTATAATTAGCTCCTTTTTTAGTTTAATGCATCAACTTAACTTCATCGCATACTAATAAATCATCGCATCAAAAATAATTTCAGCACATTATAAACCATCTTTGCCACATCGGCCATCCTTAGCCATCTTACCTTATAATTTGGCTGGTAATTGGGAGCTCTTCCTTAAAGTGCTCGGGTAAGCACTGAAACATTTCTTAGTCCTTGCGATGAACGTCTATTGTGCGACGTACTCGAAAAGCTTTCGTTGTGAACTCTTTGTTTATGCCCGTATGTGTTAATGCATAACATTAATTGCTAAGCTGCTTGCTTGTTCTTCGTACGTAGCTGCCTGCTTATTCATCCATAATATCAGTTCAAATTCAATCTTTCAAATTCCATAACTTTAATCCCAACATTCACATAGCTAAATTCTCTTAGAAGATTTTGCTCATAAGTATCTTAACTTGTGCTTACCTTAGAAATTGAACATTATTCCCTTTTGAACTGATTGAAATTTCCTTCAACTTTCCTTCAGCTTGCCGAGATATCTCTTCAAAGTCTTCAGATGGCAGCAACACTTCTTCTCTTAGGTGTAAGAAAATTTTGGTAAACCATTTATATTCTTCGTCAAATTAATTTATACTTAGGCTTGCATGACATTTCATCCTAATCAAATGCCACCTCACATACTTATCTTTCAATTCACGTTTGCAAGGTTGCCATCTAGCTTGCTTACTAGTTAATTAAGTTGAACTGCTCATCTTAACTTCATCTCATGTCCTTATGGCTACTTAAGCCTCTTTCTGTCAGTGCATAATTCTACTTATTGTCAAATCCTCTAGTCAACGCATGATCTTATGCCGCCTCGTTTTTCAGCTTAGCCTCAACATTGACATACAAGGTTGGTCGTATACTTCCTTCATACCACTTTCTTGAACTTAACCATAACATACCCTTCCTGGACCTCTGGTTGAATTGTTTAATATTAATAGAATGGATTGCATGGCTCCACATAGCTTCAATGTATGGAGTCTTCTATTTTCTTTAAGTGTTAACTTCTTCCTTCTTCACCCAAAAACTCAATATGCCATACTTAGCATAATTCTTGCCCCTTTTTCCAGCTTGTCATTGTCTAAACTTCAATACACAGAAACTCATAAGCAAATTCTACCAATGGCAAATGTGTATCTCAGCTACCTTTAACTGCAGTACACAGACTCTCAACATATCTTCCAGTGTTTGAATTGTTCATTCTGACTATCCATCCGTCTGTGGATTAAAGGTTGTACTAAAATGTAACTTAGCACCAAATGCCTTTTGCTAGCTAGGACAGAACTTTGAAGTGAATCTTGAATTTCTATATGATATAATGGTTATGAAGCCCTAAACTGGATCATAAATTGATCAACATATAACTTAGGCAGTTGGTCAAGGGTAAATATAGCTTTAACGGGCAGAAACTTCGTCATGTTTGTCATCCTGTCCATTATTACCCAAATGTTGTCATAACAATTGGGTGCCTCAGGTAAATCGAATAGAAAATCCATGGTTAAATGCTCCTATTTCCATTCAGGTGCTGGAAGTGGTTTCAACATTCCTACAGGTCTCTGACACACTGGTTTAACCTGCTAATAGATCAAACATCTATCTACATAACTAGTTATGTCCTACTTCGTTCCCGGCACCAATAAGATTTAGTTCTACTTGGGTGCATAGCATACGCTTTATCATGTGCCTCTTCTAATACTACATTTTCAATGACTCATTGTTAGGAACACATAATCTATCATCATTCATCAAAGCTCCATCCTATCTCAAAACAAAATCTAATATCTTTTGTTGTTTGACTTCTCCAATCAACTTACTGAGATTATCATCTGCCATTTGAGCAATGATGATATCATCTACTAATGTAAATCTTACCTAGAAATGAGCTATCATTTCTCCCAAGCGTCCTATTGTTAGTGCTGCATTAGTTCCTTTGAATTCCTGTAATAACCTTCCCCTTTAAAAATTCAACATGTCTCTATAACAACTTCATTTTTCTGCTCAAAGCATCTGCTACCACATTAATCTTACGTTGATGGCAGTTAATGGTGCAATCATAATATTTTATCAATTCCATCCATCGCCTCTATCTAAGATTTAACTCCTTCTGATCAAAGATGTATTTCAAACTCTTATGGTCTGTAAAGATATGGTATTTCTCACCATACAAGTAATGCCTCCTAATTTTTAACGCTAGCACAACAACTATTAATTCTAGACCATGAGTAGGATAATTACAATCATGTTTCTTTAGTTGCTTGGATGCATAAGCTACAACCTTACGATTCTGCATCAACATGCATCCCGATCACTATCTAGATGTGTCACAATAAATCTCAAACTCCTTCCCTAGCATTGGAAGGGTTAAAATTGGCGCAGTTACTAATATTTGCTTCAAGTCTTGAAAACTCCATTCATAGTTATCTGTCCATTCAAACTTAGCATCCTTCCTAGTAAAATTGGTCAAAGGAAGAGCTATCATCGAGAAACCTTGCACAAACCTCTTGTAGTTACCTGTCAGACCAAGACAACTACGTACCTCTGTGATCGAGGTAGGTCATTCCCATCTAACTATGATGTGTGTTGTTATGCGATGAAATAATGATAAAGAATGCGATGGTGGAAAATGCATTGTGCATGCAAGTTTTCTCAGTAAGATCCAAGTATGTGATAGAAATAACTGAGTTGCCTGGTAAGCCTAGGGTCGAACACAGGGACTAAGGGAACAATATGCGATGGTAATTTTTTATCACTTTGCGGTAACAAATAAATAAATGCGTTTGTTGGAGTGTTATTTAAAGTATAAAGTCTATGCAGCGGAGTTGAGAAAATAGTTAATTATACGAAAGATGCAATGAGTATGTGGGGAACGGGTTGAGAAGGGATTTAGCTAACACTTCCTAGGATTGTGTTCATGTTATGCGATCATGCTACATACATACAACAATAAGTCATCTCTCAATGCAAATGCTACGGCTTCTAATTTTAGAACGCATGTGATGTATGCCATAGTGTTTATAGGACATACATCTAAGCCTTTATTCTTGTCTATGCGATGATGAATGGCACATACATACACAAGGCGACCGCATACTACTGTAACGTATCTCTAGGGTGCATGCGATGCATGTTGGCAAATAGAGCTTATCTCTAAGTCTCTATCTCTTACTTATACAGATCTAATCTTGTTCTCTCGAGTTTAGATTCTAACCTAGCTCTCTCAAGTCTTAGGTTCTTTTTTTAGACTCTCTCTCGAGTAGCTCTAAAGGGGTGATGGAGGCAACATAAGACAAGATGATTGCATGCAATGAAGATCCTTGGTCATTTTAGCTAAGTACTTCTCAATCCATTCGACAGTTTTAGCTACTCATGTGTATCTTAAAGAGAGAGAACAGATGTAGAAATTCAATTTCGATTCTATATATATGAGATCAAAATACAAAATGACAATGTGAAAGAAAGACAAAGAGCCTGGTAGCAATTTCTTGCTTCCCAAGGCTTTTACACTATTCTTCTCTACTATGCTCAAAAGATATTCTTGCTCTCGCAAGAGTCGGCCCTTTCTGTGTTTTCCAGGCTCCCTGGCACTCTCTCGAGCTGACCAGGATGATCTTCCGGTGTCTTCTCCCTTTCCTCGCCTCCGCCTTCTCAGTATAAGAAAACTAAGAACAAGGCTAACTATCGTCTATATGGTGAACTCTCTAAACTAAGCGAACTCTTTCAATGTAGGTGACCTTCAGTATTTATAGAGCTTTAGGGTGAAGAACTTTTTCTCTCATATGATTGCACTAATAGGATGACATTAATTCTCTATCTGATGCACCGAATATTTTTCGCCGAAAAGTTAAGTGTACTTGCTATAATGTCGTTAATGGCTAGTCAACTTAATTTACAGTCGACTGTTATTAGCTTTCTATCGCATCGTGATTTATTAAGCTTTCACCTTGATGCGCTGGCTTTATGCAACCTCCTTCTTGAGCAGATTTTTGCGAGTGCATATGATCGCATAACCTTACGATTGCAATCTCTTAATGCGCTCGAACGTTAATTTCTTCGAATCGCATTTCCACCTTGCGCCAACACATTTTCTGCACAAAATACATAAGTTAGCTGTTTTAATACGATGGACGCATGCGATCGCAATGTTGTGAACTTAATGCTTTTGGATGCAATATTGTATATTTTTACCATCGCGATCCTGTATTATTTTATAACATTGCGCTGTAATAACGTGCATTTTCGCCCATTATCAAACTACAATCTCAATCTTTTGAGGATCAACATTGATATCTGTTGCAGACAACACGTGTCCTAGAAATTCCACCTGGTCAAGCAAAAATTCGCATTTGCTGAACTTAGCATATAACTGCTTCTCATGTAGTGTTTGCAACACTATCCTAAAATGATCAACATGTTTTTCTTTTCTACCTGAATACACCAGGATATCATCTATGAAAACAATTACAAACTGATCTAACAATGGATGAAATATCGTGTTCATCAAATCCATAAACACTATTGGGGCATTAGTTAGTTTGAATGGCATAACAAGAAACTCATAATGCTCGTATCTAGTTCTGAAAGTCGTCTTAGTGATATTTGACTCCTTAACTTTCAACTGGTGGTAGCCTGATCTCAGATCAATCTTTGAAAATACTGATGCTTCTTTCAGCTGGTTAAATAATTTGCCAATACAGGATAACAAATACTTATTCCATATAGTTACTTTGTTTAGCTGTCTCTAGTCAATACATAATCTGTGAATGTGTCTTCTTTCTTTTTCACAAATAAAATGGGCACTCCTCAAGGTGACACACTGGGCCTGATACAAGCTTTATGAACTAATTCATGTAGGTAACCTTTCAGTTCCTTCAGCTCAGCTGTAGCCATCCTGTATGGTGTCTGTGAGATGGGTGTTGTCCCTGGTATCAAACCTATAGTAATTCCACCTCTCTATTAGGTGGTAATTCTAATAACTCCTTAGGGAAAACATCAATAAATTCCTGTACCACAGGCATATCCTCTGGTCTTATCTTCCTCAGCTGAGAAACTGTTACATGGGCCAAGTATGCTACACAATCTTTACCCAATAGCTTCCTAGCCTTTACTTCTGAAATCAAACAAGTAGGGAACATTTTTCTTACCCCTGTAAACACTACCTCTGTTTGATCTGGTAATCTGAATATCACTTTTTTCTTATGATAACCAATAGATGTGTGATATTTAAATAAGAAATCCATCCCCAAAATAGCATAAAACTCTAATAGTTCTAAGGGAATCAAATCAATCTCCATGTGTTGTCATTCAATGAGAAGTTCACTATTTCTATAATAATTATCAACTACCAACACATCGCCAATAGGTATAGAAATAACTAATCGCCAATAGAGATAGAAATAACTAACTTTGCAAGCATAATTTCTAGTATCATATCAATATTCAATGCAAACATACTAGAAATAAATGAATGAGTCCCTCTTGGATTAAATAATACATGTGCAAGTCTAGCATGAATAAAGACCATATTAGTAACGACATTAGATTCATCATCAGCCTCTTGTTGGGTCATAGCGTAAACCTTGCCCGACTGACGTGGTCGTCCCGTTGCACCCTTCTGTTTGGCACCACTAGTGCCCTTATCACCTGTTGTGCCTTCCTTAGGCTTCATCACTATCTGGAATGCTGTCTTTTGCTCAGTTTGTGCTCCTAAAATTAACAGGGAACATTCCCTTCTGTAATGTCTAGGCTCTCCACATTGATAGCAAACATTTTTCCGCTTATAACATGACGTGAATGAAGTTTGGCACATCTGATACACCGAGGCTTCCTACCTATAATGGCCTCAAACTCCCTTAAATATCATAATCTAGATCCCTCAGTTGTCTGGGTGGGTCTCTACTGCCTTTCCACTATTGACTGCCTGTTGTACTATCCTGCACGGTCGCTGGCCCACTAAAATGGAGCTTAAAATCTTTCCTGCCAGACTCTTCTGGAATAAACTTCCTCATCTCCCTTCTAGAGACTTCCCTGTCTTGCCTATCCTCTATCAGGTTCTCTTCCACTCACATCGTAGTCTCCACTAACTGGAAAAAACATGTCCAGTTAGTTGTAGTAGTAGTAGGAGTTCGTATTCTCATTTCAAACCACTCTCGAAACGTCTACATCTATCTTTTTGCTTCAGCTATGATCATAGAAGCATACTCGGATAACTCGGTATACTTTTGCTCGTACTCAGCACCTGTCATATGCCTTGAACGAGTTTCAGGAACTTGTTCCTCTTCACCTCACGGTATGAAGCATGATAATATATGTTTTAAAAAATTCACTTAAACTCGTTCCATGCCATTTCTTCTTATCTGTTTCTTCTAGAATCTATCACTCTCCACCATTACTCTGAACATTTATATAATAAAAAAATTGCTAATTTGATCTTACAGTCCTCGAGGCATCCGGTTATTTGAAAATATTTCTCTAACTGGATTAACCATGTAACAATCCAACCTTTCTAAAACTCAGACAAGGGTCATTACTCATAAATGCGCACTTACGTTCAAAACACTTTTACCAATAAAATATAATTTTATAAAATCAAGAAAGACCAATTAAAAATAGTTTACAAAATTAGTAAAATAATAAAATAGGCAAATAAAAAACCCTTTTTGGTTGGGGCCCTAAAATAGTTGCGAAAAATAAACAAAAAGAAATACACTAAAACATTTAAAACAAATTCTGTCTAGCAATAGGTTCAAAACATTCAAATTGTTGGGGTTGATACCCTAAATCTCGTAGGGTCCCATAGTTTATAAACATTGTTGAACAAACTCATTGTGTATTTAATAAAATATATGATATTTTATTCATTGTCTATAAAATATATGATATTTTAGTTACATTAATCACAAACCAATAAACTAACATCCAAGGTTATGTTTGTAACTTAAACATGTATGTAGAGACATACGGGTGGATCATGTTTAAGTGATAACCTAAATGGTCTGTACTATATGGATAAGGCTGGGTACCTTATCGTGATGACACTACGAGTATGGCCCACTTTGTAAGTATTACATTTGTTGTAAAGTGCTACAAATGATATGATCCTTATCATTCATGTATAGACATGCAAGCGGGGATATTCTATACAAAAGAGTTTTTATAAGACTGGATCACGAAATGTTTAGTCTCATTACATAACATCGTTCATTATAGACACTTACATTTCACCAGGATGACCATAGGTTAACATGACCTCATCCTGAGTAAGTTGTGAACTTCTATCTATGAGGGCAATCCTTTGATTTGTATGGGTGAGAGTGGCCAGATCGTCGACTCAATAAGCCTACAATTTTGGGGATTCGTCTGATTGGGGAGCTAGGAACACAACTACACAAGATGTAATTCACTTCTTCCCTGAGGCAAGAGTAAGTAGATAAACTTTTCCCTTAAGGGCTGATTCCGGGTCTTGAACATTGTTGCCACACCCTCTCCTTGCCTGAGAGGGGTTTAGTCATAGTAGGACTATGATCTATTGTTCATTTGAGAGATCAGTGGTACTTAAGAAGTTAGATGTAACTATAAAGGCAAACCGGTAATTTGGCCTAATTGTCCTTATGAGCCAGTTGTGAAGGGTCATCGTACTGTTGATTGGTTATATCTAATGGACACAGAAATATATCTCTAGTGTGAAGAGTGCAGCTGTTAGTCTTTAATGGAGTGTCTGACAGTTAACGGATGGTGAATAATGTAATTAAAGAGTTTAATTAATTATTCATGAACTGTTGGAGCTTCAAACTACAAGTCCATGAGGTTTCCTTGGTAGCTCAATAGGATTTAGTTGAGAATCAGTTTTTGGATTAATTTGAATTGTTCAAATTAATAGAGGGATTTGATTATATATTATATAATTAAAATGATTCAATTATATGTGATATAATTGTCTTAATGTATTTGATACATTATAGCATAATGAGAGAAAATAAATATTTGAACGAGATTCAAATGTAGTTTCTATGAATTGGATTCATAGTTGTTAAATTTAATATAATGAGATTTATATTAAATTCCATATAAAAGAGAAAAGAAACTAGAGTTTATATTGTATGTGATACAATATTAAAACTATAGGTTATATGTTATATTTGATATAATATATAATTTAATATATAAATAATATGATAAGTTAGTTATCATATTTATATTAATATTATTATTATTATTATAATAATAATAATAAGGAAGGGAGTTACAACTCCCTTCTCCATCTTTTCTCTCCACCTACATAAGTGGGTGGTGGTTATTTTGGCAAGAAGAATAAAAGAAAAATGTTTTCTTCTTCTTCTGCATAAGAGCTATTAAACGATTGAGAGAGAAAAAAAATACAAAAAAGTTATGTGTTCTTTCTTGAGTTTTGAAAGTTCTCAATCTTCCTCCTACACATTAAGTTTTCCCTCTGAACAAAAATAATCAGAGTCCACAACTCCTAGGTTCACACCATGAGAATACCAAGGTAACATTTGTGATAGTGTCCAGTTCTGTTCGAGATTTATCTTGAATTCAAAAAGTTCGTGATTTGTTCGAGGGAAAAACACGGAGAAAGGTCTTCAAAGGTGAGATTTTTTTAAATCCTTTCTTTTAAAGCATGCCGTAATTTACAATTAAATGCATATCTTGTTATTTGTTTACTGTAAACTTTACATTCAATAAAAATTGAATTTGGTTGATTTTCTTCCGCTCAAGGTTCTCCCCATTAGAGTTCCTTGAATTGGTATCAGAGCCAGGTTGTACATTTCTGATTCAAAATTCCATTATTGTATTGAATCGTTGTACAGTATTGGTGGGTTTTATAATCTGCATTCTATTTATGCAATGAATTGTTGTGGACGATTTTGTTGATGTATGTTTCGGGATAGAACTTTCTGTTTAATGTTTCTTTAATTTACATTTTTTTGTTTGCAAAGGCCACTACGTTTTTGGGAGTTAATCTTGCAATCGAGTCTGAAATTTGTAACTTTGAGTCGCTCATGTTGTTCCCAGGAGTCTTTAAAGAAGGGTTGCAGAGCATTGTTTCGATGGAGAAGACGAAGTAGAGGTTCCAGATCGTGTTGCTATAGCTAAACGATCAGGTAGCTCTTACTAAGCGATCAAGTAGCTTTTGCGACACGATCTTCTAGCATTTGCTAAACAATCATATAGCTAATGCTATGCAATCATGTAGAGTTCGCTACACGATTGCATAATTGCTTGTTGAACGATCGCACGGTCTTTAGATGCTCAATGCATGGTTGCTTGCTACACTATCGTATAGTCCTTCATGCTCATCGCATAGTTGCTAGTTACACGATCACGTAGTCTTTCATGCTCATCGCATAGTTCATTTGCTACACAATCTGCTGCAAGGTGGTTCTTTAAAAGGCGGTTCGGTTCGAGTGATTCAAGGCTCATTTCACTTGTTCCAAACCAGTTGACTCAAATTTTGTAATAGTTAGCCTTTTGTTTTTTCTTTTTAGAGAGGTCTTATCCCGGTCCATCAATTGTTAGAGTAAATATACATGCGATGTCTATTTTATATTATATGTCATAATGTATGTCCTAAAGTTTTAAAACCCACGGTAGATTATGCATTTATGTTCATGAATCATTTTATATTATAAGTGTTATAATATATGAATATGCATGATTTAAATTACACAAAGAATGCTCATGCATCATATAGTATAAATGTTATAATATATGTATGCATACATTATAGCATATCCATGCTTCATTTATATTATAATTAGTATAATATATGGTTGAATGGATGTATGGAATGTATGCTATAGTATGATTCGTTACTTAGTTATATATTTGTTATATATTAGTAATGAATGAATATTGCATGAAGCAGGACATTACCTTAGGTTAATTTATAAATGTTATAATTAACTAAAGTATGTCTAGCATGCAGTGGTTGGTTTTTAATTGTTTCATTTATTTATAATTGTTATAATTAAATGAAATTAGAATTAAAATCAATAATAAAGAGTTGCATGCAAATCTTACGCTATAATCATCTTTTAAAATTGTTTTAAAATATGATTGAGATAGACCTAATATCACATTTCTAATGAGATTAGAAATCTAAGTTTAATATTTTAAATCGGTTTAATAGGATTAAATTGATTCTTAATAAAAGATTAAATATGTAACAAATATATCTATAAGGGATCTTTTGTCTAAAGCGGGTTCTGACTAGGCTGGGGTACTTAAGTCGATGGAAACGTCACACCCCTACCTGGGAACCTACCTGGAAAGTTGAATTAGATAGATTTGTTACATGGATGCAAGTTTGATGAAAGTCCAATAAAGAGTTTAATGAGACTTCAATCAAAATTGTTTAATCATCAAAGACAATAGTTGCTTTTGAGCAAATTAAACAAACACTTAGATAAAATCAGTAGCCGGATTTTTCCTAAGTTAATTAACCCTTGGTAAAACACTCAGTGGGAGGAAAATGGGTGATACTTCATTTTAGCCTCTACATGTTTCTCCCTAAAACTTCACACTGTGAGATCTACTCTCAGCCTTGAGGCACCATGGTGTCCCTTTACGGGTGCCATTTGGGTAGGTCAATATCAAGGTGAATGGAGAGAGTGTTTATAGTAAGTGGGAGCAGGATGTGTGACAATACATCCCTTGGTCTCTCTCATTAGGTTGAATAAAGTTTCATGCATCGTCTCGAGCATCGTGGTGTCCCCCTAAAGGATGGCTGTATTGCATGACACTTTATTTGATCTCTAGAAATGGATAGGGTTGCTTAGTTTCATGTCCCAATCAATTTTTCCTTACGGTTGGCTCATTGGAGCGGAATTCTATAACCTAAAATGAGGGGTTACACTTACATAGAATTGTTAAAGATGCTAACAAATTCTAGATCGAACAATGCAAGTTGGCTAAAATAGTTTGTTCTTTTTCAGCATATCTCTTTAGTGGCTACCACTACCTTAAGTTTATTAGCCGCCGATAAATTAATGTGAGAAAACTACGCTTATTGGAAAAATACAATCAATACTATTCTGATCATCGATGATCTTCATTTTATCATGATGGAGGTGTGTCCTCCCTATCCACCTGCCAGTGCTCCTCGAAATGTCTGGGAAGTATATGAGCATTTGACAAGGGCAAACGAAAAGGCCCGAGCATATATCTTGGCAAGCCTTAATGAAGTCTTGGCCAAAAAGCATGAGCCTATGCTCACAGCACGTGAGATCATGGAATCCCTGAGGTTTCGGACAACCGTTTGCACAGTTCAGGCATGACACTTTGAAGTACATCTTCAATGCCCATATGCAAGAAGGGGCATCTGTTCGAGAACACGTTCTCGACATGATGATCCACTTAAATGTGGCGGAGATGAACGAGTCAAGCATCTATGAGGCCACCCAGGTCAGCATAATACAGGAATCTTTACCTGAAAGTTTCTTGCATTTCCTTAGTAATGCTGTTCTGAACCGGATTGACTACAATCTAACTACCTTGCTCAACGAACTACAAACCTTTCAATCCTTATTGAAATGCAAGGAGAAGAAGGGTGAAGTAAATGTTACTTCATCTTCTAAAAAGTTCCACATTGGTTTGATCTCTGAAATAAAGTCTGTACCTTCTTCTTCTGGCACCAAAAAGTGGAAGAAGAAGAAGGGTGGATACAGGAAGGCTGCTAACCCAGTAGTTGATGCAAATAGGGGTAGAAAACCCATCAAGGCTAACAAAGAAAAATGCTTCCATTGCAACCAAGATGGATACTGGAAGAGAAACTGTCCTAGATATTTGGCAGAAAAGAAGAAGGCCAAACAAGGCAAATATGACTTGCTTGTATTGGAAACTTGTTTAGTGGATAATGATGATTCTTCCTAGATTATTGACTCTGGGTCCACTAACAATATTTGTTCTTCATTTCATGGAAATAGTTCCTGGCAAAAACTAGATGCTAGTGAGATGACGATATGAGTTGGAACTGGGTATGTCGTCTCAGTTGTGGCAGTGGAAGGTCTTCGATTGACTTTACAGAATAGATTTCTTGTTTTGAAAGATGTATTTGTAGTTCCTAATTTAAAAGAAACTTTGTTTCTATAAAGTGCTTGTTAGAACGATGTTATCATATCAATTTTTCTTTTAATAAAGTGTTTATTACAAATTATGGTGTTGATATTTTTTCTACAAAACTGGAAATTAATTTGTATGTGCTAAGGCCGTTAGCAACAAATGACCTTCATAACACAGAGATGTTTAAAACTGCAGTAACTCAACATAAAAGACTTAAAATTTCTCCTAGTGAAAATGCCCAATTTGGGCACCAAGGATTAGGACACATCAATCTCAATAGGATTGAGAGATTGGTGAAGAATGAACTTCTAAGCGAGTTAGAAGAAAATTCTTTACCTATGTCTGAGTCATGCCTTGAAGGCAAGATGACTAAGAGACCTTTTACTAGAAAAGGTCACAGGGCCAAAAAACCTCTAGAGCTAGTACATTCAGACCTCTGTAGTTCGATGAATGTAAAAGCTAAGGGAGAATATGAATACTTCATTACTTTTACTGATGATTAGGTTTGTTTATTTAATGCAACATAAGTCTTAATCTTTTGAAAAATTCAAAGAATTCAAGGCTGAATCGGTCCATTTATGGGCTGAAACAGGCATCTTGATCTTGGAACATAAGGTTTGATGTTGCGATCAAATCTTACGGCTTTTACCAAAACATTAATGAGCCTTGTGTCTACAAGAAAATCATCAACAGTTCGGTAATTTTTCTAGTGTTATATGTAGACGATATCCTACTCACTGGGAATGATATAAGTTTACTGACTTCAGTTAAGAACAGGCTAGCGACCCAATTCCAAATGAAAGATTTGGGAGAGGCTTACTTTGTTCTTGGTATTCAGATCTTTCAGGATCGAAAGAACAAAGTGCTAGTGCTGTCTCAAGCATCGTACATTGACAAGATGTTGATCAAGTACTCGATGCAGATCTCCAAAAGGGGCCTACTACCTTTTCAGTATGAAGTTACACTATCTAAGGAACAGTGTCCTAAGACACCTCAAAAGGTTAAGGAAATGAGACAGGTCCCCTATGCATCTGCCATTGGCAGTTTGATGTATGTGATGTTATGTAGTAGACCTGACATATGCTACGTTCTGGGGATATTCAGTAGATATCAGTCTAATCTAGGAAAGGGTCACTAGACTACCGTCAAGAACATCCTCAAGTATCTTTCGAGAACAAGGGACTACATGCTCGTGTATGGATCTAAGGATTTGATCCTTACTGGATAAATGAACTCTGATTTTCAGACTGATAAGGATTCTCAGAAATCCACTTCAGGATCAGTGTTCACTCTTGACGGAGGGGTTGTAGTATGGCGAAGCACTAAGCAGGGGTGCATCGCTGACTCTATGATGGAGGTCGAGTATGTAGCGGCTTGTGAAGCTGCAAAAGAGGTTGTGTGGCTCAAGAAGTTCCTGACTGATCTGGAAGTTGTTCCAGACATGTCAAGGCCCATCACCCTTTATTGTCGTAATAATGGTGTTGTGGCGAACTCCAAAGATCCTAGGAGTCACAAGTGCGACAAACATATAGAACAGAAGTATCATCTCATCTGCGAGATTGTGCATCGAGGGACGTGATAGTCACGAAGATACTTCAAAGCTCAACGTTGCTGATTCGTTTACGAAGGCTCTCACGACTATAGTTTTTAGGGTCACCTACAGAGCATAGGTCTATGGGGCTGTCCGTGGTTGGACAAGGGCAAGTGGGAGATTTATGAATTGGGCCTTAGAGCCCTAGTTTATTGGTTTATACTTGTTTTATCTTGTACACCCATTCACTTTAGGACAAGTGAGAGATTATTGGGGTTAATGCCCTAAATCTCGTAGGGTTCTAGAGTTTATAAACATGTGTATGAAAAAACATTTGTGATATAATAATATGAGATATTTTCTTCACTATTGCCTATGAAATATGATATATTTTAATTGTATTAACCACAAACCAATAAACTAAGATCCCTGGCTATCGTTGTAACTTAAGCATGTATGTGGAGACATACAAGTGGATCATGCCTTAAGTGATAACCTAAATGGTCTGTAGTATATGGATAAAGGAGGGAAACCTTATCTTGGTAACACTATGGATATGGCCTGCTATGTAGATGTTATAAATATTGTAAAGTGCTATAAATGTTCTGATCCTGATCATTCATGTGGAGACATGCGAGGGGGGGTATCCTATACAAAGGAGTTTGTATAAGACCGGACGACGAAACATTTAGTCTCGTCATATAACATCGTTCATGACAGAGACTTTCATTTCACTAGGATGACCATAGATAACATGACCTTAATCTGAAGTGAGTTGGGAACTCTTGCCTATGAGGGTGGTTCTTTGATTTTCATGGATGCCAGTGGCCAGATTGCCGACTCAAACCTACCACATTGGAGATTCGTCTGATTTGGGAGCTGGAAACTCAGCTACACAAGATGGAATTCACTCATTCCCTGAAGTAGGTGTAAATAGATAAATTGCTCCCTTAAGGGTTGATTTCGGGTCTTGAACATTGGAGGGATCAGTGGTAGATGTAACTACAAGGGCAAAATGGTAATTTGGCCCAGCTGTACTTACGAGCGATCTGTGGAGAATCATCGTATTGTTGATTGGTTATATCCAATGGACAAAGAATATATCTATAGTGTGAAAACTGCAGCTGTCGATTTTTAGTGGAGTGCCCGACAGTTAATGGATGGTGGATATCGTGATTAAAGAGTTTAGTCAGTTATTCACGTACCGTTGGAGCTTCAAGCTATAGGTCCATAAGGCCCTCTTGGTAGCTCAATGGATTCAAGTTGAGAATCAGTTTTTGGGTTAGTTTGAAGTGTTCAAGTTAACAAGAGGGAATTTGATTGTATATGATATAATTAAATTGGTTCAATTATATATGATATAATTGATTTAATGTATTATATACATTAGTTTGAGGAATTGATATAAATATGATTTATATTAAATAAAGGAGAAAAGAATTATGGTTTAAATATCACATATGAATTGATATTAAAACTATAGGTTATAAATATAATATGATAAGTTAGTTATTATATTTATTTATAATAAAAACAATTATGAGATAATTATTTTAGTTGGTTATTTCTTTTCTCCATTAACCGTGCAAGTGGGAGGTTAATTCAGTTTTTAATAACTGATTAATAAAATTAAAAGAGTTTTCATTTTTTGATCAATCGCTTCATTATCGCAGTACTAATCGATCAAACGAAAGAAAGTTATACGATAACCCTTTCGAAAGACTAAATGATTGAGTGAGAGATTGCAAAACGATTGTTTGCGAGAGCGAAAGATTGCTAGACAATTGCTTGCTAGAGCAAGAGATTGCTAGATGGATTTCTCATGAGAGCGAGAGTTTACTAGATGATCGAGTACCCATTGTCTATACGATAGACTAAATCGTTCTCCCACTTACTCGATCATATAGTTCAATCGTTTACATCCTCCTTCCCTCTACCAAATTCACAGAGAGCCCACACCTCCTAAATTCTCACTTCGAGAATACCAAGGTTGCCGAGTGGTAGTGTCGAGGTTTCCGTTCGAGGAACAGACAGTTCGTGATTTCCACGAGAGTGAGATTTTTCTAGACTATTGCAACGAGAGCAAGATTTTGCTAGATGATTGTGACAAGAGCGAGATTTTGCTAGACGATTGCGACGAGAGCGAGATTTTGCTAGACGATTGCTCCTCGTTTCCTTGCGTTTGTGATTGTTGAGACTTCACTGAGATGCCTGACCAGTGTAGATCGAGGGAATTTCCTTTGTTTTAGTAAGAAAGCATGCTATAATTTTCTCTATAATACATAACTGTTCTTGTAATTTTCTCTATAATGCATAACTGTTCTTGTATGTTTGGAAAGATCTTGCTTCCGCTCACTAATTCTCTTGATAAAAGTTCCTTCACCACCATCAACTCCCAAGGTAAGTACGTCGTCTTTGCCTTCTGCTCACTGTAGGTTTGAAACCGAAGCAGGAAAATAAGAATGAAGAACCGAGAGAGATGTTTAAAAGTTTCGGATCAATATTCCCCTCTTAAATGCAATTCAACGGATTTCAAGGTATTCTATGGTTCTCAAGGAGCTTTGCATGAAAAAAGAGGATAGGTAAGGACAAAGAACGTGCGATGGTAAGTAAAAACATTTCGACCTTATTTAAAAGAAATATGCCTAAGAAATGTTGTGACCCAGGTATGCTTACATTACCTTGTGTTATTGGGAATAGAGTTATTCAACTTACTATGCTTGATTTAGGAGCCTCTATTAATGTTATGTCTTATCATGTATATGAGGATCTTAAATTAAATGATCTGCAAAAAAACTGTCGTCTGCATTCAATTAGCCGGTAGATCTTATATTCAGCCTCTAGGAGCAGTTGAAGATATTTTGCTTCAAATAAAAGACTTAATTTTTCCTATTGACTTATACATTTTGAAAATTGATGATATTTCTACACCTGCCTTCTTCTACCATTTTGTTAGGAGACCATTTATGAAAACTGCAAAAACAAAAAGATGTTGATAGAGTATGTCTCTCTGTAGAATTTGATGGAGAAGTTGTCTCATTCAATATGTATGATGCAATGAAATTTTCTGAAGAATATCTGTCTCTATGCATGATTGAAACTCATGATTTTTTGGATGAGATTCTTTGGCATGATGAGGATGATTTGATGAGTTGAATTCCCCATGTATTGATTTGGATTCACATGATCTCTCTCTTTTTTCTGTTAATGTTAGAAACAATGATAAACCTTCTTCTAACATTGGTCTTGGTAATTCGTAGGTACAAGGGATTGAGTTAAAATATCTCCCTAATCATTTGAAGTACATGTACCTAGGCGAAAGAAACACCTTTCCTGTGATATTCTCCAGAGAATTGACACCAACCCAAGACGGTTCTCTCGTGGAGATGTTGAAAACGTATAAGAAAGCTATTGGATGGACCCTTGATGACATTAAGGGGATAAGTCCTTCTCTCTGTATGCGTAGGATCACTTTGGAGGATGGAGCCAAAGCCACGATACAACCTAATAAAGGCTCAACCTCATAATGAAGGAGGTTGTTCTTAAGGAAATCATCAAGCTCAATGATGCTGGCATTATTTACCCAGTTCCTGCCAGTAAGTGGGTAAGTTCAATTAACGTCATACCCAAGAAGACCGATATGACAATAGTTGAAAACGATAAAGGATAGATGGTGTCGATGCGTATTCAAAACGGATGGAGGACGTGCATTGACTTTTGAAAGCTTAATGAGGTAACCAAAAAATATCATTTTCCAATTCCTTTTCTTGATCAAATGGTGGAACGGCTTGTCGGGAAGCCATTCTTTTGCTTTCTTGATGGATTCTCAAGTAGTTAATTAAGAAAAATTTGACATTTTTTGTTCAACAATTTTCTATATATTCTTAGATTTTTGGCTATCGAATTCATTGTGCTCCCCACAGAATTAGAGTGTCGTAGAGAGTGTTTTAGCTAGAAATAAGAATTAAGAGAAGAGAGGTTCATTTGGACGCCGTTCGAGATTCTTGGGTGAAATATCAAGGTGTTTCTGATGTGCTCTAACGACATGGTTCAACACGAGAGTAGTACTTTCTCTTCTCTTTATTTTCTTTGCATATTCATGGTTGTTGCAATGTATGAAAGTATGTTTTGTAGCAATTATGAGTGACTAAATATTATAGTTCTCGGATGTTGATGAATTTCTTTATAGATTTAATTAAGTTAATGAACATCTCTTTCTATGAATATTGTGTTCTTCAATGTCTTCCAAAAATATTATGCTTGATGGATCCTTAATGCAGGTTAAATTGAATGTTGAATTCAAATGACTGTATGTTTAATTGCATATTGTTATTAATCTATTATGAAGATAGTTAGGTTGATAATAAAAGTTGATCATGACTACTCTTGATATCATACTTCTTAATTTTGTTTTAAGCAATTACTAATCAATTATCTTTACATAAGAAAGGATTATGATATTGAAAGATAATAATCTAGATAATAGTTTAGACTTAAACATATCATTAACACGACAATCTTTAGGAACTTTTGTATGATTTAATAAAGTGATTAAGGAAATCAATGCCCTTGAACACTCTTTGTCTCTTGAATTTCAAAAAGTCTCTTTACTTTGTTTTGTTTATTTTCAAAATTAAAATTAAATTACTACAAGTCCAATCCTTCGATAAGATCAACATAATTCTATAATAGTTAAGCATAATTTAGACGTTTAATCTCCAAAAGATGATATTCGGCCTATTAGCCTATTTTACTATATACTATAAGTTGATGCATGGAATTACTTTACACCAAGTATTTTGTATCAGGGCCCACTTCCAAATTTGTATTCAACAAACACAATTTGATTGTGAGCTAAGCGTGATCAATCTAGTTGCCTTTGAAAATTACTTGGATTCACTAACTTTTATCAAATATTTTTAAACGATTTTCCAATTTTCTCCCTCATATACCATTATTGTTATTGTTACTTTTACAAATATTGTTACTACTACATTAGGAGAATCAAGAATCTATGACAGTTATTGTTACTAATTAATCATAAATGGTAACAGTAATGGTAACGGCCAGAAGACAATACAAAGTTAACACTGTAAAGTAAACAATCTCAATTGTAATAAGATTAAATTTGCAAAATATCTAAATAAACATGATAAAAAACAATTTAATTATGTATGAGGTTAAAGTTCATTACTTTTGATACATCTATAGAATTCTATTGCAATTACATCAATTTGATGACGGATTGATAATAATTACCATTTCAAATCATTAATATATTAGACAAAATATAGGTTTGATTGCAATCAAAGAAGATATTAATAGTTTTAAATTTTCTAAGATATTAATAGTTTTTAAATTTTCTAAAATAAAAGTTTTATAGCGGCACAATAGAAAAAAGAAGAAGAAAATAATTGTATCAATGCTTATAATTTGAAAGTGAACTTTCATTAAGGTGTACAATTATTTTTGGAAAAATATCAATTCTTCCTAGACTCTGTGATTTGTATAAATTACAATTTTAAACTAATAATTATATCAATTTTAACCCTTAACTCTGGTAAATGTATCAATTTATTTCCTTTAAGTACATTCCATTTAGATAAAATTATTGAAAATTTATACTAAGATATAAATAAATGCGAAATAACAAAATTGTATCTAAAATTCTCATTTCACATGTAATAGCCAAAAACGGTCATTAATCATAAAATAACAAAGAATAAAGAGAAGAAAAAAAAAACGATATCAAGAAATATATTGGTTTTCCCCAAAATTAGGAGTTTCCAATTTTCTTCACTGTCCCACCACACAAGATTCACGCATGAAAAGTCTCAAATTCTGCTTCTCGGTGTTTTTTTTTTCTTTTGCCGGTACACATGAAAAAGCTACATTGCACCCTATATATATAAGTACTGCAAAAAAAATTATAACCTAAAACCTAGGAAGCACTGATATGATACGACTACATGATACGGATACGATCGGATATGACGATTTATTAATTTCTAAAAAATTAAGATACAGATAGTCTAAGGATGCGTTGTTTTTTATATACATATTTCTAAAAAATGAGGATACTGATACGTTGAAGATACATTTTCTTTTTCTTTAAAAAAAACTACGATATAGATAAATTTAGTATACAAGTTAATAACAATAGCATAAAATAGAATACAAATATTGAAATCAATACAAAAGAAAAAAAAATAACATCTAAGATGTTGAAATACAATAGTTAATAAAATGCAATAGAAAAGTGACTCATATTACAAAGAAGAAGAAGATCAGAGGGAGAAATATGAAGATAAACGAAAGACTTCTTCATTGAATTGTTGAAGATATCAAAATAGTTTATATTTTGGTGGATTTTCTGGGGACTCAAATGTGAAGACGAAGATTAGATGATTCTATTCTAAAGGTTGGTCCGTTATTTATTTATTTTTTTCTTTTAGTTTTGAACTCTAGTAGTGAGCTTTTTAAATAGGTTGCTTAGTTTTTTATTGGGAAAGATTAAATGAGTTGCTTGTCTTTTTTCTTTAAAAAAAATACGCATAAAAATAGATACGTCAAATCACATGTCAGATACGTATTTGGAAAATACCTGGAAGTATCGGTATCTAATGCGTGTCTGATACGGATTATTTGCCTCACATGAAGTATCTGTGCTTCATAGCTTAAAGCCACAATGGTCATAAGCCCAAATACAAACAAACGTCCAATAAATTAATTTAATGTGTTGATAAATGTGTGAATTATAATTTTATCAACTAAAATTTTGAACTTTTACGAGGAATCAATTAGTCTCTCATGTAGTATTTGTTTCAAAAATCGCTCATGCATCAATTGTGGTCATCTATTTTGTTAATCTAATATTTGAAGAAGTCTACACATGATTAAGAATTGACGCATCAATGATGTTTTCATATGTAATCTTAATAAATGGTATAATTTGATACACTTATGATATTTTAGGAATTTAATTTATATAATTATAAGTTATAAGTTTTACCTATGATGTTTTTGAAATAAAATTTGCAGGAGGGTATACATAATTAATACACTACCAAAATTTAAAGTTTAAATATATACTATTAAAAAATTGATCAAGTTTTAAACTTATACTATTTTTACTTTTGTGTTTTAATTGATACAACCATGAAAGCTTTACGAGTTAGAAGAAATCTACACTATATTAAAAAGATAAAATGAAGAGAATCTTTGACTCCCTATTTTGTCCTTACTTATTTTCAAAATTTCTTTTTTTCCTTTTTACCCTTAATTTTTTCCCCTTCACGTAAAAATTTTTTAAATCCACACATTTTGCTCTTCAAATAACTCTTTTTTAAAAGTCTCATACTCTTTCATTATAAAACCTTTCAACCCAGTCATTTTTATACAATTCTTTATAGCACAATGGAAAATTTTTATGAACTTTCATAAAATTAATTTGGGATGGTGATTCTTCCTTAAAATGTTTTCGTATTCCAAGAACAATGTTTAAGATCTCTAATAGATTAATGAACGTTTCACTCATAATTTTGAAAATTTTGATGATGGGCATGGATGAATAGCCATTGGATTCACGTATGATTCATCTATTATCATGATTAATTCAAATTTTCTTACTCTACCATTATGTTAAATTGAGGATTTTTTTTTTTTTTTTTTTTTTTGCAGAAGAAAACGATGAACAAATCCTTTGAAATTTTTTATCCGGTGATGAAGATTAGGTTTAGGATTGATTTGATTGGTTTTTATTTATTGAAATGTCCATTTTTAAAAAGAATACCTTTTTTAGATTAAAATTTTATATTTTTATTTAATCTTTGATATATTTATAAGTGGTTGTATTAGAGAATATTTCGCTTTTTCCATTTTATACCATGATTTTTCTTTTTATTTGTCCATAATAATAATTCATAGATTTCAATTTTTATTTTGGTTGCAAATATTGTTACTCTTTATTGATATTTATGCGATCTTCGAAGTTCTTGTTCTAATGCTTAAAAAGATAATTATTATTATTTTGTATAATATTTTTATATACAATTTTGTGATTTTTTTATTCCAATTGTGAGTTTTTGTGACAATATGTTTGTTCATTCTCATTTGTAGTTTTTGGTATATTATTAAGCAAAGGTTTTATCATTATTGATATTGCTTTTTAATTGCAATTTGAGATAATTTATTTTCAATTGATATTGATATGAGAAAAAAAAAAGTTGGTAGAGATGATGAAGAAAATCATTGGGATGAGGAAGAAATAAAGAGAAAAGATGGGAATTGGAGATATAGATAAAGAATTGAGAAAATTAGGGAATAGTGAAGAATGAATAGAGAAATGGATAGAAATAGATAGTTTAAAAATTCATTTAATTTTATTCTTAATTTTAAAAGTACAATCATCTATTGATTCTACATCTCTATAATCTCATAATTCTATGTTATTTGTTAACGAAATTAAATATTACTATTTAGCCATGAGCAAAATCGATCATAATATTTTAACATATTTATAAATTTGATAATCATCTATTGGTATATTGTGTAGTTAAATCAAAATTAAATATTATTATTTAGTGATGAACAAATTTTTATTTATTAATATATTATTATTCAAAATTAAATAATAATTTGTATCAATTCTCTTAATTAATCCTTCTTAGATTGCAAACCATTGAAATTAGAGTTGTTTTGTTAGATTTTAATTAGATGAAGATTTATTTCATTATGAAAATTCAACGACTTGAGAATTCATTAATTTATTTAATCTTGTTGTTTTAATCCCTCAATTTTTTTTTTTTTTTTTTTTTTTTTTTTTTTTTGTTAAATCTTTCATTTTATCCCTTATCTTAATTATTATTATTATTATTTTAGATTTTTAGAAGTTAAAAGTTATTTTTTCTATAGTAAGCCTTGAGAATCATTAAGTTATTTAATGTTATTATTTTTATTATTTTTATTTTTATTTTTATTTTTTTGTTAAATCTTTCCTTTGTAACATATTTTCTTTTTTTAGATTCCTAACAATTAAAATAATTTGCTTTTTTTTAGATTTAATTAAATGGAGATTTATTTGTTACGTAAAGTCAATGGACAACTAAATTCATTAATTTATTTCTCTCCATGTATCGGTAATGTAGTTATTTCAACTTTGAATATTTACGTATTTTTGTTTAATTCTTTATATTTCATTTTTTTTCATGTTTTAAAATTCCATTGTGTTTTAATAATCATTTTAATTCTTCTTCTATTTTTCGTTCAATAATATAAATTTTCTTATATTTGTTTTCCACAACATAAATTTATAAATACGTTAAAATATTTTTAAATTTTATTAAATTAGTGAAATAAAATAACTTTATAATTTTATTCACCTACGGATTGTATTATTTAGAATTTAGGGCACATATATCAAATGATTATTACATACAATTTCATCAAAGACTATTGAAAAGAAAGACTTTGATGGGAGCTCAAGGTCTTATAACAATAAATAAATAAATCAATCAATAACCAACAAATATTTTTCCCTTTTTGTTCTAAAAAAATCCCTTAAACAAGAAGATTCATTTAAAAAATTATAAAAAAAAATTAGACTTTTATTTGTTTTTCTCACTCTTAAAATCACTACCTTCAAACAACTATAAATGAATTACTTCTTAAGATAAGTTATTACGTCACTTTTATATCATTTTTATTTCACAAATTGTATTTGTATCATATTTCATTTTTATTCATCCATATATTTTTATATATTTTTCTCTGTTTATAGTTTTAAATTTTACATCAAATATTCAAAAAATTTCAATTATAAGTATATTTATTCAAAACATTTATTTACCTTAAAAAGATGGTCTAAAATTTCTAACAGCATTCAAAATATCTCATCCATTATCAATTAACTTGAAAACAAGATATATAAAATTTTTACACTATTTGAAAAGTATTTCTTTTCATTTCAAAGAATACTTATGTGGCTAAGTATGGAGGCCGACCCTAGAAGACAAAAGGCCATAAAGACCAATCATGAAGAAAAAATTATGTCTCCGTGTTTAACTTTTTGAACCAACTACATCATGTGCTTGGTGCTTGGGTCTACCAATTTCTAACAATTAAGTTAAATTAGTAATTATCCAATTAATTATTCGAAAAATTAATTAGCCAAGTGAACGTTAGAAATTAAATTTATATATAACCATAAAAGAGTACACCAAATTTGAGGAATATAATTGAGTTGATCGTCAGAGTGTTGTGACTAAGTACAACACGAATGTTACGTAATTTAGTTACCAACACTAGATATATTCTTCTACTCCATCGATATTATGAGACGACCATATTGACATGATTTTTTTCTGTGGGTTGGAGGTAATTTTCTATGAGAGATATATCAAATAAACAGCTCATGATTTTGTAAAAGAAGAAAAAAGGTCAACGCTTTTGTATTAGGAATGAATAGTGTCCATGTTCATTCTTAGGAGGGAAAGGGCAAAGCATTGACCTGACCTTCTTATTGTTTTATATTTTGCCTCTCAAAATAATCGCTCTCAAAATCCCATTATAAATACACTTCTTGATCCCCTCGCCCCTCACACCAATACATACACAAAAAAACACACACACAAACATCCCTTTTTCTTTTCCTTCTCTCTTCTCCTCCCTTTTCGATTTCAAATTTCGATAGTGTGTGAACTCACACTGTCGAAATGAGTGGGCGGATTGTGAGTGACGAGGGAGCGGAACAGTTGGGACAGCGAAACGAGAACGTAGCACCGTCCTCGAAGGTAGGTGTGCCACCGAAGAAAAACGTATGGGAAGAATTTAATTCTGTGGTGAAAGAGACATTTTTCTCTGATCAGCCTCTTCGCCATTTTAAAGATCAACCTAAGGGCAAGAAAGTTGCTCTATTTTTCCAAGGCCTCTTCCCCATATTCCAATGGGGAAGGGGATACAACTTTAGAAAGTTCAAAGGAGACCTCATTGCTGGCCTAACTATTGCTAGTCTTTGCATTCCTCAAGACATCGGATACGCCAAGCTCGCCAATTTGCCCGCTGAAAATGGACTTTGTAAGATCTTTATCTTAAGCTTTTAGATTGACTAGTGGTGTAACATAATATTATGCAGGACGTTAGTCTTGTGTTTGAAAAATTGAAATTTCAGTTTTTAGTGTTTGGAGCGCTGAGTTTATTATTATAATATGTTGTTATTATAGTCTATAGATTGTAACATTATCTATTTAGGGTACAAACTATTTTAGTTTAGGTAGAAAGTAGTAAAGACGATAACATAGAGAGGGTGAAGATAAGTGGAAATAATAAATGTAAAAGACCATCAATATATATTAATTGGTAAGAAAATAACATTGTAGGAGTTTGAAAACAATACCTCTTTCTTAGTAGGACCGAACTCATGCAATTTCATGTCTAATTACGATCTAATTCTAGTTTATTAAAACCAGAGGTTTTTAGTTCTTTAAACATCATTTCTTTCCCAATTAATAAGATTGAATTTTGCATGGTTGTAGATAGCAGTTTTGTCCCCCCGTTGGTATACGCCGTGATGGGGAGCTCTAGGGATATTGCAATTGGCCCCGTTGCGGTCGTATCCCTTTTGCTCGGGACGCTGCTGAGGCAAGTGTACGACCCGACGAAGGAATTGGAGCAGTACAAGCGGTTGGCTTTCACGGCGACTTTCTTCGCCGGAGTAACTCAATTGGCTCTAGGGTTCCTCCGACTCGGATTCTTGATTGACTTTCTGTCACATGCCGCGATTGTCGGGTTCATGGGTGGCGCCGCCGTGACCATCGCCCTTCAGCAGCTGAAAGGTCTTCTTGGCATAGTAAACTTCACCAAGAAAACTGATATCATTTCTGTGATGCAATCTGTTTGGAGTAATGCGCACCATGGGGTTAGCTTCTTCCCTTCGTTATTTCTATTTTTTTTTCCTTAAGTTATGTTTCTTTTTTTAAATTAATCTTGTTTGTTTTTTCATTCTTTGTTTTATATTCCATGAAAAAATAATAATAAAAATTTGACAATCCCTCTGTCTGTTCTAACTATGATTGTGAATTTATGAATTGTGAAAATTTATGGATAGTTTATGTTATTGATATATTATTTATCGACATGATGTCACTATATATATTAATCAGAGATAAATTTATAAGATAATATTTAGAAGTGAATTTAAAATGATTACAACCACATTTTTATCATATTCAAAATTATTATAAAAATATTTAAAAAATGAAAGTATATTATCATGGTAACAGATTCCTTTTGATTGCTTCTACTTTATTTTATTTGCACTTTGTTTGTCACACCTATGCCAAATGAGTGGAACAAACATGTAAATCACTCAATCTTATAAAATATCTTAGATTATTACTTTTATTGTCAAATAATTTTAAGATGAAATCCCATGTTATTTAGTACAGTGTTAAATCCCATAAAGCCCAATAAGAAAAATTGAGATCCAATCTAAAATAGTAAACTCAAAGAACACGTTGAGAATCCTACATTAAAAAACATGGAAAAGCCTCATGACAATCTTTAAAATATATATAGATTACTTGTTTCATTGCTAATTGGTTTTGAGATCGATAAAACACACATGTTATCTAACAAAGTCACCATTTAGCTAACAACCGAAAGTCAAATTTTATGTCAAAATGAACTTAACTCGTGGTAGTTGACATGACTTTCCTTCTTAGAGGTTAGAGATTTGATCCCTACCGTTGTAATAGTAAAAAAAAAAAAAAAATTAAAAAAAAAAAAAAAAAAAAAAGTCAAATTTTATGCAAATTTTGGAAAAAAATATATATTTAATTGTTTGTTTGGATTGCAGTGGAACTGGCAGACTATACTCATAGGGGTTTCATTTTTGGCCTTCCTTTTGGCTACAAAATACATTGTAGGTTTTTCCTTTACCCTTAAACTTTAAATTAAATTTCCTTTTTATAAATAATAATTTTTAATCTTTTAATATGTTCTTGACTTTGAATCCTTAGGGCAAGAAATACAAGAAACTATTCTGGATACCAGCCATTGCCCCCTTAACATCTGTTATACTTTCCACATTTTTTGTGTATATCACTCGAGCAGATAAACATGGAGTTCAGATTGTAAGTTTCTTTTAATTAATTGGCAAAATTGTAATGGATAGTACGATTAGGGTTAATAATTAAGTATATAGCAACATTTTTAAATAATTGTAAATATAATAAAATCTATCTGTAATAAATATTATCGCTGATAGACTAATCTAATACTAATAAACTTTGAGATCTGAATCTAAATTTTATAAATTCTTTTTTATTGTTCTATATTTGGCAATAATTTAAGTCTAATTACTATATTTGCAAGTATCCTAATTCTTAATTAATTATCTATAGATATAGATAGATATATATATTTGACCTTGATGAATAATTTACTATTGTATTCACGTAGCATACACATCATACTCTATTTTTAATTCAGGGTGTTGTTTGTTTAATAATATTATTTATGTTACATATGTGGAAGAAATTCTGCACTAATTTCTTATACCTAATAGTATTAGATTATTTTCAAATATAGAAGGATGAGTCAACTTATTTATAAATATATCAAAATATTAGTGTCTATCAGAGTTTATTAGTGTCTGTCATCGATAGATACTAACATTTTGGTTATATTTAAAAATATTTTTAGAAGTTTTGTCATCTAAAATAATTATCTATGGTATAATTCACTTTTTATGCTCAAACATGTATAGATTAATACAATAAACTCTCAATTTCATTAATCTAGACTTTTCGCTAAGTGTTATATTTTTTTACCCTCAATTTATAATTAATTGTCTTCGTAAACTCACTGATTTCAATAATCTCAAGTTCTACACAAATTATCCTCAATGCTTTTTATAATTCAAATTTTAACAATTATGTACTGAGTATATGTTTTTATAATCCATCAAAAATATATGAGAGAACTTTCTTTATAACAACTTTCAAATTAAAACTAAAAAAAAAAAAAAAAAACAGAGAGAGACAAACATGGTGACATTTTCGAAGTGTTTAAGGTTAAAATGCAACATTTCTTTAAATTTGGAGTGCAATTTGATGAAACTTAAAACTTTTTAATAATCAGTTTAAAATATGATTATTGGCAATCCAATAACGTTATTATAAACATATATGGTTTTATTATTTTTTTTTTCAGGTAAGACACTTAGATAAAGGAATAAATCCACCATCCCTTCATGAGATATTCTTCCATGGAGACGATCTTACCAAAGGTTTCAAGATTGGAGTGATTGCTGGTTTGATTGCCCTCACGGTACACTAATTTTATTTCATCAACTCGACTCATCAAATTACAGTAATACTCGATTGCATTTATCTTTATGTGGCTTAATCGTATGAAATAAATAAATATAGAAAAAAAATATGAAAAAAGTTTATCACATAGAAAACTATGATTGAATTAAGATGAAGTGCACAAAAATAGCTACAAAACTGCATGCACCCAAGTATTTTGTTCAAATATTGAGGCTATGTTTGGGAGTGATAAATGATGGCTTTTGGCTTGGACTAAAATTGATTTGAGAGAAATTTAAAATAATTTTAAAATTAATCTTAGAAGAATTTGTTTGTAGGTGCTTTTGGTTAAGGTGATTGACTGAGAATCAATCCAAAAAATGGTTATATAGTTCAATTTTGTTAACATATTATCGGTGACATCATTTTTTTTTATTTAAAACCCTTAAGAAAAGCAATGTCAAGTATTGCCCCTCATTAAATGCTTAATAATATCTTGTTTTAGCATTTGTAATGACACACACAACTAGATTTAATAACATATAAGTTTCAAATTTTCTTTCAGATACATCTTCCTTACTCAGTATATCAATCATCAATCATGTATATAAACACTTCACTAACAAATAAAAAACTAAATTAATAATAATAAATACTTATCATAATTATTTAGTTTTAAGATTTTACAACCAAACATAAATATGTTTATATAAAAATCTCAATTTTACAAAGTTAATTCACCTAAATCTCTCTTTTTCTAAAATCACTACTACAATCATCACTCTCCATGTAACAAATTAAACATGCACTAATTTATTTAATTTGTTGGTTATTCTTAAATTGTAGGAAGCAGTGGCAATTGCAAGAACATTTGCAGACCTAAAAGACTATGAGATTGATGGTAACAAAGAAATGATGGCTCTTGGAACCATGAACATCGCTGGCTCCATGACTTCTTGCTATGTAGCCACAGGTTTTCTAAACATATAACTTCATTCTCTTCTTTTTCTTCTTTGTTTTCCATTGAATCTTAACTGACTTCTGCCACGGCGGCCCATACGTAGGATCGTTCTCTCGTTCAGCAGTGAACTACATGGCCGGCTGCAATACACCGATGTCGAACATCGTCATGGCATGTGTTGTTCTCTTGACATTAGAGGTCATCACACCCCTTTTCAAGTACACCCCTAATGCCATTCTCGCCTCCATCATTATTTGCGCCGTCATCGGTCTCATCGACATCGACGCCATGATTTTGCTTTGGAAGATCGACAAATTCGACTTCATTGCTTGCATGGGGGCTTTCTTTGGCGTCGTCTTTGATTCCGTTGAGATTGGTCTTCTCATTGCTGTAACTACTAAACTTTATATCTTTTATTTTTATTAAATTACGAAGTAGCCTCTATAATTCTAAAAGTTTAGATCTTAATCCTTATAATTTGATAAAATCTCATAAATAGTTTCTTTAGTTTAATAAAATTCTTATAAGTAGTGTCTAATTCAAACAATATTAAACAGGTTAGTTTGTCATTGTTCAAAATTCTATTGCAAGTAACAAGACCGAGAATTGCGTTGCTTGGGAAGCTCCCAAAGATTCCTATTTTTAGAAACATTTTGCAATACCCTGGGGCAAAGAAGATCGCCGGAGTTCTAATGGTTAGGGTTGATTCTTCAATATACTTCTCCAATGCCAATTATGTCAAAGAAAGGTACTTTAACTTTACTTCTAGTTTCCATTCTATTTCGTCTCCTTTTTCACCGATCTTTTTCGGAGTCGATCAAAAGTCTTATAGTGGCTAGATAGGGAAAAGACCACCGGGGTATTTTTATTAGTATGAAATCTTTTGGATAAAATTAAAAGAAAAGTCAAGAGGGTTTATTCTCAAAATAACAATGTCATACCACTATACAAATATGTGGGGTAATGTTAGCCTTAACAAATGGTATCAAGACCGTATCTACTTAACAATGTTGATTGAATCCTTGGTGCCAAAACAAATAAGTTGTTGACGCTAAAAGGAAGTAGGCGCAATAGACGTTCAATGTTGAGTTCTATCTAATTAGTGGTGCACTCCAACGAAAAGGAGTTGGTAGTGGATGAGAGAGCCAAACAATAAATATGACAATTTGATTGGAGTTTATGTGATACTTCATTAATTTGAGGGGACGATTGTTATGAGTGCAATCAAAATCTCACATGGATAAGAAAAGAGCATGATCGTGAGTATATATAAGTGAAGGATAATATCTTAATTGTTATGAGAGTTGCATTCGGGATGAAACCAAAAATGAAATAACTTGTTTATATCCAAAGTAATGTTATCCTATCATTGAAAGATATCTAAGGTTGGGTTGTCCCTTACAAATTTGTGTAACCTTATTTGGATCCCAACAAAAAGCTTGGAGAGTTGCCATTCTTAAACTTCTGTAACACAATTATGACAAACAGTTGTTTTTTTTTCTAATGGTAACAAACTATTCACATTATCCTTTCTAATGTATATTTGATAACTAACTCTCATACAACTCCAGGATACTGAGATGGCTGGCAGATGAAACAGAGAAGCTAGAAGACCAGTCTTTGCCGATCAATGTTGTGGTCGTTGACATGTCTCGTAAGTAAACCGACCAAATCGAAGAAGTCATTGTCGATACATATATATGCATCAATAGTGAAGAATTCATAAGTAATAATTTTTGTGTTTCCGTGGCAGCCGTATCCGACATCGACACAAGCGGCATCCATGCCTTGGAGGGTTTGCACTCTCATTTGCATAAGAAGGAAATTGAACTTGCACTTGCAAATCCAGGCCCAGTGATCATGGAGAAGCTCTTAGCTGCAAACTTTGATAAGGTCATTGGAGAAGACAAAATTTTCCTCAGTGTTAACGAAGCTATTAAGATTTATGCTCCAAATGCTGTTCTTGATCCTTAACAATCACGAATTGTGTAATATAATTATTGTCTTTTTCCTAAACATGTCTATAATATTGGTGTTTTGATGTTTGTTGTTGTTTACTTTATAGTGTATAATTATGATCGGCTGTATACAAATTTCAAATGGTGTGAACCATGTTTGCGAGTATATATGTAAATTACATCAAATTGAGGTGTCTATTTATGGAAAAATTATTCGATTTAAACAATAAAAATTTGGTTCTCTTCATAACGGTTGAATTTACATACAAATTTGGACTACTTTTGTAGTTTTCTTCTCCTACAATATTAATAAAAAACATTTTATCCACATTATAACAGCCTCCTTGAATAACGTCTTGTCTGGAAAATATATCTAAAATCCGAATCAAGGAGCTTTAGACACTTTTTACTAAACACTAGGACTATTTATTAAATTTGATAACCTGTCATTGATAACCTGTCTTGCTCATACACATCTATAATTCATTGGATCTCCCAAAAATCATTTGGTTGTATGCTTTTAGGAAATAAAAAGGTTTCATATACAAAGCAAAGGTTTGTAATGATTGGAGGAGAACGAGTTTTTTTTTTCTTTTCTTTTTTGGATAATTCTAAGAATGACTTGACAAAACTTCAACAAAAAGTAGAAAAAGGATAGAGAATAAAGGGGGGCCTGGCCCATTTGGATTGATTGGAGATAAAACAAAATCATTTTTATTTAAACTATTTTGATAAAGAAATTATTTTAAATAAATTTAAAAGTGTTTCAAAAGTTTCAAATGGTTGCCAAACACTTCAAATTTTTTCTTAAATGACTTATTTTTAAAATTCACACTTGAAAATTTTAACTAAATACACCTTCACTACAAGAAAATTGACTTTTTTTCGAAGTAAGCTTATATGTCATAAAAGTACACCAAAACGCCATCGAAATTCTATAACATCAAACTACAATTGATCAACTAGAAAAAAAAATTTACGCATCTCTACCAACATTTTTTGAAATCTATCCTCAAAACAATTTTCTAATTCGCTTATTTGACGCCTAAGGGCTTCTACCTCAACCTGTCTTTGTTGTTCATATTCTTTTCTTTGTCGTTCAGATTCTTGAAGTCGTTGTTCGGACTTATTAAGACGACGCTCAAGATCGTAAAGCAAAAAGGGAGAAGAATATCTCATTACTTCCTCCCTGAAGAATTCTGTATAACTTAGACTCGTAAAGCAAATGAGGATGCTTTGTCTTGACATTTTCCTGCACATGAGAAAAGTAAAGCAAATTAGATTTATGTTTTACTAAGAACATGAACTGGCTCATAAAGAAAACGAAGACTACAATATTCAGCTCAATAAAACATTACTAACACAATGAACAAATAACCATGCATCCAAAAACCCAACTAAACACACACACAAAATCTATTTGCTTTAAAATTCTTTGCATTCACTATCCCTCTAAGTAGCATAACCGGAGAGGATCAACGTTCCACTCAACTTAACCAGGAAAATTTTAAAGTAAAACCAAAAGAGAACCTGTCTGTCTATCAGCATTTGCTATACTAGGAGGAATTCCAGAACTGGTTCCAGTATCGGCACCCTATAAAAAAAAAAAGTACACTCAATGTGGTTAAAAGAAAGGGCATAGTTGTACAACAAAAGCAAGTCACATAAAACTAACTAGGGCACGGGTTGGAGGAGTGGCCAACTATGACTGCTGATACTTTAAAATGGTCCAATCAAAGACTAATCAAACTGGAAACCTGTAGCAAGAAAACCAAGAACAGCAAAACAGACAGGATTTCAATAATAGACAATTGGCAACAAGAAAAAAAGCTGCAAGTATGAACTATGAAAGAAAAACTTATTCAAGTTATTCTTTTCAGATAAGCATAATCTGGCTTATACCTTAATTTAGGGGGAATAATGCGTTATGCACTAACATTCAAATAAGCATAGCATGCAGCATCTTTTCTATAGCATCAAAGAAATTGCACGACAGCTCCTTCCAAGTAAAGCTCAGCAATACAAAAGGTGTTCATTGAATCATTGGATATAAGTAAGGCAATTTACAAAAAGAGAATCAGAAATACATTAGGAGGGAGAACTATCGATACAACACAAAGGCAATACATGATCGGCTTAGTTTACCGTTACTGCCCATGGGGTACAAATCTTCCCCCCAACAGCAAAAAAAAAAAAAAATCTTATAAATCTTGTTGTACATTATGATAGTCACAATTAAAATAAAAAGTAAATAAAGGGGAAATTACAAGGTTTTCAAATGAAGGGCAAGAAAAAATGCTCTAGGTACAACTATGAGTATCAATTAGTTTTGGATTAGGGCCTAATTTAAGTTCTTCGCCTAACTATGCAAACTACAGCCAACTTCTATAAGTTTACAATGAACTTCAATACCTTGCCCTTGATCAATGCGCTATGCACTAAAATACATCATGTAATGGACATTTTGAGGAATAAGAAATCTTACTCAATATCGCTAGGAGAATCCAGAAAGTTGAACTCTCTGTAACCACTGAGCTTGATCAGTATGGTTTCTCGATTCTCTTCACTCCATTCGACACACTCGTTTTCTAGGAGTTTGATAACTTGCACCGTGAAAATGTTGATACTATATGATTCCTAGAGATGGGTTTTGGAAAATGTTTGCTTAGTTTAATTTTCCAAAGCCACAACATAAAGTCAAAGCAACATGCAGACTTAATATTTATTCAACTCAAACATGGGTAACAGCAAGGGATGGTCAACACATACCGAAGTTTTCAACTTCGATCTTCCTACACCATGTGATCCACATCCAGTGATAACCCTGAGAGACTGAATGGCTATAATAAAAAAAGACAGAAAAACTCATTTTTAACCTTGTACATTAGCTCAATAAGTCAATTTTGACCTTCAACTTTTTCAAATTAAACTCAAACTTGAATAAGTTGAAAAATTATTCCCCCTAAATAAATTTATTCTTTTTCTATATGAAAGAAAAACTCATACATTCACAAATAAATAGATCACGAAATATTCTTTTTAGATAAGCATAATCTGGTTTATCATTAAAACAAAGTGATCGACAGTAATGGAAATAAGATGCAAACTCTGATTGATATCCACGGCATAATGCCTAGAAAATAATTAAATTCTTTAAGATACAAAAGTAGTGTTAAAAATGCTCCAAAATTTACATTTGAGAACAACTTACCTCAATAGACGTGGAAACTTTTTTCTCACTTATTTGATATGACATGTAAGGTCTTCTCTTATGCAGTTCTCAAGTGATATTGTAAGTGTTGGGGTTGATGCCCTAAAGTCTCGTGTCCTGTAGTTTGTAAACAGTATATATGAACACCTTTGATTGTTAATATCATATACTTCACATCTTGTTGTTTTGCTCATTTACGTGTTTTATTTGCTTTACTACAAACCAATAAGCATAAAATTCATGGTTATCTGTATGTGACTCAAGCATGTATGTGGAGACATACAAGTGGATCATGTCTTGAGTGATAACCAAAATGATCTGTAGTATATGGATATAGGAGAAAAACCTTATCCTGGTAATGCTACCGACGCGGCTCGCTTTGTAGAATGGCCACAAGTGTTGTGACTTGCCGCAGATGGTTTGATCCTGATCATTCGTGTTAGGGACATGTGAGCGGGGGCATCCTATACAAAGAGTTTGTATAAGACTTGACCACGAAGTGTTAATGTCTCGTTATATAACATCGTTCATGATAGAGACTTCACTTTACTAGGATGACCATAGGTAACATGACCTCAATCCTGAGTGAGTTGGGAACTTCTGCCATTGAGGGAGGTCCTTTGATTTGTATGGGTTCGAGTGGCCATGTCGCCGATTCAAACCTACCATTTTGGGGATACGTCTGATTTGGGAGCTGGGAACTCAACTACACAAGATGGAATTCATTCCTTCCTTGAGGTAGGAGTTAGTAGATAGATGACTCCCTTAAGGGCTGATTCTGGAGCTTGAACGATGTGGCGCCACACACCTTCTCTTGGCCCGAGAGGTGTTCACACATAGTTGGACTATGTTGTATTGTTCATTAGAGGAATCAGTGGTATTTAAGGAGTGAGATGTAACTGCAGGCGCAAAACGATAAATTGGCCCAGCTGTACTTACGAGCATCTGTGAAAGGTCATCGTACTCATGATTTGTTATATCCAATGGACACAGAAATATATCTATGGTAAGAAGAGTTCAGCTATTGGTCTTTAGTAGAATCACTGACAGCTAACTGATGGTGAATCTGTGGCTAAAGAGTTTAGTTAACTATTCACGTACTATTGAAGCATCGAGCCACAGGTTCATTAGGTCACCTGGGTAGCTTGGATAAAGTCAAGAATTAGTGTTTGGATTAATTTGAAATGTTCAAATTGACAAAAGGAAGTTCAATTATATATGATATAATTTGACTAGTTAATTATATATGATATAATTGGATAAATATATGAGATACATTATTTTGGAGGAAATTAGATATAAATATGATTTATATCAATTAGAGGAAAAATACTATAGTAGATATATGATATTAAACTATAGGATATAAATATAATAAGATTATATTATTAATTAAATTAATTACTTAATTATTTAATAATTAACCAATTAATTCACGTTTGAACGTGGGATCATAGGGCTATGAAGGTTAAGATAACCGGCGGGTTAAAGTATGAAAATCATTTTCATTTTCAGAATTAATTCAGTTGTGCATTTGATATCCCTCGCCCAAAAGAATTCGTGAAAGAGCGATCGCAAGAGCCTATACGATAGAATCTCATCCTCTAAACGATCGTCTAGTTTAGGCATTCCCTAAACAATCATACACCACATTCCTAAATGATCATCCAGTTTTTGCTAAACGATCGTGTAGTTCTACTATACGAAAAGCGTCTCCGCTATACGATAGCAGAGTTCTTCTCGCACGCGCTTATCGTCTACACGAAGTCTTTTCCTCCATCCTCTACCAAACTCACCAAATCCCACTCTTTGGGTTTTTGACACAGAGGATACTCGGATTTCCCTTGTGGTGGTGTTGTCCTCGCAGCCTTGTTCGTGTACGTTCGGATCATGCAGTAACAATCGATAGACTCGCCGGGTGTTGGTAGATCAGTGGGAGTTTTCCGCTGCTGTGGGTTTACTCATACGAAGATATTCTTCCTCTAGTATGAACCCCTTTCTCTACGTTTTATTGGATTCTGAGCATGCTATTAATGAGTTTAATATGCATAACTGTTAGTATGGAATGTATATCGTTTTTGTTCCGATCATTGTGAAATCGGAGCGATCTAATCCTGCTCATGGAACTCTCGGTATGAGATCCTTCAATTAATATCAGAGCCAAATTTCTGATACTCCAATTTCATTTGTTGCAACGAAATAACGTTTGCATTCATGGTGGATGCATTTCTACGTTGTTTTAAGTATTAATACTGTTGTGGATGTGTTAGATTAATGGATGTTTTCGGGATGAATTTCCTCGGTCTGTTTAAATACCTTTTAAGTTTTCGGTTGTATGTTAAGGCCCTGCATTTTTGGCCATATATAATCATAATTGAGTCTGTATTCAAAGTGTTTGAAGTCTTGAGTCATTCGTCGAAGTTCTGGGCAAAGGTTACGGCTCCGAAGGAGATGATCTAAGGTGATCGTATCGTGCAGAAAAGGTTCTATGCGATCGTTGTCTATCACATCGTGAAAATGAAGAACTATACGATCGTGGTTAAACGCATCGGTTGAACGATGGGGTATGTGATCAAGAGTTGGTTGTATCAGGAAGACGATCGGGCACGCGATCGCTGAGTATCGTTTAATGCACGCGCAAGCTAGACTATCGTTTAGGTCAGCAAGATTCATCGCTTAGTAACTGACTAAACGATCGCTTAGCATCACAAGGTAAATCGTTTACCAAGTTGCACGCATCAGATAGACAATCAGACGCTCGTGTATCGTTTAAAGTGCGTTAGACGATCGTTTAGGTCAGCAAGCTTCATCGCTTAGTAACTCAAGGTAAATCGTTTACCTATCGACGTACTACACGATCGCATGGACGATCAGGCTTCCCAACCTCGTTGTCGTCTACGCGATCGTTTGCTAAAGTTTCTATTGTCTAGTGTGCGCTGAACGATCGTCTACATGCTAAAGGTTCCTACACGATGGAGACCTCTTGGAGTTCAAGACCCAGTTCACCTGTGAACCGGTTTGCTCGATGACAAATGTAATAGATAGGGTTTTTCATTCCGGATCTTTTTAGTTTAAAGGCTCATCCCGATCCATTAATCTATTTGTTTAATACATGCGATGTATGTTTTACATGTCATATGGTATGCACATATAGTAAATCCCACCTTAGGTTATGCATTGATCTGCATCATCTCTTTATTGTAATTGGTATAATTTAGAAAAGCATGATTTTTGCATGCATAAAAAGCATTGACATGCATCATCTTTATATTATAATTGTTATAGAATAAGGGTGAATGAGAGCATGTTTACTTGGTTATTACGCGTTATATAAAATTTATATAGTAATGACCGGACATTGCATGAAGCATGACACATAGGTTACTTTATAATTGGTATAAATGCCTCGTTATGCACAATTTTTTATTATTGTTTCTTTTTAAAAGTTAAAGAGAAATTAGAACTAAAAGAAACAAGAAAGACATGCATGCTCACTTAGGTTTAATTCATATTTTAAAATGTTTAAAACTTGGATCACATAGACCTAAGATCACAGTTCTAATATGATTAGCAACCCTAAGGCTTTAATCTTTTAATTAGTTTAATAGGATAAAATTGGCTAATAAAAGGTTAAAGTGTAGCAAATCTATCTATAAGGGACCTTTTGTCAAAGGTGGATTCTGTCTAGACTGGGGTATTTCAGTTGACGGAAACGTAACATCCCTACTTGGGAACTTACCTGGAAAGATAAATTAGATAGATTTGATGCATGCATGCAAGTTAAGGACAGTCCATTAAAGTGTTTAAATGTGACTACTTGAACTTGTTTATATTTCATAAACAAACGTTGTTTATAAGCAGGCTTTAAAAAGACCACTTAGACTAAAATCAGTAGCCGGATTGACTAGGTTAACGAATCCCTAGGTAGAACTAGAACATTCAGTGCGAGGTACTTAGGGTATAAGATGCTTTACTTAAACCTTTCACTTTTCTTCTTAAGTCCACACCATGGGATTTATCCTTGGCTTCGCGGCACCTTTGGCGTGTCCTCCCAACGGATGGTGTTTGGGTAGTTCAATATCAAGGTGGATGGAGAGAATGTTCATAGTAAGTAGGAGTAGGAAGTGCGACAGTATATCCCTCGGTCTCCTTTGTTAGGTTGAATAAAGTTTCTGTGCATCGACTCGAGAGGGTGCCCTTAAAGAATGGCAGTTTTACGCGTTTCTTTATTTGATCTTCTGTAAGAAGATAAGGTAACTTAGTCTCTTGTCCTAATCTATCTTTTCTCTACGGTAAGCGCATTAGGGCAGAACTCTAGCACCGAAAACGAGGGGTTAAACTTGCACGGAATAGTTAAAGGTTAACAATTCTGGACCAAAAAATGGTGGTTGTTAGGTTCAGTTCCAAGAGTTGGTTCTGCCTAATGGTTGAGAATGTCTTATCCCAGTGAAAGGGCAACTGATTACCCAATCGATGGCATTTGTTCTGACTCACTGGGGCATCATTGCAAAATAGAAGTCAATAACTTAGGGTACTTGAAACTGTTTTGCAAAACTAATTGGTTTAAAAGTGGTTTAGCAAAAACTAATCAAGATTTGTTCGTATTTTTAGCAATTTTTTCAAAATGGCAACAACTACGTTAGCATTACTAAGCGCCAAAAAACTTACTGGCGATAATTTCACAATATAGAAACACGTGATCACGACGATCCTGATCATCGAGGATCTCATGTTCGCTCTCACGGAGGCTTGTCCTTCTATTCTAGCTCCAAATGTCGCATGAAATGTTTGGGAGGCATACGAGCGATGGACAAGGGCGAATGAGAAGGCTCGAGCCTATATCTTGGCAAGTCTTTCTGACGTCTTGGCCAAGAAGCATGAGCCTATGGTCTCAGCCCGTGAGATCATGGAGTCCTTGCGGGGGATATTTGGACAACCGTCTGAACAACTTATGCATGAGGCTCTTAAATAAATATTCAACTCCAAAATGCAAGAAGGCACCTCTGTTCGTGAACATGTGCTAAACATGATGGTCCACTTAAATATGGCGGAGTTGAATGGGTCTACCATCGATGAGGGCAACCAGGTTAGCATAATCCTGCATTCTTTGTTGGAGAGCTTCTTGCACTTTGTTAGCAATGTGATTCTTAACAAATTGGAATATAACCTTACAACTCTCCTCAAGAAGTTGCAGACATACCAATCTTTACTGAAAAGTAAGGAGAGGCAGAAGAGTAAGGCAAATGTTGCTTCTTCTTGAAAGACATTCCATAGAGGTTCGACCTCAGGAACGAAGTCTGCACCTTCTACTTCTAACTACTAACCCACCGCCTGTCGCCCCGAGGATTGGGGACATGCGAGCTAGGGCATCCTATACAAAGAGTTTGTATAAGACCTGACCACGAAGTGTTAATGTCTTGTTATATAACACCGTTCATGACAGAGACTTCAATTCACTAGGATAACCATAGATAATATGACCTCAATCCTGAGTGAGTTGGGAACTCCTACCATTAAGGGCGGTCCTTTGATTTGTATGGGTGAAAGTGGCCATGTCGCCAATTCAAACCTACCATTTTGAGGATACGTCTGATTTGGAAGCTGGGAACTCAACTACACAAGATGGAATTCACTCTTTCTCTGAGGCAGGGATAAGTAGATAGATGGCTCCCTTAAGGGCTGATTCAGGGCTTGAACAATGTGGCGCCACACACCTTCTCTTGGCCCGAGAGGTGTTCATACATAGTTGGACTATGTTGTATTGTTCATTAGAGGAATCAATGGTACTTAAGGAGTGAGATGTAACTACAGGGGCAAAACGGTAAATTGGCCCAGTTGTACTTACGAGCATCTGTGAAAGGTCATCGTACTCATGATTGGTTATATCCAATGGACACAGAAATATATCTGTGGTAAAAAGAATTCAACTGTTGGTCTTTAGTGGAATCACTGACAGTTAACGGATGGTGAATCTCGTGGCTAAAGAGTTTAGTCAGCTATTCACGTACCGTTGGAGCTTCGAGTCATAGGTCTATTAGGTCACCTGGGTAGCTTGGATAAAGTCGAGAACCAGTATTTGGGTTAATTTGAAATGTTCAAATTGACAACGGGAAGTTTGATTATATATGATATAATTGGACTGGTTAATTATATATGATATAATTGGATAAATGTATGAGATACATTATTTTGGAGGAAATTAGATATAAATATGATTTATATCAAGTAGAGGAAAAATACTATAGTAGATATATGATATCAAACTATAGGATATAAATATAATATGATTATATTTATTACTTAAATTAATTGATTAATTATTTAATAATTAACAAATTAATTCACGTTTGAACATGGGATCATGGGGCCACGAAGGTTAAGGTAACCGGCGGGTTAAAGTATGAAAATCGTTTTCATTTTGAGAATTAATTCAGTCGAGCATTTGATATTCCGCGCCCAAAAGAATCCGTGAAAGAACAATCTCGATAGCCTATACGATAGAATCTCATACCACATTCCTAAATGATCATCCAGTTTTTGCTAAACGATCGTGTAGTTCTACTATATGATAAGCGTCTCCGCTATACGATAGTAGAGTTCTTCTCGCGCGCGCTTATCATCTACACGAAGTCTTTTCCTCCATCCTTTACCAAACTCACTAGAGCCCACTCTTTGGGTTTTTGATACCGAGGGTACTCGGATTTCCCTTGTGGTGGTGTTGTCCCCGCGGCCTTGTTCATGTACGTTCGGATCGTGCAGTAAGAGTCGACAGACTCACCGAGTGCTGGTAGATTGTTATGGGTTCATTCATACGAAGATAGTCTTCCTCTAGTATGAACCCCTTTCTCTATGTTTTATTGTATTCTGAGCATGCTATTGATGAGTTTAATATGCATAACTGTTAGTATGGAATGTATATTGATTGTGTTCTAGTTACTGTGAAATCGGAGCGATCTAAGCCACTCATGGAACTCTCGATATGAGATCCTTCAGTAAGGTCTTCTCTTATGTAGTTCTCGACACCGAACTTAAATTATAAAACAGACATATATATATTCTTAGAATTACAAATATGCAAATGATCAGCAGGATTTGCCAAACAATCAAATGAATACATAAATGACCAAATGAACATTTTTCTTTAAGTTTCAAAAGGAAAGAAAAAACTCCACAAAATGTCTACGTCTCCTCTCCTCATTATGACACAAATAAATTTCAGATCATGGCAAACCACAGAAAAATATAAAATTTAGAACTTCAAATTAATTCAGGCAGATTTCAAGAGCATGAATTCAAGTAGAATATACAACCTTCTCAATTTGAAGACCTTTCTTTTTAAGTAGGGCTGCATATTCAGAACTGGATGAAACAGGGCAGGGGTCCTCAATTCACTCTCCAATCTCACCAACTCTTTCTGTAAAAAAATAAGTACAACACAAGAGGAATGAAAATAATAATAATAAATAATCGAGCCGAGTGATTCTTGTACCAATCTGAACTACTTTACACTTTGTTTCCATCTCAGATGAAATCTATCAAGATCTTCCTTTTGTTCTTTCCTAGAAATATGATACAGAAAAGTTCAAGGGGAATGCCTAAAAACTATTATATATATATACATATTCATCCCCAATCAAAAGCACAAGCTAAGCTACTCTAATAATACATTGCTCAATCAAAAGAAATCAAGCTTCTTCTTCTACTTAAAGCAGATTATGGAACTGAGTCCCTAAGTTATGGAACTATAAAGAGAGATTACAAACCATAAGCTTTCATTGTCATTTTTCATGGTTTCAGTTGGGTCTATCTTGAGTATCAAAAACTGCTTGAAATTACAAGAACATCAGATACAACCGGTAACTGACTCGATGTGATATTGTTGTAATCCTCATTTTTGGCCAAAGCTTTATGTAGAGCAAAGCTTTTTTGGTTATTAAAAGGCCAGCAAAGCTTCCAACTATACCTAAGGAACCAAAGTTTTGCAGATTGCAGAAGATGTGTACTTAGCTGAACATTAGCATTAACTAACAAAGTCCAACAAATATGATTCTATTGCTAAAGTAAACATGGTACACAATGACTGTCAAATTTCAAGAATCGAGTTAATTCTATAACTAATTTATTCATGTTCATGACAGCAATTAGGTGTCTCTCAAAAGGAATTCAATAAGACAAATTGAAGGAAACAAAATATTAATCAATAACGATATGATGAGTGTAATCAGTTGATCTAAATACATAATTTGGTTATGTATATTAGTGAGTGATGAACTCAAAAGGAGAAAAAAGATCTATAAAATTGACTCTGCACAATACTCACAGTAAGGGAAAGAAAGCACAACATCTCTCATCGTAGGTCTCTTGTTAGGATCCTTTTCTGTGCATCTCAAAGCCACCAAAACCACATTTTTAATCTGCTCCCTTCGATCAGAATCACCACATAATTTGATACTTCAAAAAAAAACATGAGAATGAAGAGCTAATTCTTAATATATGTGTAGAATGATACCTGGTGCAATGTAGCCAATTGTTCCTGCAAAAGAAGAAGAAACCTTTGGTGCAGAAGTTTGCCTATCGTATAGCCCGATCGTTTAGCGTGTCACTCTTCATCATTTAACGTCGCACGCATCTTCATGATCGTCTAACGCATCCACCTATCTCTTATGTCATCGCCTAGCGTCTGTGTCTATTGCCCAACGCCCATCGCTTAGTATTCTGCCTATCGTGTAGTACATCTGCTCATCGTTTAGTGCAATATGGCTATCGTCTAGCGCTATCGTCCAGCTTCTACGCTTATCGCTAGTGCTTTCACTGATCGTGCAGAACTTTGCCTATCGTATAGCCCGATCGTCTAGCGTGTCACTCCTCATCGTTTAACGTCGCACACGTCTTCACGATCGTCTAACGCATCTTCATGATCCTAACCTTTCTTAAAGATTGTCGAAATAGCTCAATTTTCTTATAGTTCTTCTATTTTGGTCTAAAGGTTTTCATGCAATTCGTTTTTGTGAGAATTTGAAAGGAAGCATACTAAACACACATATTGAATATATGCAGATTCATCCACCTAACACTAAAGTCCATCCTACTGAGTATTGACTCCATTCCATCTTGTCATATGTCTTTTGCATCATATGCAATTTTAAAGAAATAATCATTACCTTTTGTTTGGTAAAATAAGTATTTATATGGTAGGTTTTCATAAGTAATAACTATGTTATTAGCTACTGAACCGACTCGGAAGAAAAGAACTTTGACTTTAGAGAAATAAGTTGGTCAAGAATGGTTTAAATCCTTCGCAATAATTTTATAAAAAAAATTGATATAAGCTGATAGCTCAAAAATAGTTCTCGCTTTCTGGAATTAAAACAATAGACATGGCGTTGAAACTTGTTTGTAAGGTCCCTTTACTTAGGTAGCTAAGTGTCACATGCTTAGAGTTTGAGCTAACCGAGCGTGCAGTACTTGGGTTGCCTTGCTATCAAAGAAGCATTAAGTACGCCTTATGAGGAGCTTTTGCCTATTGAGGGCACTTAGGTACACGAAGAGAGGTTTTAAGAGTGAGGGGGCAAGTGAGTGAGTTTGAGAGAGTGGTTGATAACTTTATTGATGTCGAACTTGTTCATTGTGTACAAACGAAGGGTAGTGGGCTCTTATAGCCTTGCCCCACCGACCTAAGGGTGTTTAAACTACCCTTGAGGGTCGGTTATGACTCTCTAGAGGCTTCTCAATATCTCTTGGATGTTCTTGGACCATACTAGGCCTTTCTACACTCTTCCAAGTACATACAAGGAGTTTCTAGACTCTGCTAGACTATTCTAGATCATTACAGAGAAATCTAGAACATTTACATGTCGGGTGGAGTTTGGATGCTTCCAGTTGTGTCCAGACCTTTTACGAATGAACTAGCACTATCTAGTGTCTTTTGGGATCATCCGAGGTGCCTAGGCCATCAATGTCAGACCCCGCCTCGAGTCCGCACTCCTGAGCCTGGTGAGAGGCATGAGGGACCGCAGATACCACCCTTTTGTGATATCTACTGCCCATCTGAACCTCTATACTACACTCAGTAAACATTAAGTCAAAGAGATAACAACAACAGATTAAGTAGGCCCATTTTATTACAACAAAGTAATGTTTATACAACTCCAAGACTTAAAAACAAGGTTTACAACAACCACTCTTTAAAACCCTCTAGAAGTGTGACTGTGGCTTGTGGCAAACCTTGACCTTAGCAGCACCCTGGAACTCCTCACCTTTCGCTACCTGGGGAAAAGGAAAACATTTGATAATGGGGTGAGCTTACTAGCCCAGTGAGTGACAAGAAAACTAATTCTTATGTAAAAGAAGTACCATCATGCCTTAGGTACTTTTTCTCAGATACCTTCTCAAAATGTGTCCTTCAATATCAAGCTGCTCGGATACCTTCCCAACTGTCCTTTGGTATCGAGTTTCAAGTAAAACTAGTCATACAATGATTTTCTTTAAAAAAAAAAACATAGAAAATATGTCTTTATCTGAAAGATCTTTCTTTAGAACATGGTTTCTTAAAACATTGTAAATATTTATTCAAATATTTAGTCACTCACCTTGGTCGTTTAGGAACCTTTCTCTCTAGAAGTTCCTTGATCACCTCTGGCTCCCTTTTGAACCCTAAGATCCAGATTCAATTTAAAGCTTAGATACTCATAATTCTAAGCCTTATATCGAGATACTTTCTTCTATAAACATGCTCTCAAATGTCTCAGAAAGCTTACCTCAAAATATTAACTCAGAACTCCTAGTGGTTTGGCCGAAATCATCAAATTATCAATACTGGCCCAAGCATACCCGACAACTTGACCCTTCTATCTTTTCCTCACTATCCAGCCCGATTCCTTGGAGCTTTTTCTTAGGCAGCCCTACCTTGAAAATCAAACTCTCAGATCTTTCAAGTGGCTTTGAAATCACTCCAAACGCAAGAGTATTCTGGGAGATATCCTCGTCCCAAGTTGATGTTAGTTCTAGACTTCATTGCCTGACAGCATCTCCTCCTCTTGGAACTTCATGACCGACGCATGATCTTCGCCTAACGCATGGTCTCCTTCAAATTTACCTTCTAACACTCTTCTTTACATTCTTTGAAAAGGATTTAGCTTATGAATTGAAGAGACATCCTATGGTGGTATTTATAGGCCAAAGGAAACGATGTTTATCATCTTTACCAAGCTTCCAACGAATGACACCTCCTTCTTTTGGGTGTTTGCACCATGTTTTGCCACCATCTACTCCCTTGACATTCACCTACTCTCATGCCATACACCTACTTGTGTTTTCCTTCTCATGCATAAGACTTCCTTTCCATGAAACATAACTCATCGAGCTTCTATTAACTTAAGCTACAACTTTCTCTCGGCGTAGCCATTTCTCCAAATGAGTTCATCAATCTTGCATAACGCAAGCCTTAGCACCGCCCCATCGCTTAGCTCTTACATCTATTGCTTAGCTCCAATGGCCCATCGTGTAGCTCAATCGTTTAGTAAACGATCTCGCGCATAGCTTATCGTTTAACTACTGCGCCCATCATTTACCTCCATCGTTTAGAATTAACGCCTTATCGTCTAACGCATCCGTTTATCGCTTAGCGTCATTGCCCAGCGCCTGCGTCTATCGCCCAATGCCCATCACTTAGTATTCCGTCTATCATGTAGCACGTCTGCTCATCATCTAGTGTAGCACGGCTATCGTCTAGTGCTCACGTCCATCGCATAATGCCATGTGTAGTCTATCGTTTAACGTTTAATGCTACCGTATAATGCTATCATCTAGCGCTATCATCTAGCTTCTACGCTTATCGTCTAGCGCTTACAATGATCATGCAGTACTTTTCCTATCGTATAGCCCGATTGTCTAGCGCATCACTCCTCATCGTTTAATTCCACGCGCATCTACACGATCGTCTAGCACATCGCTTAGCTCTGCGCATCTGCTATACGATCGCCTACCTCATCATTTAGCTCCCCGCATTGCTACACGATCGTCCAGTACCCGCCTACATGATCGCCTACCTCATCGTGTAGCACCGTTCACTGACTAGACGATCGTCTACCTCATTGTTTAGCACTTCTCAGTTGCTACACGATCGTTTTTCCAGCGCCTTGGGCTCAACATTTCGCTTTCTCTTCTTTTGCTCATGCATACCCAACGCATGAGCAACTGTTGGCAACGCCTCTTGCCAATACTTTGGCCAATCACGTGTCCAACCTTAAAAACGCATGCTTGCTTTCTCATTTTATGTGTTAATTTCTCCTAACACTCCATGCATGGGTCCTTTTTGAACTTACACTTAGCCAAATTTCACCAATTAAGGCTTAACTCAAAACTACTCAAGGAAAATCTATTCAACACTTAGACATTTCCTTTTCTTCAACATAGGATTTAACTTTCACTTAGTTAATTCCCTTAATCGCCTGCTTAAGTAAGGAAAATGGAAATCCGAGTTTCACAATCGGCAGGTAGCCTAGCTGTGTCTCAAGCATTTTAGACGCTTTTGGAGCTATCTAAAGTTGTTGTATGTCTTCCAGGACAATTTGGAAGGGTCTCGTGGTGAGTGTGCGAGTCCGATGTGCATGTGTCGCATTGTGTGCATACCTTGGCATCCACTTCCGTGGGGCGCGCGGGGGGATGTTTCGGTGCCCATTGCTTATGTTCGAGGCCTTTTGCCTGAGGGGTGGGCGTGATTGATCCTGCGCATCTAGACTCGTGCATCCGGGGTAAGGGAGCACGCTTGCTCACGCGACCATTGGCTTGCTTGGCCTCGTACGGGGTCGTGCTCTCTTGGGCATGCATGCGCACTTGGCCACGCGCACGATGGTGTACATGGCACTTGGCGGGGCACTCGTAAGGGCCTTGGTCGTGGGCTTGAGACTTGGGCACTGTCCTTCTCACTTCGACGTGCTCTTATGCGATGCTTGGGAGCTTTAGGGTGCCTCTTCCTTGATTTTTCCTTGGCCTTGCTAAAGAAGTCTTGGCCCATTTCAACGCGATTTGAAGGATAACTTTTGTGGGACGTGAACCCTCCCCCACTTGATTTCGCAACGTCCTTGTTGCGAGTGGCTTCTTCGAGCGTCCCATTTCCTTTGTGTTTCCCTCGTTGGATTGAAAGGAGACTAACCTTGGTCTCGTACCCATTTTGTCTTTGGGTTTTGACTCGCCCTTTTTGGCTTCTTTCTCTTCATTTTTTTAATAAAAGAGACATCATGAACTAGGGCACTTAGTCAGTACATGAAGCCCATTTTTTCTTCTCATTCTGTCTCTTTGCAACCTCTTGCGGGATTCAGAAGCTACGACATTCCATTTCTTTTTCTCTGGACAGTCTCTTGTCCAATGTGGTCCATTGTATATAAAGCAAGGTTTAAAAGGCTACTTAGGTTTGAAGGACTTCCCTTCGTTTGCAACTGGGGCTTTTCCTTTCTTCGCATCATTCTTTGAGTTTACCTCGACTTTAGGGTTATCATCCTCGTCGGACTCTAACACTTCTCCTTCATCTTTGCAGGCCTACTTCCCTTCGGATGAGTAACTTGTGAGCATCTCCATGACAGTAATGGCATCATTAAGGGTCTTCACATTGCGCCAATCGAGCTAAATTCTCACCCAATCCTTGAGGCCACCTTTAAAATGAAATAGTGCGTCTTTGTTGGACAGATCTTTGATCTCGAGCATGAGGGTTCTGAACTTCTTTATGTACTCCAGAATGCTACTGGTCTACCTAAGCATTCTAAGCTTACCTTTTCCCTCCATGTCGGTATTGTGGGGAACAAAATGCTTTCTATGTTTTGTTTTAAATTTCTCCCACATATGCAAGTTGCATTGGCCATGTTCATGTTCAAGGTGTTTTTTATACCACCACAATTGGATTGTAGTTCATAGGAAGTTTGGTGAATTGGCAATTTTAGCACCATCGTCGACGACACTAACAACCTTGAAGTATTGCTCTAGGTTGAACAAGAAGTTTTCCAACATTGTGGTATTGCGTGTGCCATCATATGTGTTGGGCTTTGCCACCTTCAAGCTACGGATGCCATGCATATGCAAAGTGGATGGGGAGCTAGTAGAAGCGTACTGATTACTAACCCTTCGGTTATCCGACACTTAGCTTGAATGTCGTTGAGCTCATAAAGAAGTTTATGGAGCTCACCATTCACAAACTTACGTAGATTGACTACATCAGTGGATAGGGAACTTGCCTCCTTTCGAGTGTGAGTCCAAGCTTCATGATTATCTCTTTAGCTACAGTACTGATCTCGATATTCTCTTGGAGTAAGCCCTCATAATCGTCACTCAACCTGCCAATCATCACTTGTAATCCTCCAAGCTTTGCTCCAAGTTAGCCAGGTGAGTGTGACATGTTGTTTCACATCTGGGGCCTTGGATTTCCCTAGCTTGGATAGAGAGTGTTGTTCCTTATGGCATGATTTGTCGAACCTTCAACAACTTGCTCAATTGGTGAGCTATATCCTTCCTCGAATGCAATGGGTTATAAGGGCCGATGAATGTGTGTGAGGGGTACCTAGGTCTGAAAACTGTTACTTTGATACCATCTGTCATGTGGTTAGAGTTTTAGCTAACTGAACGTGTGGTACTTGGGTATCAAAGAACCACCAAGTAAGCCATATGAGGAGCTTTTACCTATTGAAGGCACTTAGGTACACAAAGAGAGGTTTTAAGAATGAGGGGCAAGTGAGTGAGTTTAAGAGAATGGTTGAAAGCTCTATTGATGCTCAACTTGTTCATTGTTTACAAATGAGGGGTAGTGGGCTATTTATAGCCTTGCCCCACCGACCTAAGGGGCTTAAACCACTCTTGGGGGTCGGTTATGACTCTCTATAGAGGCTTCTCAATGCCTCTTGAATGTCCTTGGTGTAGGGATCGAATTCCGAGTGGAAGCGTGTGAATGTTTTGCATCTCGAAAATTGATTTTTGAAAAAACAAAAACAGTATTCTATAATAGAACATATGAAGGATAAACATATGAAATAATATGCTTTGGAGAGGGGAACTAAAAGAGAACCATTCTTACCTTTGAAGATTCCCAAGCTCAATAAAAAATCCTCTCAATCTTGGCATGAACTTCTTCTAAATCGAACTTGAACACGAGCATGAGAATAACCTTGTTATTCTCAAGGAGTCCAATAGAAGGACAGGTGATATCAAACTAATTGGAAGATGAAGAGATAGAAAGATTTCTCTTAGAGAGTAAAGAGAGGATTTGTGCTTTGGTGGCTAGGATAAATCTCACCAAAATCAATTCTTGCCCTAAAAGTGCCATAAAGAAGAATTTATACCCTTTCTCCAAGTCTTTCCCAATCTACCCTTGTGCTTAGTTAATTAAATAACGTTTATTTATTTAATTAGCATATTAATTAAATAACCATCTATACATTAAATCCAATTTAACGTATATATTTAATTAACATAAATAAACATTGTATGTTTATGTTCATCATCTCTCTATTAATTTAATAAACTAATTGTTTATGAATCTAATTCACTTGAATTGAATCTCATTCAAATATTTCTCTCCAACTTAATTTAAATTATAGATTACATCCATAATCAATTGTATATTAATCACACTAATATACAATTTCCTCAAATCGATTTGAACAATTCAATGCTGTCCTCTTTGATATCCTTTAGTGAACTAACAAAGGGACCTGGTGGACCTGTAGATCAGAAACTCTAACAATATGAGATTAATTAGTTAAACTCATTAACCAAATTAATCAATATTCATTAACTATAGGTACACTCCACTAAAGACCCATAGTTGCGCTCTTCTCACTGCAGATATATATCTATGTCCACAAATATAGACCAATAACAGCACGTTAGTCCTTTACGAGTGTCTATAACACCTGTTGTCACGTGCTGCCCGAGACGATGTATAGCGTTCGGCGTCCTCTAAAAATAATTGATTTAAAAAAAATTAAAAGAAGTCGCCACCAACATTTTTTTACAATGTGCTTGGGCGTCGAAATAAAATAAATAATTTTTAATTAAATAATAAAAATTGTGTGAAAAAACTATGGTTGAGTTTGGGAGTCGTTTGTGTATAAGGAACGTGTTAGCACCCCATAACACCCGTTTTAAAAAACAAGGGCAAAATTTTAAATCTCGAATCAAAAATTATTTTTTGAAGAAATTCATTTGGGAGAAAAAAATGTCTTACTTTACCCCTCATTAATCCAATATTTGAAATAATGATCCCTAATATAAGTGGATAAATTCTATTGATTAGGCTATTCAAAATTAAGGAAAAATTTCTCACCTCAAGAATATGAGAAATTATTACAATTTCTCAAAATTCATCATAGGAATAGCCTTTAAATAAAGGATTTGTTTAAAAACATTAATTAAATTAATTTTTTCTTAGGATCAAATCTTGCACTCCCAAAGATGTCATCCCTTAACTCAAGAATTCTAGGACATAGGACTCACAAATTTCCTAGATTCCATCGTAGGATTTTTAGAAAAAAAAACGTAGTCTTAAAGAAAATAAATTATTAGAAAACCTTTTTGAAATAATATATTAATTATTAACCGTTCAAAAACCCCAAAGAATGTAATTTAAGGAAAAAATTTCAATGACCTAAGAAGAGTTTTAGAAAATATTTTAAAAACATAAATAAATTTAAATTAGAAGTCAAATAGAATTTAATATCATCATTACACAATTAAAAACATAACTTAAAAAACATGATAATAAGTTAAGTAAACATAAAATGACATATTAAGATTCTAGTAAAAAAAAAAAAACATATTGGAGATCGGTGAAGGAACTCTAATTAAAGAGGATCTATGAGCGGAAACGGATCATCAAAACTCCATTGTGAAAGAACTCATATCTTCACAGTCAAAATAAATGGATTATGCATTAAATCATAAATTACAGCATGCTTCTTGAATTAAAAACAATGGTTAGAGAGACAATACCTTTGAAGAACACTTCTTCAAGATAATCCCTCGATTACGCATGAACACAACGAATAACTCGATCTCCCTCGAACATCAGTAAATGGAAACTCGTCCTCGAATAGATCTGGTCACTACCATTTGATTACCTTCGTATTCTCGGTCTGAGAATCCAAGATTTGTGTGCTCTTGCTTATTTTAGATAGAGGGAAGGATTGGAGTGGAGGAGGAGACGATCAAGTAAACGTATGAACATATCTTGTAGAAGATGGCAGTCTATCACATAGGCTGGATACTCGATCGTTTAGATGAGAGCACTACCATATAGTAAACTCAATACTATCGTGTAGTCACTCGATAGTTAATCTAATTCATGTTTCATAGCATTATTAGAAAAACAACTTTTTCATCTTCATTCCACTTTGCCATAAAAACCGTATAACAACCACTAAGGTTGGTTATTGTGAAAAGAAATTTAATTATCAAATAATTAATAAATTATAAATAAATATAATAACCAACTTATCCTATTATATTTATAATCTATAGTTGTAATATTGTCTTATATACAACATATAAACCATAGTTCTTTTTCTATTTTATGGCATTTATTATAAATCATATTTATATTAAATTTAATAACTATGAATCTTATTCATAGAAATCATATTTGAATCATATTCAAATATTAGTTACTCCAATCAAATAGTAATATATCAAATACATTATATGAATTATATCATATATAGCTTAATTAATTTAATTATATCATATATAATCAAATTCCCACTTGTTAATTTGAACATTTCAAACTAACCCAAAAACTGATTCTCAACTTGAATTCATTGAGCTACCAAGGGGACCTTATGGACCTATAGCTTGAAGCTCCAACGATACGTGAATAACTGATTAAACTCTTTAATCACATTATCCACCATTCCTTAATTGTCGGGCACTCCACTAAAGACCAACAACTGTACTCTTCGCACTACATATATATTTTTGTGTCCATTGGATATAACCAATCAACAGTACGATGACACTTCATAAATCGCTCACAAGTACAGATGGGCCAAATTACCGTATTACCCTTGTAGTTACATCTAATTCCTTAAATATCACTGATTCCTCTAATGAATAATAGATCATAGCCCCACTATGACTAAATCCATCTCGTGCCAAGAGAGGGTGTGATGCCACATTGTTCAAGCCCTGAAATCAACCCTTAAGAGAGCAATTAATCTACTTACTTTTGCTTCAGGGAAGGAGTGAATTCCATCTATTGTAGCTGAGCTCCCAACTCCCCAATCAGACGAATCCCAAAAATGGTAGGCTTATTTAGTCGGCGATCTGGCCACTCTCACCCATGCAAATCAAAGGACCGCCCTCATAGGTAGGAGTTCACAACTCACTCAGGATTAAAGTCATGTTACCTATGATCATCCTAGTGAAATGAAAGTCTCAATTATGAACGGCATTATATAATGAGACTAAACATTTCATGGTTTGGTCTTATACAAACTTCTTTGTATAGAATATACCCGCTCGCATGTCTATTACACGAATGATCAAGATCAAATCATTTCTAGTACTTTATAACATTTGTAACACCTGCAAAGCGAGCCATACTCGTAGTGTCACTAGGATAAGGCATCCTTTCTTATCCATATAATACATACCATTTAGATTATCACTTAAAACACGATGCACTTGTATGTCTCCACATACATGTTTAAGTTACAACGAGAACCATGGAATTGAGTTTATTGGTTTGTGGTTAATGCAACTAAAATATCAAATATTTCATAAACCGAAGTGAATAAAATATCATATATTATAAATCAAAAAGTGTTTGTTCATACAAGTATTTACAAACTACAGGATCCAATGAGATTTAGGGCATCAAACCTAACAATCGGTCTTGGACTTCCAAAGGATCGATTCCTTACCTCAAGAATTCTAGAAAATCGGACTCCCGAATTCCATAGATTCCATCGTTGGATTTTTTAAAAAAAAAATAAATGACAATTAAGAAGATCAGAATAATACATTTTAATTATAACATAACATTTATATGTGACATAATAACATAATAAATAATTTATAAAATATATTTGGGACCAATTAGGAGTTGACGAATCACAAATTGCCACGAAATTTACTAAATTAATGACGAAATTCCTAATCATCAAATTTGGGACCAATTAAGAGTAGGCGTGTGTCCAAAATTGAGGTTGAAGACAAATTCTGATGATGGCACGTGGTTTCATCATGATTGTGGAATTAGGTAAGATTAATTTGACCCAATTTGATATTATTATTTGGGTTAAAGTCCAACTGAGCCTAAAAATGGGCTAAATTTGACCCAAATGTCAAATAAAGCCCAAATCCAACTAATCAAACCCAAGGACCAGGCCCGTGGACCAACCAAGTCAAGCCCACAAAGCCCACCAAAAAACTCTATAAATAGAGGAGCTTTCCTCATTTGTGAGGGTCAGCAACTTTACACTCCAGAGGACGTAGAGAGAATTCTCCCAACAATCAGAGGATGCTCTAACTCTGAAGCTGACCACACTTGAAGACTAAAGTCCTTTGAAGATACAAGCATTCTTCCAAGAGTCCAAGCTCAAGAACATCCACATGCTCCACTTCTATACATCAAGCGTACGCATTGAACCGAGAGAGAATCAGATAATCAAGTACTAGAGATTCAACCACATCACATCAAATAAACATTAACATCAACATCAACTCAAGTTCAACTCCACAAAAGTAGTTTCTCCAGGAGCCTCCTGCGAACACTAATCTTCCAAGAAAATCATCAAGTCCAAAGGTCGATCATCCAAGAAGATCATGAAGCCCAAAGGTCGATCATCCAAGAAAATCAACAAGCCCAAAGGACGATCATCCAAAAAAATAATCAAGCCCAAACGTCAATCATCTAAGAAAATTAACTGTCTAAAGGCCAATCATCCAAGAAGATCAACAAGCTTAAAGGCCGATCATTTAAGAAGATAAGTAAGCCCAAAAGTTGATAATCTAAGAAGGTTAACTAGTTTAAATATCAATGTTTATTTTGAACGCATTACAGAATTATATATTAGAGATTGTACTTGCTATATTGAAATTAGTACAAATACAAAAGTTCAAATTTCACGAATTAAGTTTTCCCGGAAACCCCGTGCAAACAAATTAGCACGCCCAGTGGGACCTATCTACCTTTCATCTCTCACTCAACATCCAAACAAATTAATGACACCAATGAAAGTTGAATCCAAAGTTACCATTGCAAGCAACACTTACATAGGCTCTGTCATCACAAAGAAAATCTGGGAACAACTAATGGAATCTCCTAAAGGCAGGATCGTCATCAGAGAAAATCCCTTGTTTGACATCTATGCTTCTACTTTTGATTCATAAGAGAAAGAATCACACTTTTGTTGGGATTGGTGTCCTAATTCTTCTGGTGGTCTCGTAGTTTGTAACCATTATGTACACACATATAATTAATAAAATAAGTGTTATTTTATAAGCATTTACTCAAATCCAATAAATTAAGATCCATGGTTATTTCATGTAACTTAAGCATGTATGTGAGACATATAAGTGGATCATGTCTTAGGTAATAACCTAAATGGTCTGTAGTATAAGGATAAAGGAGGGATACCTTATCCTAGTGACACTACGGATACGGTCTGTTTATTAGATGTTACAAATGTTGAAAAGTGCTATAAATGGTCTGATCCTGACCATTCATGTGGAGACATGCAAGTGGAGGTATCCTATATAAAGAGTTTGTATCAGACCGGATCATGAAATGATTAGTCTTTTTATATAACGTCGTTGATAATTGAGACCTACATCTCACTAAGATGACTATAGGTGACATGACCTCAATCCTGAGTGAGCTAGGAACTCCTACTCATGATGGTGGTCCGTTGATTAGTATGGGTGAGAGTAGTCAGATTGCCAACTCAACAAGCCTACCTTTTTGGGGATTTGTCTAATTAGGGAGCTGAGAACACAGCTACACAAGACAGCATTCACTTCTTCCCCGAAGCAAGAGTAAGTAGATAAATTACTCCCTTAAGGGCTGATTCCGAGTCTTGAACAAAGTGGTCACACCCTCTCTTTGGAAGAGAGGATTCAGTCATAGTAGGACTATGACTTATTGTTCATTAGAGGAATCAGTGGTACATAAGGAGTTAGATGTAACTAAAGGGGTAGAACGATAAATTGGCCCAACTGTACTTACGCTCAATTTGTGAAGGATCATCGCGCTGTTGATTAGTCATATGGACATAGAAATATATCTGTAGTATGAAGGTTGCAACTGCGGTCTTTAGTAGAGTGACCAACAGTTAATGAATGGTGGATCTCGTGACTAAAGAAGTCAGTTATTCACGTACCATTGGAGCTTCAAGCTACAGGTCCATGAGGTCCCCTTGGTAACTCAATGGGTTCAAGTTGAGAATCAGATTTTGGGTTCATTTGAAGTGTTCAAATTAACAAGAGGAAATTCAATTATATGTGATATAATTGATATGATGTATTAGATATATTACTTGGAGGAATTAATATAAATATGATTTATATTAAATACCATAAAATAGAAAAAGAACTATGGTTGATATGTTTCATATGATGAAATATTAAAACTATAGGTTATAAATATAATATGATAAGTTTGTTATCATATTTATTTATAATATATTAATTATATGATAATTAATTCTTTATCTCTAATAACCAAATTGAGTGGGAGGTTATTGGAAGTTTTATGGTAATCGTGAGATAAAAAGAAAAATTGTTTTCCAAAATTAGTACTTGATTCATTAAAAAAAATCTGACGGAAAAAGGCTATCAAGTAAAAAGTGTTTTTACTAAGCGATAGCGTTGAGAGTATACACGATCGAGCTGACTATACAATAGTTACTTCACTTGTTGCTAAACGATCGAGTAGCAAAGTCTATACGATAAGCTTCATCTTCTAAACGATCGAGTATATCATCTATACGATAGACAGTATTCATCTCCCACTTATTCGATCGTCTACCTCCTGTTTTCCTCAATCCAAGATCATATAGAGCCCACAACTCCTGGATTCTCACACCGAGAATACCATGGTAACCATTGTGGTGGTATTCCTGTTCAGTTCGTGAATCGAATTGGACTCGATTGGGTTCGAGGCTTATTCAGACCTTCATTGAGGTTGTGTTCTGTTAATTACGCTCGAGTGCTTCGTTAGACGCATTGGAAATCGATCGACGGATACTTGAAGAATAGTTCTTCAAAGGTTTGCATACTCTATCCCTTGTATTTCCTTTATAAGTAGCATGTTGTAATTTCTAATTATGCAAAATCTATTCGTTTTCGTTTAGACTATAAATGTTTGTGTTCATTCTGAATGGGATTTGGAACAATCCACTTCCACTGCTCAAAGGATATCTATTTAGATTTCCTTCAACTTTGATGTAGTGTTTCTCATGATGACTGACGTAATGGCTGAGTTAGCCATGGAAAAGATGGAAAAGAAAATAGATCTCCTGATGAAAGTTATTGAGAAAAGTGGTCAAGAAATCACCACCTTAAGAGATCAAATGCAAGCTGGAGAAATTGTAGAGACAAGTCAAACTCTTATTGTCAAAGCCAATGATAAAGGAAAGACTGTCTTGCAAGAAAGTCAGCTGCCAAAATCTACTTTTGTCGCCTCCCTGTCAGTTCAACAGCTGCAGGATATCATCCAAACTCCATAAAAGCTTAGCATGGAGAACCGTTGCAAACTTCTTTTTTTTACTCCAAGTCATACACCAAAAGAATCGATAACTTGAAAATGCATGTTAGATATCAACCCCCGAAGTTCCAGCAGTTCGATAGAAAGGGCAAACCAAAGTAGCACATTGCCCACTTCGTGGAAACGTGCAAGAACTTGAGAAACAGGGGAAATCTGCTGGCAAAGCTGTTTTTCAAAACCCTCAAAGGAAACACTTTTGACTGGTACACAAACCTAGGGCCTGAAGTGATTGACAGTTGGGAACAACTAGAAAGGGAATTCCTGAACCGCTTCTACAGCACAAGGTGCATTGCTAGCATGATGGAGCTAGCAAACACCAAACATTGGAAAGGAGAGCCAATTATTGATTACATCAACCAATTGAGAGCTTTGAGTCTAGATTGCAAAGATAGACTCACTGAATTATCTGCATTGGAAATATGCACCAATGGCATGCACTGGGAACTTCTTTATATTCTGTAAGGTATAAAGCCTTGTACATTTGAGAAGTTGGCAACACGCACTCATGATATGAAGCTGAGCATCGCCAACAGGGGAACTAAATATTTCCGACTACCTGAAGAGAGAAAGGATAAGAAAGAAATCAAAGGCACTAAAAAGATTGTGAATAATGCCGTAATAGAATCTATGGTTATAACACGACCCCGATCAATTTTTTTCCCAAAGGAAAAGAAACAATGTTTGAAAGAAAGCATGATGACAGCTAGAAGTGTCGCCCAACTCTTAAAGAAAGACAGCAAAAGGTTTATCCATTCTTTGATTATGATATTGCAGACATGCTGGAGCAACTACTAGAGAAGAAACTTATTCACCTGTCAGAATGCAAGCGACTGGAACAAGCAAGAAAAGTAGATGATCCTAACTACTGCAAGTATCATCGAGGCGTTAGCCACCCAGTGGAAAATTTCTTCGTGTTGAAGGAGCTAATTCTGAAGTTGGCCCATGAAAAGAAGATTGAGATAGATTTGGATGAAGTAGCTCAAACAAATTACGCCACAATAATGATGACTTCAAGTGTTCCAACACCGTCTGCGTCTTATAATCAAAGAGAAAGCATGATTCAATGTGGAACCTTCGAGCCTACAGTTATTCGGTTCCAACAAGAAATTAAAACGACCGACTCTCAGAAGAAATATGAGCTTGTTGAAGATAATGACAAAGGGTGGATCCTCGTGACTCGTCGAAAGAGAAGACAACCAAATTCCACCCAAAAAGAGTTGTGCTCCTATCAAAGCAATAGAAGAAGGAACAAGACTCATAAAAAAAAAAAAAAAAAAAAAAGGCAAAAAGATGGCATGGAAGCCTAAGCATGTTAAAGAAGAATACAAGAACTTCCTTAAACTTCAGTGAATGGTAACTTTGGCAAAATTTCTCCTTAAAAGCTTCTTTGATAATCATCCAAATGAAGTATCGGAAGTTACTGCATGTCACGCTGTGAGCATATCGGAAGTCAGCAACAATCATATAACTACTGAAGAAGTCGATGATTCAAAAGAAATTGAGCAAAGAATTTCTATCTTCAATCGTATCAAGCCATCAACTACTCGATCTTCAGTCTTCCAATGATTGAGTATGGCCATGATAGAAGAAGAAAACCGATGTCCAACATCTATTGCAACTCGAACTTCAACTTTCAATAGGCTAAGTATCTTCACATCAAAGAAAGATCGACCTTCAACATCTTCTTTTGATCGATTCAAGACAACAAGTGATCAACATAAAAGAAGGATGAAAACTTTGAAGGAAACATCTTTTCATGAAGAAAACAATGGTGAGAAGATTTACAGTCGTGTCCCTTCACGCATGAAGAGGAAGTTGTCTATTAATATAAATGCAGAAGGTTCCTTGGTGGTGAAGCAAAAACTCATCATACTGACGAATCCTACAAATGAAGAGGATGATCAAATCCATAATGAAATTAGAGCTTCTGAAATTTAAATGTAGAAGCTCCTTATCGCAAGAGCCTAAACTGCATGCTGTTCTTGCCACGCATGAGCTTAGAAGGTGAACGACACTAAAAAAAAAAAAAAAACTTTGTTTGAATACGTCATGACTTGATCCTAATCATTATAAAGGGTACGTAGGCAACTTAAAAAAATTTAAGTTCAGCCACATGAAAAAAAAATATTCTGTTGAACTATGTCATGAGTTGACCCTTGTCATTGTAAAAGACACATAGGCAGCTTAAAAGAATCTTCAAGTTCAGTCCAAAAAAAATATTTGAACTACGTCATGATTAGACCCCTTTCTTCAAAGGTACGTAGGCAACTTATAGAAATTTAAGTTCAATCCATCAAAAAAGGGTACCATAATCACCCTACGTGTGGCGCTACACGACAAAATGAAGATGTTCATTTCTACTGAGGGCAACAGTTCTACATTCCAGAGAGTTCAAAGAGAATTCACTAACAAGCAGAGGACTCCTAGACTTCTGAATTTGCACAAACCTTCAAGACACAAGTCTCTTGAAGATATAAATACTCGTCTAAGACTTCTACTTCAAAAACGTTCGGTGCTTCGCTTTTTCAAGTCAAGCGCATCCATTTAGTCAAGAGAAAATCAGAGGATCAAGTGTTAGAGATCAAGCCACAACGCATCAAGTCAACATTTACATCAACACCAACTCAAGTTACACTCCACGAAACAAGTTTCTCTAAAAATCTCGTGCAAACAAATTGAATATGTTCATCCCTTCTGGGTGCAATGCAACAAATTGAAGACATATATTGTCTACACGATACTACATGGGTTGGATGTGTACAATAAGGTTATTGTTAAAAAATTCAATTATCTTTTCATTCACTTAAATAAAGAAGTAGTGTTGGGCGTTGCTCACTTCAAGTTTAAAGCATCACTTGTCTATAGTTTGACTCTTCATCTTTAGCTACAGATGTTCTTCAAGATCAAGTTTAGAAGTTTTGCCGATGCTTCTTTAAATTAAAGTTTGGAGTCTTCACTAATGCTTCTTAAATTTCATGATTGAAGGATTTTTCAATGCTTCATCAAATTTAAAGCTTAGAGGTTTCGTTGGTGCTTCTCCATCTTCAATTTTAAAGGCTTCATCGATACCCCCTCCATCTTTAAGTTTAAAAGCTTAGTTAATGCTCCTTCATCTTCGAGTTTAAAGGCTTCATTGGTGCTTCTCCATCTACAAGTCTAGAGGCTTTGTTGGTACTTCTTCATCTTCAAGTTCAGAGATTTCGTCAATATTTCTCCATCTTCAAGTGTAAAGGTTTCTTTGGTGCCTTTCCATCTTTAAGTTCAAAGGTTTCGTCGATGCCCCTCCATCTTCAAGCTCAAAATCGACACTTCTCCATCTTTGAGTTTAGAGGGTCCACCGATGCTCTTCCATCTTCAAGTTCAGAGGCTTTGTCGATGCTTTTCCATCTTCAAGTTCGCAAGCTTCACCACTTTCTCTTTGAAGCCAGGTTTGGATGCTTCGCTCCTTCTCCAATATTGGTGCAACTTCCTTCCTTTTCCAAAATGTTGGTGCAGCTCTACCTCCTCTCTAAAATGTTGTTACAACTTTGCCTTCTCTACAAAAAAGTTGGTATAACTCCATCTCATCTCTAAAATTCAAGTCTGGTTCTCCTGGCTATGCCACATATGCAAGATCAAGTCTGGTCTTCCTGACTCCAACTCATATGTGAGATCAAGTCTGGTCTGCCTGGCTCTGCCTCATCTGTAGGATCACATCTGGTCTTTCTGACTCCACATCATATTCAAGATCAAGTTTGGTTCGTTTAGTTGATCTAGTGATCACCCCTGCAGGCTATACAGTCACCTACATAGGGGTTGTATCTAGTAGGAGTTAGATCGTTATTGGTGAAGCTGGCGACCAACCCTGCAGACAACACAGTCAATCATATAGGGGATGTGTCTAGCTAAAATCAGATCCTTGGGAGCTGTCGACTACCCCTGCAGGCTATACAGCCGCCCACAAGGGGTTGTTCTAACAGGAGTTGGATAAGTTGTTGGTGGAGCTGGCGACCACCCCTACAGGCTACACAGTCACCTATATGGGACTGTGTCTAGTAGGAGTCAGATCGTTGTTGGCGGAGCTTGCAACCACCCCTGTAGGCTACATAGTTTCCCACATAGGGGTTGTGTCTAGTAGGAGTCAGATCGTTGTTAACAGAGCTAGTGACCACCCCTGCAGGCTACACAATCGCCCACATAGAGGCTGTGTCTAGCAGGAGTCAGATCGTTATTAGTGGAGCTAGCGATCAACTCTACAGGCTATATAATCACCCACATAGAGGTTGTGTCTAATAGGAGTCAGATCGTTCTTGGCGGAGCTAGCGACCACGCCTACAAGCTATATAGTTGCCCACATAAAGGTTGTATCTAGCAAGAGTTAGATCGTTATTGGCGAAGCTTGTAGTCACATATCAAATTCCCTCTGCTAATATATAAATATATTTACATATATATGTGAAAAAAAAAAAACCAAAAAAGAACCCACCTTTTGGCCTCTTAAAGTGCAGGTTGCTAGTAACTCTAACTTCTAAAAAAAAAAGAAAAGAAAAAAAAGAAAAAAAAAAGAGGCAAGTTAGTTGAAAAAAAAAAAGACAAAAGAAAAGACAAAAATCAAAAGAAAAAAAAAAGAAAGAAAGAACGAAAACAAAAGAAGAAACAAACAAACTATAACGTGGGTGAAAAGTGTAAATTTTTAAAAGAGGAAGGAAATAAAAGAAGAAGAAAAGAAAGAAGATAATAGAGTAGGTTTGAATGGATTAGCCTTTGTGGGTTTGAATGGATTAGCCTTAAATCAAATGATATCAAAATCTATTTACATCAATTTTAAATTTGGGCATATTCCAAATTTTATCTCAAATTCATCCCAAATTAAAATTTGCTTATATTTCAAATTTTATCTGATATTCAAATCAAATTTAGCTTTTATCCTCAATCCAAATCAAATTCAGAGTAGAATCTCAAATTTATTTCAAATTAAAATTTGGCCATATTCCAAATTTGATCCAAACTCAAATTGTTCAACTTTAATATTAAATTGTGAATAAAATGTCAAGTTGAAATTTTGGCTATATTCCAAAATTTATTTCATACTCAAATCAAATTTAGTTTTTATCCTCCATCCAAATCAAATTCGGGATAAAATCTCAAATTTATTTCATAATAATATTTGGTCATATTCCAAAGGTTATCCAAACTCAAATTGTTCAAGTTTGAGATTAAATTATATATAAAATCTCACATTAAAATTTGGACATATTCCAAAATTTATCCCAAATAGAAATCATCTAAATTTAGACTTTTATCCTCAAGTCAAATTAAATTAAGGTAAAATCTCAAGTTGATGTAAAATTCAAATTTTGGGCATCTTCCAAATTTTATATCAAATTCATCCAAATTTAGACTTTTATCATCAAGTCAAATTAAATTGAGCATAAAATCTCAAATTGATGTAAAATTCAAATTTGGGTATCTTCCAAATTTTATATCAAAATGGTCCAAATTTAGATTCTTATCCCTATTTTCAAATCAAACTGGGTGTAAAATCTCAAATTAAAATTTGGTCATATTCCAAATTTTATCAGTTAAACATATGTACTTAATTCATAGTTTGATTGACACATCAATTGAGATCAAATTCAAGAACAGATATATTTGAATTTTGATTCCAACTTTATATTTTGCAAAATTCATCCACCTTCCCAAATTGTCACATTATTTACTAAGTTAATGACGAAATTCCAAACAACAAATTTGGGACCAATTAGGAGTTGACGTGTATCCCAAATTGAAGTTGAAGACAAATTTCGATGTCGTCACGTAGTTTCATCATAAATATTGAATTAGATAAGGTTAATTTGATCCAATTTGATATTATTATGTGGGTTAAAGTCCAACTTAACCCAAAAAAAGGTTGAATTTGACCCAAATATCAAATCAATCGGACAAAAGGATTAGGTCCATGGACCAACCAAGCCCAAGCCCACAAGGTCCCCCAAAGAACTTTATAAATAGAGGGGCTCTCCTCATTTGTGAGGGTCAATAACTTTACACTCCAGATAACCTAGAGAAAATTCTTCCAACAATCAGAAGACGCTCTAATTCCTGAAGTTGACCACACTTCAAGAATGAAGTCCTTTGAAGATACAAACATTCTTCCAAGAGTCCAAGCTCAAGAACATCCACATGCTCACTTCTATACATCAAGTGTACGTATTGAATCAAGAGAGAATCACTTTTATACATCAAGTGTACGTATTGAATCAAGAGAGAATCTGAGAATGAAGTACTAGATATTGAACCACATCGCATCAAATAAACATCAACACCAACTCAAGTTCAACTCCACGAAACAACTTAAATCTTCGTGCGAACGGTTTCTCACCTGTTATGTCAAATTCACTAATTTTTCAAGACGATCATCAAGCCAAAGGTTGATCATTCAAGAAGATCAACAAGCCAAAGGTCGATCATCCAAGAAGATCAACAAGCCCAAAGGCCGATAATCCAAGAAGATCATTAAGCCCAAAGGCCGATAATCCAAGAAGATCATTAAACCCAAAGGTCGATCATCCAAGATCATTAAGCCCAAAGGTCGATCATCCAAGAAGATCAACAAGCTCAAAGGTCGATCATCCAAGAAGACCAACAAGCCCAAAGGTTGATCATCTAAGAAAATCAGTCAGCCCAAAAGTCGATAATCTTACCAAGTCAACAAGTTCAAAGGTCGATCATCCAAGAAGATGACCAGTTTAAATATTAAAATTTATTTTGAACGTATCAGAGAATTATATATTAGATATTGTACTTACTACTGAAATTAATACAAATACAAAAATTTAAATTCTACGAATTAAGTTTTCCTAGAAACCTTGGGCGAGCAATATCAATTTTAGAAACATACTAAAAAAATCCAATGACTTAAAATCAATTTATATAAAAAGAATGTAATGAGAAGTAAAAACTTAATTTTAAATAAATAGAAATTAAGAAGAAGATAAATAGATAAAAAGTATAAAAAATAGAAGAAAAAATTAATTTAAAAAAAATAGGGACAGAAAATGGGCTGCACAGAGAGGGTCAGTGGCAGATTGCCACTAAAATTAAAAAATAAATAAATAAATAAATAAAAATCAAACTATTGGGCGGCAAACAACCACCCAATTCAGCATAATGCACAAAGTCACATTAAGACTTGTAATCTTTTTTAAACAAAGACTTATCATCATTATTTACGCATAATAATAATAACAATTACATATTTTTAAAAAAAGGTAACAACAAATGCAATAAACTAAAATTAATTTATTTATTTATATAAATATTTTAATAGCATTTAATAAAACCTCCATTATCTCAAAATTTTTCTAAGAAAATCTTTTTTACTTCTCTCTCTAAGCTTATGTCTTTTCTTTCTCAACTCAAACTTTTTTTAATAACTTTCTCTCATCTTCTTCTTTAACCTCTCTATTGATTTTTTTACTGTCTAACCTTAACGATTGTTTTTAAGCACAAATGATAAGTGTTCTCTCTCCCTACAAGGTATGTTGCTCTCTTTCTTTTAATCCTCCATTTTTTTCTACCTCACGAGTACCTTTTTTTTTTTTTAACACAAGCAACCGTAAAAGAAGCTATGAAAAATGAACAAGAAGATGAAAATAAATAAAATAAAAATAAAAAAGGAAAACAACAATATTAGCTAGTGCAAGTGCACATAAAAAATAGAAATATGAAGAAAAAATAGGTAAAATTAAAATAATATTGTTGTTTTAAAAACCATTTATAAAAGTATTGTTGTTTTGAAACTATATATAAAATGTGGTTGTTTTTTTAAAAAAAATATGTCGAGTCTTCAAAATTTGACCAACCAAGGTCGAATTTTGAAGATTCGACCTTTACTTTTCTTTTTTTTTTTCTTTAATTTTCTATTTTATAAATATGGTTGTTTTTTTTTAAATGTGTCGAGTCTTCAAAATGTGTCGAGTCTTCAAAATTCTCTTTTTTTTTAATTTTCAATTTTATAAAAATAATTTCTAAAAATAATTTATTATTTTATTATTTTATTATTTTATTTAACTTAACTCTAAAAAGAACAAATTTTAAAAAATAATATCTCATAAAAATAAAGAATTATAAATTAAAATATCTCATTTATATAAAAATAATTACAAAAATCAATGTGTCCCACAAGGCGGACATTGTCGATTTCGAGCTGGTTATCGTCGTCGACTTCGAACTTGAGGTTGCTCTGGTTCTTCTTGACGTTGCCCTGGTACATCTGCAGACACTTCATAATTTAAATATTCATTATGCTCTCCACGACCCCGACCTCTTGTTTAAATTTTGTCGTCTATATAGGTCGAGGGTTGAACCCTCGACCTCTTCTTTAATTTCCTATAGGTCGAGGGTCAACTCCTCGTTCTCTTCTTTAATTTTTGACTTCAAATTTTGTCGTCTTCTTTAATTTCCTTGAGGTCGAAGGTCAACCCTCGACCTCTTCTTTATTTTTCGACAGGTTAAGGGTTGAACCCTCGACAAAATATTTTACACAATATCCCCGCCCTAGAAAACTCCAAAACAACCATTAATTTTTAAATAGTTTAAGAACCACTATATTTCCCTAAATTGTTTTCCTAATCACAATATTATTTTAAAAAAATTCCAGAAAAAATAATACAAAGAATAGTAAATTTTCCGTATGCCTTTCTTTCACTCTATTTTTGAAGATCTCTAAGAGAGCAAGACAAGGTTGAAGGTTGGGATCCAAGATAAGAAGCTATTCGTTCTATGAGGTGCAGATCCTTGAGATGAATGCTCTACATGTGCAACCTCTAATGGAGCTAGACTTGTTTTGGATTTTCGAATTTTTAAGAGGATTTCAGAAGTTCACTGTGCTTTTCTCGTCTTCTTTCCAAGGTTTTTTTATCTCTCTAGTTGTGTCCCTTCCTAGGGTTTCTTCTCTTGATTTCCAAACTCAAACATAGTTATGGCTCACCCTCCTAAAGCTACAAAGAAGAGAAGTCTCTATATTAAGGTTAGTTTCTTTTTTCTTTTTGTTCTCTAAACAACATTAACACACACCTTCTCCACTTCTTTCTTTTCCTCTTTTTTTTTTAAAAAAATGACAGTAGCAATAGAACAAGAGATGGGAAAGAAAAAAACTGATAGAAAAAAATAAATAAAAAATAAAGAAATAATGCCAGTAATAAGAATGAGAATTTGCATAGATGAACAAGAATGCAAATAGCAAACAACTAATGACAATAATGAGAGCATATTATAGATTTAAGGCATGAGTATAATGAGAAAATAAAATAACAATAACAATAACAATAATAATGAGAAAATGAAAAAGAAATAAAACAAATCAAAATATCTTTGTTACCTCCTTCCCCTTTTTACAGATTTGAAGAAGACAAAGGTTAAAGAGGGGAAGTTTGTATGTTTTTCATAAGTTAGAGATTGCTTAGCTCCTTCAACTTTAAGAACTAACTAGAAAGAAGGAGATTGAAGCTTGTTTCTCAAGGAATGGATCCTCAGATGTTCGCTCTACCGTATGCAATCTTCAACTAAGTTTGGCAATCTCACTGGTTTCTCTTTGTATTCTTCTAGGGTTTGCACTCTGTAGTTTTTTTCTTTTTTTTTTTTTTTTTGAAAATATTTTTTCTTTGCTGTAGGAGATAGTGTAATAACTCTGTTTTTTTTTCTTTTTAAAGAATATTATTTATGAAGGGAAAAATTTTGCTAATCATGTGTATAAACTCCTTTTACCCTAGATTTTGAATTTGAAACGTTTCCCCAAATGTAAATAAGCAAAAATGTGGATGAAAAGTGGGAAGTTTTGATTTTGTTACTCTAAAAATAGTTGGATCAATAATTTCTCTCATTTCAAACATTCCCTCATCCATTAGTTCCCTAAGAAAAACCAAAGGAGAGATAATAACAAGTAAATAAAATAATGAAAAAGGCACCTACTAAGTAACAAAATTCGTGGCTACAACATGCCCCCCCTTTGTCCATCCTTAAAGGATTATAAGGTAGACAAAGGTATAGACGTTATTTTATTCGGTTGCCTCTAAGTTAAAGGTTTAAAATGATAGCTAAATCCACAAGAGAACAAAATGAGCCCAAGCAAGGAAAAGTACGACTTTTCAAAATGAAAAAAAAAAATGCACAGTATCGTAGGCAGGGATAAACAAACACCACACAATAGAATAAAAAAAAAGCTGGAGGCCAGGGATAAACAAGAGTCTTCATAGCAAAAGGCTTCAAGAGTCGGGGATAAAGAAATACTACCTGACAAAAAGAAGAGTTGAAGGTCAAGGATAAACAAGTGTCATCACAACAAATATGAAATGCTAAGGGCCAGGGATAAACAAGCGCCACAACAACAAAAATAAATGCTAGGGGCCAAGGATGAATAAGCACTACCACAACAAAAATGGAACGTTGGGGCCCAGGGATAAACAAGCACCACCATGACAAAATAAAACATTGGAGGCTAGAGATAAACAAGCACCACCACAGCATAAAGGTATCAGGGGTCAAAGGATAAATAAGTGTCGTCTAACAATAAACAGAACTGGAGGCTAGGGATAAACAAATTCCTCAAGACACAATTTTAAGTTAATCAAACGCAAAATACAAAAGAATAAAAGTTATGTATGTATGCATGAACATGCACATTATCGACCCACTTACCAAACCATTATTTTCTCTTCTCTTATATTCTCAAAAAAATGTAAAGTATACGAAACAACTCATATGAGTTTATAAGTAATATTAGTTTGGGTTTTGAAAAGATCCACCACAAGTTTACTTTATGTTGGAACCATGAATAAACCTCTAGGATCTCATAAAGAGATGAAAGTCTGGACAAATAAAGAACGTGTGTTTGTTACTCCTTCTATGCATTATACTTTTTCACGAAATCTGCATTTAACAGGTTGGGCAAATCATTCCCATCCATATTTTTTTGGAATTAAAGCTCCCCTAGAGAATACCTTTTTCACCACATATGGTCCTTCATAATTGGGAGTCCACTTTCCTTTATAAACCTTTTGAAATGGCAGGATCCCTTTTAACACCAAATCTTCCCCTTGGAAGTAACGATGTCGAACCTTTCTATCATATGCGCATGTCATTTTCTTCTGATATAGTTGTCCCCTACGCAATGCAGTCATTCTTCTTTCTTCTATGAGATTTAACTGCTCATATCTCACTTGAGTCTAATCTTCTTTTTCTAACCCTTCTTCTTGAATTGTTCTGAAGGATGGCACCTCAAACCTCAATCGGCAAGACAAGCTCCAAACCATACATACGAGAAAATGGTGTTGCCTCGATCGATGTACGAACTGATATTCGCTAACCATGTAATGCAAATTGTAACATTTCATGTCAATCTTTATATGAGATGGTCATCTTTTCAATAATTCTCTTCATATTTTTATTTGTTGTCTCTACTGCCCCATTCATCTTAGGGCAGTAAGGAGTAAAGTTAGAGTGTTCAATTTTGAACTGCGAATACAATTCTTCCATCAACTTATCATTCAAATTCCTTCCATTATTAGTGATGATACGCTCGAGCAGACCATACCAACATATGACGTCTTTCCTTATGAATTTGACAACAACTTGTTTAGTGATACTCTTGTACGAAGCTGCCTCCACCCACATAGTAAAGTAGTCTTTGACTACCAAGATGAAACGGTGACCATTTGATGCCTTTGGCTCAATTAGTCCAATTACATCCAAGCCCCAGATAGAGAAAGGCCACGGGGCCGTTAGCACATGTAGAGGGAAGTTCGAGTATGTACTTTATCTACATATATCTAGAATTTGTGGAATTTTCTTGCATATTTGATGCAATCTGATTCCATAATCAATTAGTCATAATGAGCGCGTAAAACTTGTCTTGCCATCATGTGCCCATTTATGTGTGTCCCACAAAATCCTTCGTGAACTTCTTCTAGAATTTTCTTGGCCTCCAAAGCATCAACACATCTCATGAAGGTCATATCGTAATTTTTCTTATACAACACTTCTCCATTCAGAAGAAACTCATGGCTAAATTTCTAATGGTGTGCTTATTATTTTCTAATGCTTCCGGTAGATATTCTCGACATATGATGTAGTGTTTAATGTCATGATACCAAGGTTTCCCGTCGGATTCCTGCTCAATACTCATGCAGTATGTAGATGTTTCACACTTTCAATACCTATAGGTTAAATTTCTTCATTATAAGCCACATTAAACATGGCAGATAAAGTGACCAATGCACCTGCAACGTGGTTATTTTCACGTGGGACATGCTCGAACGTGATTGACTCAAAAGCCTGGGCCAATTCTCGGATATACTTATTATGGGAAATCAACTTAGAGTCTTTTATCTCCCACTCTCTATTTAGTTGATGTACTACCAAAAGAGAGTCTCCATAAACTTGCCACTTTTTAATCTTCATGACATAAGCCATTTGAACTCCTATACTGCATGATTCATACTCAGCCATGTTGTTTGTGCAATCAAAGTATAACTTAGCAATTGGAGAATACAACTTTCCATCAGAAGATATCAAAATAGCCCATATACTATGCCCCACTTCGTTCGTGGCTCCATCAAAGAACATTGTCAGGTGTCAAGATCTTGTGTCGCATTCAATATAGATACCGTCATGATGTTTTCATCTAGAAATTCAAACTGCATTGGCACATAGTCTTCAACTAGTAATTAAGCTAGGCAATCGGCGATTGCACTCCCTTTGATGACCTTTTAGTGACATAGACAATATCATTCACTAATAGCAATACTTGCCATTTGGCTATCATTCAAGAAAAATATGGCTTTTCTAAAATGTACTTTATAGAATCCATTTATGAGATGAGCCATGTTGTGTAGTACAACATATACTGCCTTAGTCTTTTAGCCGTCCATGCTAAGGCATATACTTCCTGTAGAGTCATGTTGTCCTAGCACACATCCCATGGATTGGAGGACTTTGAAAATAATCTTTGATTTTATCTGTAACGACCCGACCCCCTAGGACTTAAGTTAGGTCGTTACTAAATACATGCATGCATGGAACTCAAAACGAAACTCAGTTATGGCGAAATAAATGGTAACTAAATAAGGTAAGTTCAAAAGGCTTATATTAAATTCGAATACTAAATCAATAGTAAGGTACCAATAAATCATAAAGGATAGTAAATAAGTCTGAAAAATGATTATTAAAAGTAAGTTTTAAACATCAAAACTAAAAAATAAGAGAAACATAAAAAGAACTCTAAATCTCATGATGCAGAAGCGTCAAAACTAGTTCCAGTGGCTCGATCACGAATTTTGCTTGTCCATCGTCAGTGCATCTCTACCCTTACCTTAAATAACAACATGAGAAAGAATGAGTATAAAATACTCAGTAAGTAACCCCACTACTAGAGTCAGGCTAGGCATCTATGTCCTCTAGATACCCACCTCTGGTGAAACATATAAATTGCTCTAGTTCTCATGGGACACATATGCACATGAAATAAGAAGGAGACTGAATCTTATCCTACTATAGTTAAATATGCCCACTACCTCTGGTGAATCCCGAAGGAGACACAAACTGGTGAATCCCGAAGGAAACACAAACTGGTGAATCCCGAAGGAAACACAAAATCTAATGAGCATCTAACTAATCAGTAAAGACATTTACACAGTCTCAACATCATAATCATCACTGTACGAATCTATGACATACATATAAACCTCAACATCATGGGTCTACAACATACACATATACTTCAACATCATGGTTCTACAACATACATGTATACCTCAACATTATGATTCTACAACATACATGTATACCTCAATATCATGATTCTACAACATACATGCATACCTCAACATCATCAAATCAAATACAGCCATATGGAAGCACATACCATCTCATACTAGCATTCAAGTGTCTATGTGCATAAACAAATAATTCAGATCTCGTACCAGAACATACTTTGATCATATTATAGTATCAGTCTATCATGCTAACAGTCTGCCATAACATACATTTATCGTGCCAGCATACATTTAATGTCTGGCCCGTGGATAGTTCCAGTAGTAAGATTACTTATCTTGATATTAGGTCAAACCAAAAAGCAATTGAATCTTTGTGAAATTCTTGAATCCTTAATCAAGCCTAAACATAAACCAACCTTTAAAATTAATAGTTAAGGCAACATTCCAAACACCCAAATATTACAAAATATTTCCAGATAACCTTACCTAAGGTATGGTCTAATTCGAATTCACCTCCCAAACCTCCAATTTTAAGCCCAAATAATTAGCAAACCAAACTCTTCTTTATTTTGAATGAAATTTTTTAATCAACCCCCTAATCACAATTTGAAATTAGGCTTACATGATTAAAGCTTGAATCAAATACATACTTCACTACAAATGTCTCAAATAAATTATCCATATGTAGCTTCGTCAAAAAAATCACTTCTAAATGACTTTACAAAAATTTCTCAACAACCAAAATTGATTCACAAGAGGGTAATCAAAGCATAAAATTTACCAAAACTCGCTAAAACAAACTCCAACTTCACTGAACAATACCTCAATACCTTCACAAACTTGAATCCAAAGTTGAAACACAATGGGTATCAACCAATTGATGCCAAAAGTAAATGAGAATTCAAGAATCAACCGAAAACAAACCTAAACGCCCCAAACAGCAGAATTCTTACCCAAATCGATAGATCCAGTGACGGAAAAAGCGAACGACACTTGAGCAGTAGTGGAGGAGGTCATGAAGAAGAAACTGACGTGGCGGCTTTGGAAGGCGTCGAATGGGCTTACGAACGTGAGAAAGAAAAGGGGGTGGGGTTTGACTTTTTATAAAATAATAATAATAATAATAAAAAAGGAAATAAATATAATTACATTTAATTCCTTTCCGTTTTATACTATTAAATTCCTTTCCGTTTCAATAGAAAATTAATTCCTGCCATTAATTTCCAATTTGAATAATTTCACGCCAATAATTAAATTCCCACACTTATACTTGAAGTCCAAAATTCTAAAAATGTCCTCCAACTAATAACAATTACTGAAATTCCAAATAATAAAGTTATTGAAATTACATTATTACTAAAAAAATGTACGAGGTGTTACAAGACCTTTTGACAATCTTCATTCCAATGACGTATTTCACTCTTGTGGAAAACTCTTAGTATTGGCTCACAGGTTTGAATTAAATGCGAAATAAAGCATGCAATGTCATTAATCTCCCCAAGAAACTTCTAACCTCCTTTAGGTTTTCGATGGCTTCAAATCCATTATTGCCTTAATCTTGTATGTGTCTACTTTGATTCCTTCTTAACTAACAACAAAACCTAACAACTTTTCAGACTATACTCCAAATATGCACTTTGCTGCATTCAACATCAGTTCGAACTTTCACAGTCTCTCAAAAAGTTTGTGAAGGGTAACCACATGTTTTTCTCAAGGTCTAGACTTGGCTATCATATTATCCACATAGACTTCAATTTCTTTATGCATCAAGTCATGGAATAAAGTAACCATAACTGTCATGTATGTTTCCTCTGCATTTTTTTAATCCTAAAGGCATGACTTTATACCAAAACGTCTCCGATAAGGTGATGAATGTTATCTTGTCTTGATCTTCTGGAGCCATCTTTATCTGGTTGTATCCTGAAATTCCATCCATAAACGAAAAAGTAGAATATCCAGCAGTATTATTCATTAGTGCATCAATGTGAGAAAGGGATAAATTGTCTTTTTGACTTGCACGATTTAGATCTCTATAGTTGACGCACATTCTAACTTTTCCATCCTTCTTTAGGATCGAGACAATATTTGCAAACAACATTGGGTACTTAGCCACTGCAAAGAATCCTGCATCAAATTGCTTCTTAACTTCCTCTTTTATCTTGATCAACATCTTTGGCTTCATTTTGCGAAGCTTTTTGTCGTATGGGCTTACACTCATGCTTGAGTGGTAACCGATGCATCACAATCTCTGTGTCCAAACCTGGCATATCCTGGTAGGACTAGGCTAATATGTCTTTATATTCATGAAGCAAAGCCACAAGATTCAAACGATCTTGTTCCGAAGCCAAAGCACCAATTCCTACTTCTTTCACCTCTTCTAGTGTCCCTAAATCAATAACTTCCAAAGGCCCTTGATATGGCATAGTCCTTTTCTCCTCTTGCTCTATCATCCTTATTAATTCAGGTGATACCTAGCATTCATCTTCCATACTTTGTTCAAGATTACAAATTGAACCTTCAAAATCAACACTTATATCGACATTCTTTTCATCTCCAGCATTCTTTAGCAATCCTTTAGTGATTCTTGACATCTTCTTGATCTCCTAATTGTTCAACTTAAATTCTGGCGACAAGAATAAACCCATGGAAGCATAAGCTCCTCGAAAGTCAACACTATTTCGTTCTCAAATCTAAATCTGATAGGTATAACCTACGTAGGGGGCTTGTGATAGTATGTGAAGTAAACTAATAAAACAAAAATAAAGGCTCCAAGAAAAGTGTGATTTGTTCTAAAGTCTTATAGGAAAAAGGTCCTCAAATTAGTCTAAGTCGTGCATGACATAATGATCAAATTGAGTGAGGATTTTTCGTATGCCTGCACGAGAGCATAAGCACCTCGAAGATCAACATTACTTTGTCCTCAATTCTAATCCTAGTAGGTAAAGCCCAAGTAGGAGGCTTGTGAATGTGTGTGCAAAAATAAAATACTCAAGAAATACACACAATAAATTAAAACAAGATTAAAGATTAAATGAATTCAAGATAAAGAAAAAGAAAAAAATGGTCAAACACTCGAGGTGGAACCTCAAGTCCCCAGCAGAGTTGCAAGCTATTGCCACGTACCTGAGACGATGCGGAACGACCGACGTCCTCGAAAAGGATTGTTTTTAAAATAAAATAAAAGAAGTCACCACCAACCTTTTCTACGGTGTGATTGGGCACCGAAATAAAATAAAAAATATTTAATAAAAAATAAAAATGGTCTGTGAAAACTATAGTTGAGTTCGGGAGACATTTGTGTATGGGGAAGGTGTTAGCACCCTACAACACCTATTTTAAAAATGGTGGCCAAATTTTGATTCTCGAATCGAAAATTATTTTTTGAAGAAATTCATTTGGAAAGAAAAAAATGTCTTATTTAAAGGGATTGAATCTTATAGCGAAAGAATTGTGAAGACCTACATCTCGCAATTTGATTTTTAGACAAACAAATTCAGTATACTAAAACAGAATATAAACATGTAATATAGCATACTTTAGGGGAAAAGATTAGAATCATTCTTACCTTTGTAGATTGTCCAGCTTCACGAACAATCCTCTTTAAGTTCCAACAAATGGCTCCTCCCAAAATCTTGATCACGCACAATTTCTTAAACAATCTCGAACACTACCACGAGAGTAACCTTGTTATTCTCTAGATTTTTAATAGAGAGATAGGTGGTATCCAACTCTTGGGAGAGAGAAAGGAGAAAAGGGTTTTGGAGAGTAGAGAGGATTCTCTTTGTGACTTAGGGAAAATTTTACACAATAACGTTTGTATGTTTTGTATTGTCAGTGTAAGTATCAGTATCACCCAAAGGGGTCATAGGGAGGTCTTTATATAGAGAAGAGCCAAGCCCTTTTCTTAATCCTTTTCCTATTTATCTTTTCCATAATTAATTAATTAAATAGTGCTTATGTAACTAATTAGTCCAATTAATTAAATAACACTTATTTAATTAATTAGAACAATTTAATAACACTTGTTTAATTTAATTTGCACATTAATTAAATAACTATTTTTACATTAAATCTAATTTAACGTATATATATTTAATTATCATAAATATCATATGTTTATTTGCAATACCCCTTTATTAATTAATTCTTTGTGAATCTAGTTCATTTGAATTAATTATTTCAATCTTATTCAGATGTTTCTTTCCAATTTAATTTGAATTATAGATCATATCCATAATCAATTATATATTAATCACATTAATATATAGTTTCCTCAAATTAATTTAACAATTCAAATCATCCCTCTTTAATATCCTTTAGTGAGCTAACAAGGGGACCTGGTAGACCTGTAGATCATAAGCTCCAACGATATGAGATTATTTAGCTAAACACATTAACTAAGTTAATCAATATTCGTTAACTAGGGTTACACTCCAATAAATTCCCACAGGTGCACTATTCTCACTACGGATATATTTTTGTGTCCACGGATATAGACCAATAATAGCAAGTTAGTCATTCAGGAGTGTTCATTACTCCAACTGGGTCAAATTATCGGTTTACCCTTCAGTTACTCTGATTTCTTAAGTACCAGTACTCCTCTAATGAACAACCTATTTATGATCTAACCAATAAATAGAAGCCCTCTCGGGCCAATGAGAGGGTAGGACCCTTTTTTCAAGTTTCGGAGATACCACATACGGGAACACTCATCTACTTACTCTTAAGGTGGGAATGAGTGAATTTCATCTTGTATTATTATTATGTTCCCAACTCTCCACTCGGTCTTGTCCCCAAAATGGTAAGCATATTAGGTCAGCAAACTGGCCATTCTCACCCATACAAATCAAAGGAAAATCCCTCATGAATAGAAGTTCATAATACACTCAGGATTAAGACTAAGTTGCCTAGGTCATCCAATTGAAAAGGAACCAAACTAGTTAACAATGTTACATCTAGTGCTATTTCGCGGTTGGATCTTATGCAAACTCATTGCATAAGATCCCTCACTCGCTTGTCACCTACACAAATGTTTTGGATCATTGCACTTGTATCAAATACAAAGTTGGTCGTATCCATAGTGTCACCAAGATAAGGTACCCAGCCTTATCTTTATACTATAGATCCTTTAGGTTGTTTCTTGAACATTGATCCCTATATATCACCACATATAGTTCAAGACTCATAAGGTAGCCTTGGATGTTAGTTTATTGGATTTAAAGTTATTAAGACAAATAAAATACAACACAGTCAATAACATTTATTGAATTAACATCGATAACTCTTTATTGATAACGGTCAATTGATAACATTTACTATCTACGAGTTTTAGGTCATAAAACCCAACACTTGGTCTATACTAGGCCTTTCTACACTCTTCCAAGTACATACAAGAAGTTTCTATACTCTCCTAGTCTATTCTAGACCATTATAAAAAAATCCAGAACATTTACATATGGGCTGAAGTTGGGACATTCTAGTATGTCCATGAACCATCTAGAGTCATTCGACACGTTCTGGCATGTTTAGGCCTTTCTAGAGGCTTCTAGGACTATCTGGGGTTGTCTAGCCAATTCAAGCGTTGTGTAGGCCTATGTGGATGCTTTTACACATGTCCAGACCTTTCTCGTATGCACTACTATTGTCTAGTGTCTTCTAGAACCATCCGATGTTGTCTAGGCCATAAGTGAGCAGCCTGGTCATGTCTTAAGCGTTCTAGAAGCTCCAGAGCTGTCTAGAAATGTTGTGTGTCTTCCAGAACTGTCTCGAAGGGTCTCGATCATGGGCATGGGCATAGGGACTCGTGTGCACTTGAGGCGTGTTGACGGAGATCTTTTTGGTGTCGCTTCCAAAAAACTGCTAATCGTATTTATAAATCACTAAACGAACTACTTATATTAACTGTTACTACAAGCAGTAAGTCCATGGTCAAACCTCAGAGAAGCATGGAAGATTAGTTCCTTGAAGCACATTTTTAGTTAAAGTGGTAAAATGGGAGGGGTTAGTGTATATTGGATAATTCGAAATGCATAAAACAAATAAAATGCAATGAAACTAAAAGATAGAAATTCAATTAACTATGACCTTCTAACTTGGAAAAATGGAATGGACCAATGCAATCTTGTTCATCGAGTTACTTAAATGCAATTTTAGGTTCTTGACTATGCCTAGCCCAATTTCTTATAGGCCTTTTACTTAGAATTATATGCCTAGCCCAAACAGAAATGCACGTCGTTATAGGCCTTTTACTTAGAATTATGAGGGCTGTTAAGTAGAATATGCAGCGAATATGTTACGAATTCATGAGAAAACGAGTTTGCATCGATCAGCATTAAGAATCTCAGCTAACCTACTATTAGGCATTATTATGCGTCCAATTGTCTATCTTTGTACCTAACGCAGGAAGCAAACGCATACGCAGAAGCCGAGATATCGCAAAGATGACCGCATGCAGAGAATCTCTCCATCGTAAAGGCAAACGCATACGTTCAACGCATGGATGTTGCAGCCATCAACTGCATGCGTCCATCGCATAGAAGTTGTAATCGTCAAGCAAATGCGGTCATCGCAAAGATGTTGCGGCCATCAAGCGAATGCAGTCATCGTAAGAAGATTGTGGCTACATGATGATACCATAATAGAAGACGATCGCAAGGTTGGTGGAATGCAACATGAATGCATACCTTGGGAGTATCAAAAGATGATGTTGACATTTCACCTACCACGCCGTTAACAGCAGAGATTCAGAAAAGAACCATCACACCGTGAATGTCAGAATCAGAGCAAGTCCATTAATGCTGTCGATGATCCAGCTCTATAAATAGAAGTCATTGAGCAGAATTTCAAACGATCCAAGTTTCTACCTTCGGGTGGATTCTTGTGATCCAGATGAAAGCATGAGAAGGTAGCTTGATAGTTCTTCATCTCCTTCATCTATTCCAAGTGACGACCGGAGCCTTCGCCGAAGTTAGAGCTCGAGAGAGTCTGCTCCACCACCCATCCATGGCACCACCGGCAGCCTTGATACATATCTGCTGGGAGCAAGACATTGCTTCCAGCTGGCCCTCTATTTCTCTTCTTTCCTTATATTGTATTGTATTACATTTTGGCTTAAGGAATTAATACATTTTGTGATAAATGTTTTTCTATAGTTTCCTTCGATTCCATCTCCATCTGCATTTACTTAGCATCCGTAACTTTCATTGCATCATTAAGTAAGATTGCTAGGGTATCGCATACTTAATCATATGGATTAAGGATATGAAGCATGTAGCAAACTACTGGGAGATGTGCGTTGCGTGAGTGTTGTGAGAAAACCTTATTTGCTTAGTGTGAAGCTGTAGCAACGCTTGTCTATAGGTGGACACAATGCTTGTCTACTATGCGTAAACAGTTGTCGTGTCTCTGCCTCTCATTCATACTTTCATGTTTTGTCTATTGGTTAGGAATAGGAGTAATCTATAGCTTACAACCCCATCATTCTTTTATTCATCCGTCGTAAACACATCACTGCATACCCTTTAGCGACAAGTCCCTGAATTTGACCTCGGATCACCCGAGAAACTTGCATTCTCGTTATACTTGCGAGAGCGTAAGAAAACTTATGACAGGAACGCATGGTCATTTCATATGAGATCAACGCATACATTCCATTCCAACCCATGAGCACCGACGCATGAGACCCAACGCATAACCTAAGACATGCATCGCATATTGTGTCTTCCAAATTTTAGTCACCACTTGGCCTCGCATAGGGTCTTGTGTCTCTTTGGCGTGTCCATGCACTTGGTCGTATGAACGATGGCATACATGGGCACTTAGTGGGGTGCTCACAGGGGTCTTGGTCATGCATCTCAGACTTAGGCGCTGTCTTACAACTTTGCCGCTTGTCTGCTTATTTAGGCATGCTCGTGTGTGATGCTTTGGGACTTTGGGACACCTCTTCCATGATTCCTCTCTTGCCTTACTAAAGGAGTCTTGGTCAATTTCAACGTGATTTGAAGGGTCATTTTTGTGGGGCGTGACATAAGGCATGCTTGTATCAAACTCATCTTGACCAAGAGCTTTTTCAAGGGATTGCAAATTTTTTAATACCACGAGGATTTTATCTTTGTGGAATGGATGGTTGGTGAAAGTTCATTGTTTGAGGGACAACTGATATAGAAGCCTAGAGGATCTCATCAGTATGTGAAAAAGGATTTAATACCTTAACAAGATAATAAAACATAACATTGTTGCTCATTAACGCCCCGTTTGAGAGGAACAACTGCACATTTAGCAATCTCGATAAAATAGTTGCTCATTGATGGGAGGATATCATTTACTCGGTTATCTCTTTATGTTCTAAATTAAAGCTTTTTTTGTAATTAGAAGACTTTTCTCTAGTCTCTCCTCAACTTATATGTTTTTATTTTTTGATGCAATGAAGCTCGTTTTACTGGGTCCGAGAGTGTTTTTGGGCTCAGGATGTTTCCAACGAGGCAAAAATGAGGTAGTAAGATCAATTGAGGGTTGAACTTTGCTACTACAACAAGTGAACCTAAGGTGGCCACGTATGTTTATTATTGTGACACGCAAAGGTGATATACCTGTAACTTAATCAACTTTCAATTAATTTTGATTAAAACACAATTGAAAGAAATTTCACTTCTTTTTTTCCCTCTTTTGAAGTCAATTCATAGTGAGAGCAAGGCGAATGAATGAAGAAGAAGAAGCTATAAGAAAATGAAGGTTAATGAGACATGTAAGGTCAGAAAGGGAAAGAAGACAAAAAGGTTTTAACGTCGTTTGTGTTGGGGTTGATGTCCTAAATCCCGTAGGGTCCTATAATTTGTAAACCTTGTATGAACAAACTTGTATGTGATTAACAATATTTGATATTTTATTCACTTTATCTATAAAATTTGTGATATGTTAGTTGTATTATCCACAAACCAATAATCTAACATCCAAAGTTATCGTTGTAACTTAAACATGTATGTGGAGACATACAGGTGGATCATGTTAAATGATAACCTAAATGGTCTGTAGTATATGGATAAGGCTAGATACCTTATCTTGGTGACACTACGAATATGGCCTGTTTTGTAGGTGTTACAAATGTTGTAAAGTGCTACAAATGATCTGATCCTGATTATTGATATATTACACATGCGAGTGAAGATATTCTATACAAAAGAAATTTATATAAGACCGGACCACAAAATGCTTAGTCTCATTATATAACGCCGTTCATAATAGAGATTTTCATTTCACTAGGATGACCATAGATAACATGACCTTAATCCTGAGTGAGTTGTGAACTCCTACCTATGAGAGCAGTCCTTTGATTTGTATGGGTGAGAGCGGTCAAATCGCTGACTCAACAAACCTACCATTTTGAGGATTCATCTGATTGGGGAGCTGGGAACTCAGCTACATAAGATGGAATTCACTCCTTTCCCGAGGCAAGGATAAGTAAATAAATTGTTCCCTTAAGGGCTAATTCCAGGTCTTGAACAATGTGTGCCACCCTCTCCTAGCCTTAGAGGGGTTTAGTCATAGTAGGACTATGTTCTATTAATTATTAGAGGGATCAGTGGTACTTAAGAAGTTAGATGTAACTACAGGGGCAAAACGGTAATTTGGCCCAAATGTACTTATGAGCAATTTGTGAATGGTCACCGTAGTGTTGATTAGTTATATCCAATGGACAAAGAAATATATCTGTAGTACGAAGAGTGCAGTTTTCGGTCTTTAATGGAGTGTTCGACAGTTAACGGATGGTGGATAATGTAATTAAAGAGTTTAATTAATTATTACGAACCATTTGAGCTTCAAGCTATAGGTCCATAAGGCCCCCTTGGTAGCTCAAAAGGATTTAGTTGAGAATAATTTTTTGGGTTAATTTGAATTCTTCAAATTAATAAGAGGGGATTTAATTATATACGATATAATTAAATTTATTCAATTATATATTATATAATTGCCATAACGTAATTGATACATTATAGTTTAAATTGGAGGAATAAATATTTAAATTTATTTCAAATATATTTTTTATGAATGAGATTCATAGTTGTATTTAATATAAATATGATTTATATTAAATGTCACAAAATAGAGAAAAAGAATTATAGTTTACATTGTATATCATGCAATATTAAAACTATAGATTATAAATATAATATGATACATTGGTTATTATATTTATTGATATTATTAATTATTTGATAATGAATCCCTTTTTCTCTCTAACCACCTTCGTGGGTGGTTAAGTGTTTTTTATGGGAATTTGGGATAAATAAAATAAGGTTTTATTTTTTCCAGAAGACAATCTACACGAAATAGAGATACTATACGATAGACTCCTTATTTTATACGATTGAATCGCTTCACTATACGATAGTGTATTTTTTCCCCAATCGTCTTCCTCCTCCAATCTCACAAACTCCCGCCTAACCAAAATAGCTAGAACCCACCACTCCTAGGTTCTCACCCTGAGAATAATAAGGAAACCAAATGATAGTGTCCTTTCCCTTTTTGGTTCGAGTTTTGTTGTTGTTTTACTTTAAACGTTTGTTTTCAATCGAAACGGGATTTGGACGGTTCGCTTCCACTCATAGGTTCTCTGTAAAAATGAATTCCTTTAGTTTTGCCAATGAAGACTATGTCCACGAGAGGAGCTGTTACTGATGATTTTTTGGAGAAAATAAATGGATGAAAAGAAAGTAGATAAGTTGTTTTCTCACTGATTAACTCATGCACTATTTTGATCTTAATATCCTCTATATATAGGATTTACAAGTTAGTGGAGGGTTTTAACTGTAATATAAATTATTGATTTCACATAAATACCTTATGCTTTACAAATCTCCACCTTGAAATCAATATTTTGTTGATTGATAACCAACTCCTCTTTTTTATCTCTCTTCTTCTAATCTATTTCGGGTAGCTCAAACTCGATGTTATCAAGATTTTTTGGAAGCTTAAGTTGAGGAACTATTTTTGTCAACATATCGTTGTCCGAGGTATGAACTTTGAGAACTTCAATTTTTCCATCTTCTATTTGTTCTCTGATGAAGTGGTACTTTACATCTATATGCTTTGTACGATTGTGATACTGTGGATTTTTAGATAGATGCATGGTACTCTAGTTATCACAAAAAAATTTTACTGTTGTTTGTGTGATACCATAGTCTTGTAATAAACTTTTCATCCATAGGCCTTTCTTGATTGCCTCCAATAGAGCAATGAACTCTACTTCAGTGGTAGAAAGGACTACCACAGATTACAAGAAAACTTTCCAATTTAGTACAGCTTCCAAATAGAAAAATGTATTTTTATAGGGATTTTCTCTTATAGAGATCCCCTAGATAGTCTGAGTTAACAAAGCCAAATAATTCTGGTCATGAGTCATTGCTTCGTTACTATAGAAGTCTTGCTTCTTTAGAACCCTTTAGATATCTAAGGATCCACTTGGTTGCCTCCTAGTGCCTCTTACCAGGGTTGGTCATGTATCTATTGACCAAAGTGGTTATATAAGCTATGTATGGTCATGTTGAAATCATCAAGTACATGAGACTTCCCACTGCCTAGGAGTAGAGCATTGTACATTAGTTTTCTATGCGTAATCTCTATTTCTTTAGGTGAGTTCTCTACTAATAGTTTGAAATGTTATGCAATGAGCATGTTGACTATTTTTGTTTCTTTCATATGAAACTTCTGATAGATGACATCTATCATAGATAGACATCAAACTTCTAATAGTTTCTTTCATATGAAACATCAAACTTCTAATAGTTTCTTTCATATGAAACTTCCAATAGTTTCTTTCATATGAAAAATCCTATTTTTGTTCTATATTTGCAATTACTTTTCCTTTGTTCTATAAATCCTAATATTTGTGGGCTAATGGCTATCTGTGCAAGCATCCCTTTTATTTTAGTTATAAATGTGTAAGGTTTAAGGTTTTGGGCTTTTTTCATTCATGCTAAAAAGAAATGGGTTCTGTTTGGTTTTTTATGGGTTTTCAAAACACTGAACATGATAGAGTAAACATGCATAAAACAGAAACTAATAAAATCATTAAGCACTATAATTACAGTTAGTTTGAATTACAAGCATGCTAAAACACAAGATTCAAGTAAAAAAAAGGTTTTAGATGTACAACCTTTGTAGATTTTCTTTAATTCCTTGCTAATCTCCACAATTTGACCTTCAAATCTTCAATAGATCACAAAGAGAATCTTCTCTACTATTCTCAGCCTTGGATTTAACTTATGGAACTCTGAATTGGAAGAGAATTAGAGATGATTGGAGAGGATTTGAGAAAAAAACTTTCTGCATAATTTTTCCAAAAAAATATGATTGCATGTCTCTAATTTTAGAAAATTGAAGTATTTAATCAATACAAACATGCAAGCACTTCCGTCTTTCAGCAACTTGGTACTTCAAATTGCGTTATAGAAGTGGGCTAGGTGTTGATTTAGGGATAAATCCACTATTAAGCCTCAAACTTGGATAATTCCACTAAAACAATTAATTTCCAATTCTAAAATCAAATTTAATTTAGAACTAAATTAAATCTAATTGAAATTCAATTTCTAAAATTGAATTTTTTTTTTCTTTTTAAAAATGAAATGAATTTAATTAATTAATTAATTAAAATTTAATATCAAATTTTAAATTAATAAAATACCTAATTCAAACATGAATCCTATTCATGTAATCAATATTTAAATCATTATTTAAATATATTTAACTTTCCAAATATGTTTAATTTCAATAAATTTAAACATTAATTATATCGAACATCGTTATCCAAACCCTAAAATTGACTTCACTCAATATTTTAATTCAAGGTTTAATCTTTTACTAACTAGTTGAAGGATCTTATGGACCTACAGATCATGAGTTCTAACGATTTGAGATTAGCTCTTTAATCCGAATCAATCAATATTCGTTAACTACCGAGACATACCACTATAGCTCAATAGTTGCACTCTCCTCATTGTAGATATATTTCTATCCACTTGTTTTAACCATGATCAGTAAGTTTATTCTTCACAGGCTACTCGTATTTATAGCTAGGTCAAAATTACCATTTTACCCCTATAAATACATCTTGCTCCTTAAGTCACCATTGATCCGTTATTGAACAATTGATTTATACTCCAATTAATAAACCATGTCCCTCTTTATCATGAGAGGGTGGGTCCCCTTTTTTTAAAACTAGGAATCAGTACTTAAGAAAACAACTTTTCTGCTAACCCTAAATATGGGTAGGAGTGAATTCCTTCTTGCAGGACTATGTCCCCAGCTATCTATACAGTTTTATCCCCAAAATGGGAGGCTTATTGAGTAGTACTGTTGAACTACTCTCACCTATGCAGATCAAAGGATAATCCCAAATAAACAGGAGTTAATAGTTAACTCGGGATTAAGATCGAGTTACCCTAGGTCATCGAATTGAAATAATTAGTTTTAACAGTAAATGGTCGTTATAAAGAAAAGTGACTATTTCGGTCTTATGCAAACATCTTTTGCATAGGATGCCCCCACTCGCATGTTTCGACATGAATGATTCGGGATCACATTGTTTGTATCAATATACAAAGTGGGTCGCATCCATAGTGTCCCCAATATGATGTACCCAAGATGAGGTACCCAATCTCATCCATATACTTATAGACCTTTTAGGCTATATACTATAACTTGATCATCTTTTATGTCTCAACATAAAGTTAAAGTTTTCATACTATAGTCATGGGTTCGTTTATTGGATTTTATAACAGAATGCAATTTTATTAATACTTTTATTAAAAATAGCATATGTCCCATATATTACGAACTGTGAGTTTTAAGACATTCCCACCAGAACTACGAACCGAACAGAACCAAAATCTTTTGTTTTCTCTGTCTTTGAACCACTAAACTCAATGTTTTGGAAAAAGATTAGTCTGAACAGATGGTTCAACTCGGTTCAGTTCAAGTTGTTGGTTTGGACTGATTTTTTAACACCCCTATAATCAACCTTGTTTCCAAAATTGATAATATAAATATAAAGAAAGAGCAGTAATTAGGTGCAATCCATGATTTTTTTTCTCCTTTACACACAAATTTTTTTAAACAAATATTTGTCACATGGTCATTTTTATTGAACAACTACCTTGGTTGCAGAAAGATACATGTAGCCTAGGCAGTACCAAGTTTTTCTCATAAAGGAAATACAGAAATGGAATATGGAGAAAATATTTTTTGTAGTTTCTCAAATTTGACACCCTCTTTTTAGGAAATTTTCTTAAAATTTAGAAATAAGAAATGGAAATGTTTATCAAACAAATCAGTTTCTTAAAAGTGGGAAATAGAAACAAGAAACAAGAAACAAAAATATTAGGATCCATTTGATAACGTTCCTGTTTCCAATTTCCAATTTCTTGTTTCCTGTTTCCTGTTTCCTCTTTTTTAGAACAAGAAATAAGAATGTGTTTGATAACTATTCCTATTTTTTGTTTCTTAAAAAAAAAAAAAAGAAAAGAAACAAGAACAAAAACTTGTTTGATAACTATTTCTTGTTTCTCATTTCTTGTATTTTTTTTCCTTACATTTTTATCCATATTTGATAGTTTAAACAGAAGTTAATTATATAAAATAAAATAATATATAGCATGCATTAAAATATAAAAAATAATTATCAAATATTTAAACTATCAAATACACCTAAGTACCAGTGTAAATTAATATCACTAGTACAATTGTTTCTATCATTCATATGTTGCTAAAATTTGATTTACAATATTATTTCTCACTCAAGTCATTTGTTTTAAATTTTAAATGATGTAAACTCAAATCTAACTCAATTATATTATTATGAAAATGTCGTGGTTGTAAAAATATTAAAATAAACCTAAATGAATATTTTAATAAACAAAATTTATATTACTGTAAATTTATAATTGGTTTCATATCTAAGAAAAATAGAATATATATATTTAAAAAATAAATAAAAATTCATATGGTAAAATTTAAAATTCAAAATTCAAAAGATATTTATATATACATATTGAAAGAAAAATTATTTTAAATAACAAAACTGCTAATAATATTTAGCAATAAGAGAAAAATATCATAGTCTGATAGACAGTGAAATTTTGCTTTATTTATAAATATTTTGGTTCATTTTTCTATATTTGAAAATAACTTTATTGAAAATTTGAAATTTGAAAATTAAAATAATATACAAATCTAAATATTTGAAAATGCAAAAGTCAAAATTAAATTTGTTGTATCTATATATTTTTTGGTTCATTTTTCTATATTTGAGAAGAACCCTATTGAAATTTTGAAATTTGAAAATCAAAATAATATATAAATCTAAATATTTGAAAATTCAAAATTCAAAATTTAATTGACATATAGATATAAAAAAAATAAAAAATAAAAGAAATAAATAAATAAAAATATATAGAGAAAAAGAAAATATAAAAGGAAGAAAGAAGAAAATTAATAATTATAAAAGAAATGTAAAAAAAAAATACAGAGAAAAAGGAAATATAACAAAAATATAAAGAAAAAGGAATTTTAAAAGAAAGAAAGGAAAAAAAATTAAAAAAAAATCTCATGAGGTTTGATTCTAGGATCATGAAGTTAAATAGGCATACTCACTAATTAAGCAAGTCTCCACTTTGATAACTTTGGGACCAACTTTAAATAAAATAGAAACAAAGGGGAGAAATTGTTTTTTTGTAGTTCCTTTATTTTGACTTCATTTTTATAAACGTTTCTCAAATTTTAGGAACAAAAAACATAAATGGTTATAAAACAGATTAGTTTTTTAAAAAATGAAAAATAGGAAACAAAAAATTGAAAATATTATCAAATGAACCCTTATAAAACAAATTCTAAATAGTCTGTCCATTAACTTTGACATAGGTAGACTCAAAGTATAATAAGTGATCTTTTTAGTTAATTTAAACGAAAATTGGTTAATAAAAGGCATTATAACCTTAATAAAAAAAGAAAACTAGAGATCCGAATTATTGTAATCTTCTTGAATAGTAAACTTCAATCACAATGGTAATGCTATATTTTCAGAGTAAATTGTTATGTTGTAAAATTTTTCACAATGGGTTATATTGGAAAATTTCTTTTGCCATTAGTGCAAAAAAATACCTCCCACTTCTATAGTAGAATAAGCTTGAAATAATTGAAAAATTAAAAAAAGAATGATAAAAATAGAAACCTATATAAAAATTTATGCAAAAAAACATCAAAACTAAAGAAAAACCACGACTTTTATGTGAAAAAATATTACAATCCTCTCTTCCATCTCAACTACAAGAACATTCTCTTGAAGCTTTTATACCAATTATATCCTTTTCCTCATTCAAACTAAGAATACAAAATGAAATTTAAAGTCATGAAAATCATAAACTTAAAGTCATAGGATCCTTTTATACTAATTGAAACTCTTTTCCTTTTTATCTCGGTTGAAAGTAGGAACCTATTTCTATCCTTTTAAATATTGGAATTCGAGATTTTCTTATTTCTTTCATACGTGAAATTTATCTCTTCAAATATTTTTCCTAAAACCCAACCATTAGATTATTATGTCACATAATTTTGATAAACGTATTGTCAATGATTGCACCCATTATTATATACTTCCTTAGTATGCTATAACTTCCTCTTTTTTTTTTTAATTCTTTTCACAAATAACTTCATTAAATAACTTGATAGTTCAATAATAGATTTGAAGTAAGGATCAAATCTTTCAAAGTTGAAATAAGCCAATTTATGTCTTTTCTTTTTCATGAGTTGTGCTTGTTAAAGTTATATATAATATTTTAAAATAATAATGAAGAATCTTTATATTTTTTCTTAAAAACATTTTAAAATGAAACAAATTTGACTTTTCAGCTGAACTTTTCTACCAACTTAGTTCCATCAATAACTTTTCAATTGTGTATATAATCTTCCAAAAGCCAAATTCCAAGCAGACAAGAACAAAGGGAAAAAAAAGTAGTAAATTTTGTTTGGAATTTCATGTAGGCCTTCTTTTTTAAAAATTAGTATTAATATATTAATAAAAAATTATTTTAAATGATAAAGAATAACAAAATATCACAGTCTATTTATGATCGACCTCGATAGATAACAACAAACTACTATTTGTGTCTATCTGTGTCATGATAGACACAGATAGTACTCTATCGCGATCTATCACAGATAGATTGTGATATTTTACTATTATTTATAAATATTTTGATTCGTTTTCAACCACCCTAAATTAATTAATTAATTAATTAATTAATTATGCTTTAAACATGCATGTGTTGGCCGGCTATTTATATGTATATATATATATATGTTTTCATTTTTTTGGAGTTTATATATATACATGCATATCATTGGTTTTATCAGTCAAAAAATAACTGCTGCAGATCGTGGCCATGGGAATTTCTATCTTTTTCTTCGAATAAATATTTAATTTGCTATTTTATTTGTCACAGCTGTGGAATTCATCTATACTACTATTATATAATATAACTAAGTTTTATGATATGTCTTGTTTTTAATCCTTAACTTTAACATTAAACTATCAGTTTCTCTATTAATTATTTTACATGGAATTATTTAATAAATAATTGACTTTTGATATTTGCTTTGTCTATTTATTTGGACTTTGTTAACCTATCCAAGGTGTCAACCCACATGGAATAAAGTTAATAGAAAAAAATATATATATATATCAGTTTTGTTTATCCATTCTCAGTTTTGAACACAATTTAAATAAAGGCATTGTTTAAGATTGTTGATTCATAATTTATATGGGCAAGATAATGTAAGAAATTGTTATATAACATTATAATTTGGAATTTTTTTTAAATAAATTATTTTTTACTTAGAAATTTAGGCTTTTCATAACCATTTGATTTTTTGGTTTTTGTTTTAAAGTTAAGTCTATTTCATCTATATTTCTTATAATTATTTTCATCTTTAGTGAGTACAATTGTTGAATTCTTATCCAAATTTCAAAAACAAAAATAACTTTTTGAAAGCTACTTTTTTTTAGTCCTCGAAATTTGACTTGATTTTTTAAAATATTAGTGAAAGGTATATAACAAATTAAGAAATTTGAAGATAAAAATAGTATTCATAGGCTTAATTTTCTAAAACAGAGACAAAAAACAAAATGATTATCAAACAACAGCCTTAATTTTCTTGGTTTCAAATTTGAGAAGCAAAAATAAACAATGGGTTACTTAACATTTTTATATTAGTTATACAAGGAAAATTAGAAAAACAAGTAACAATTACCGATCACGTGTGTCTTTTTCCTTTTAAAAATAAAAGGGGCAGTTATACATATGATACTTAACACGAAATAATAGCAAATCTAGCACAATCTAAAAAATTTTGCAAATATTGTGTAATCTTAATTTACTTCTATTAATACCTCTTATTACTAACGGTGATCTATTGCTAATATATAGAATTATCTATTACTAAGGCCTATCATGATTGACGTCTATCTATAATAGATGTCATCTATTATTGATGGTTTACATAACTCTCTTACTATTATTTTATTTATTAGTATATCATATCGATAGAGTATAAATATGATATATAAAAATGATATCATTTTATTTAATTTATTATTAATTACTTGTTCATTTTCTTTTAAGTTCATTACGGGTATACATTATAAATAAAAATTTAAAAAGAAAAATCTCTTTTCAAACTGTAAAAAGAATAAAAATATTATATCTATGATGTTTAACTTTTGTTTTTTTTTTTTTTCCTTCTACATTTGACTATTTACATACTCATTTGTTATTAAATTTATCACTAATATATCATCTCAATAAATGTATAAATGGTAGGTTAGTGATATTGAAATTTGATTTCCACATCGGCCTATTTTTTATCTATTTTATGAATAAATTAGAAAATATTTTAAACAGTAAATCACTTAATATTGATAACAAATAACCACAAAAAAAAAAAAAAAAAAAAAACATTAATAGTAACGTATCTTTATATCAATGATAGACTTCTATCATTGATAGAATATAAAAATGATCTATCGATAAATAGAAAAACAGTTTGTTAATGATAGATCATTATTAACATGGTAAATAAATGATAGATTCGAAAATTTAAAAAATTATCATATTTACAAATTATTTATTTGTACATATGACATATTTATGTACACATTTACCAATATAACAATCGATTTGTCTACCGATCATAATTATCCAAACAAAAATTGAGAAAGATAAAACTAGAAAAGCAAACAGAAAAAATTAAGAATATTGCCAAATTGGGAGGCTTAGGGAAAAAATTTCCTAGAGAGAGCCAAAAACATTCTAGAAGACTTAATTTCCTTTTTTCTGTCTTATTTAAAAGAAATTTGAAAAGAAAAAGAAAAGTGTGGTTTACTTTTGTTTAAAGCTAATAGGTTTGTACATGCAAGTTAACATGTGTAATGTTCTAAGGCCAAATTTTAAAATGATTAGATACTTTTTCTTTTTAGATCTAACCTCTAGGAAAAGATTTGAACCAATTGATCTTTTAACTTAAAATATAATGTCCAACTATAATTGACATGACTTTTCGCTTTAAATGATATCTCTGTTCGTTTATCTAGTAAAAAAAACTCACAGTAACTAGACTATTTTGCACCTTATTTATATCAATAAATAGTGTATGTATATTAGCACATATCAACTAAATCTTAATATCTTGTAGATATAACTGTCAAAATGAGCATAATTCAATTGATATAAAGAATATATTATCAATTTTGAAGTCAAATATTCAATCCTACTTTCTATATATACATATACACATATATATATTCGTAGGGTAACTAAGGATGGTCAAACTAACAATATAATCTTAAAAATTTCTAATCTCGAAGTAAATAATACAGACTATATGTTAGTTGAGTTAGGATTATCGAAGCATTTTTAACTTTTATTTATACGAAAAGAAATCTTCTAAATTCCAATTTACTTCATTTTAAAAGAGAGTAAATTATGAAATTAAAGTGGACATTTTGGTTGGCAAGTGGATGTTGTAATGGTGCTATTACGTGGAGTGATGAGCCGTACGTGGAAGAGCAAATTCAATGTATGCCATGTTTAAAAATATGTAGTATACTTTGGTGTCTTGTTCATAAATTTATGTCATTATTCAACAATGAAAAAAAGGGTCAACCTAAAACTTGATTAAACTTAAATTTAAGATACTATCTTGTGGCAATTTGTAAGGTGTAAAGAATCTTAAATTCTCCAAAGCCATCATTATAAACAACAACAATATATAGACAATGAAGAAAAAAATAAAAACCAAATTTACCATGGGCTACATTGCTGATTCTATAAGCATGCAATAATATATCACAAGATTACAATTAGAGTATTATTTCCTTTAATTAAGGTTGGATATTTAATCACAATTAATTTTTTTTTTCTCTAAAGATATTGTATTAAAATAGGATGAAGGAATCGAATCTTTGACCTCTCGATAGTACGAGCGCCATACAAATTGAGTTATGTTTATATTGGCACAATTAATTTTTGATAAAGAACTAAAAGCATTAAGTATACAAATAGATGAATGAATTGTTGCGTTATTTCAAATAGTCTACTAGTTAATTCGAGAACAATATATCAAATATTAAAAATAGTGTATAAACAAAAATTTATCTTCTAAAAACTAACGAGAAAACTACTAAATTAAAAAGGAAAAGAAAAAACTATATAAGATCTATGTCACACATTCATTTTCGTTGTGAATTCTGCGATCCTGTGAGTCGTGAATACTTCTTTGGTTCTCAAGAATACTCTCGAAATCTTCTGAATTGAACATAATCAAGTTGGAAATCTCCAATTAATCTCTTTTTTGAAACGATGATGAGATGTCTTGTTGTTATAGTGATTTAATCTAATGCCCATTCAATTTATATTAGGAAACCATAATCCAATTAAGAAGGTTTTTGTTTCCACATATTTTTTTTTCTCTTACCATTAATTCTTCAATTCTTTCGGTTCTTCAATTCTTTTCAAATGGTTTTATTTTCTTGATAAAACTTCATTTAGCTCTAATGATTCAGTTTCTACGCAATAACCATATATATATATATACAAATCCCCACTTACATATGTACTTCAACTTAAAGAAAAAAATGTTCAAATATATGTGCTTAACCTTTTACAAGGTAGAGAATGAATTGTCTCTAGAATATTTCTCAAAACAAAGTTCTTAATTTGTGAACATGATATCTATAATTAATGCCTTTTATATGAAAATAAAAGATTAAAATCTAGGTGAAAGGCAAACTTCCTTCGTGTCGAGACACTAATCATATAGAAATATATTGTCTTAGTGACGCTATATTATTTGGAATTGGGATCTAATGTTCATTGAACTTACCTTAAGAACATTTAAAGGGATGTTATTTAGTCTCTATACATAAAAAAATTTCGATAATAAAGATCTTTGTTCCTTTTCGCGTGAATTTTCTTAATGTTTTTTCAATTAAACCTTTATGCCATAAAAAAAAATTCTAAATCAATTGGAAACCAAAGATGTCACACTTTTTTTAGTTTAATGATAATAATTTGTTAAAGAAAATTGAAGGTTTTGTTCTTTTTTTTTAGTACTTACCACAATATGTGGCAAGGCCAAGAAACTTAAATCTCCGACGTCGTATCGAGATCATAGGTCTTATATATAAGTAGCATAAATAATAAATACAATATTAAAATTTTAAAAACCTATGATAAATTTAATAAACTAATAAAATTAGGCATAAACTTTTAAAAAGTTAGAAAAAAACCAAAAGTTGCCCTTTGAATTTCATTGTTGTACTAAAAAAAGTAAAATTGATTTTCGTGTTTTCTAACAAAAATCAATGCATTGCTCATGAAACATATTCTGATGTTGCTTTTGTTAATCAAAATCGCTTCTCTTCCTTTAAAGAGTCTCATGTCTTTCGGAATTCTATTTTTCCTTTGTGATTGTTGAATGTTGTTAACTCTGACATAGAACATTGTTGATTCTTGGTGGGCTCTTTTGGCCCCTCTTTCCTTATAATATTCTCTTTTTTTAAAAAAAAATAATATTTCTTTATCTAAGAGAAACAAGAAGCCATCAAAGATTACAATACAGAGGACACCTCCAAACTTTCTATGCAATATTAATTAGCAAGAGGGAAAATGAGAACACCAAAATAGAGAAGCATCTCCCTCGGCCACAACTTGGATAAAAATTAATAAATAAATAAGGTCCTCTTTGGTAACCATTTTACTTTTGATTTTTGTTTTTGAAAATTAAGTCTATGAACACTACTTCCACTTCTAAATTTCTTTCTTTGTTATCTATTTTTTACTAATGGTTTAAAAAAAATCAAGCCAAAATTTGAGAGCTAAAAAAATAGCTTTCAAAAAATTGTTTTGATTCTTGGAATTTGGCTAAGAGTTCAATTCAACCCTTGTACTTAAGAAAGATGCAAATCATGGTAAGAGATATGGATAAAATAAACTTAATTCTAAAAAAAAAATAATAAAAAAAATCAAATGATTACCAAACAGTGCCTAAATAATCTCATTATTAGCATCATACATATGTAATCCAATCAAAAGTTGGACACATTGTTCAAGGAGGGTCATAATAACAAAGGTGACAATTTTGCACCTTTTGAAGGAGGAAAAATTTCCTAATAGTCTATGCATAATTTTACAAACTACCCCTACTTATTGTATATCACAAGGTGAGTCACACAGGTATTAATGTGGGATCTATAAATATTTATGAAGGTAAATTTATAGTGTGAGCAGAGAGAGCATGATACCTTCCATTGTACTAGAAAAAATTCCTTTAAATGAAAAGAGGTTACAAAAGTATTTCAAATTTGTATTTAAAGACTATTACATCATGCCAACGAGATTTTCACATCTTATTAAAGGTGGGTACAAAATATTTTTGAAAAAAATTTGAACATATATTTAGTGCGTGAAATTGTTTATCCTCAACCAATGTATGTTTATAATTGATGCAGGTTAAATTGCAAGTTTAGTTCTTGAACTTTTATATTTGTGTCTAATAGGTTTTTTTACTATAACAAAAGTATCTAATAGTACTCATGAGTTTTCAATTTTGTGTCCACTAGCCTCTATGAACTTTAAAAAACTGGTAGTTACAAATATAGCAATCGGGACTAAAGATTTTGCATATATAGTATAATGCAAAAGAATTTGCACATATAACAAATTTTAGATTCAACTCTCGGAGTCTATCAATGATAGACTCTATTACTGATAGTCTGATAGGTATAGCAAAATCTATCAATGATAGACTCTATTACTGATAGTCTGATAGGAGACTATCAGTAATAGAGTCTATCATTGATAGATTTTGCTATATTTTGTAATTTTTTATAAATGTTGCTATACACTTAATTATTAGCCCTAAAGGTGTTGTCCATTTCAAATATATTTTACATATAATGCATCAAATAAATAAATTGCATGTTTAGAGTTTTTTCAACTTTTCTATTTGGATCTCTAATTTAATAAGTATGTAATAAATTCTTAAAATTCTAATTTTATATTTAATAGGTTTCAATTTTAAGGGTAATAGAAAGCATTAATTTTGTGTCTATAATAAATGGGTCCTTGAACTTCCAACAGGTTCTTACTCTTTGATTTTTTTTATTTAAAAAAGTTGGTGAATTTATTAAATAAAAGGGTAATTGTACCAGATAGTACATTGTAAATATAACAAAATCTATTAGTAATAAACTCTATTGCTGATGGACTTCTACCAATGATATGACTATCATTGATAGACCTCCACTAATGATATGCTCTATCATTAATAGATTTCAGAAGCAAAATCTAAATTTTACTGTATCTGAAAATTCTTTTATATTGTGTTATATCTGCAAATACTTTGAATCTAATGACTATATTTGTAATTACCTCAATATAATTAACTCAAATCGATAAAAACAAACCATTTAGTTCAACTACCATAAAACATTTACTATCAATCTTAAAATTAGAGGTTGTTTAACTTTCTCCTTCCCCTCAAATTGTTAAAAAAAATATATAAAAAAATTAGGACAAATTGAAAATCCAATCTCGATAGGTTGAAAATCCTTATGATTCTAAATAAAAATATAGTCTCTATAATTTGATAAAATCTTCATATATAACCTCAATCGTATGAACTAAATTATAGAGATCAAATTTGTAATTTAATCGAGAATGGAACCATTTTTTTTTAGAGGTAGTAAGAGTAGAAGGAAAAGAAACATCTAGAAGGTATTGAAAAACAGCTGCATATATGGTTGGTTTTATAAAAGAAACAATCCAAAATTAGAGTCTGTCTGTCTGTCTCTCTCTATTTATTGACCACAAATACAATTAAAATGGCCTCGATAGTTACCATGCATTCAAAAACGCGTCAATAGTCCCCTGAATTAGCCGTCGTTTTCCCAGCCCACCAATTTTCCAAATCCACAATTTTCTTATCAAAATACAAAAAACAATGGGTTAAAAATACCATTTTCCATCCTCTATTCTGAGGTTTTTTTATATTATTAATAATTTTCAAATTTAATCTCTTATAAATGATATAATATTAAATTTATCTTTGATATCAAATCAGTAGTCCAGAAGCGAGACTATAATACCTAAATAGTTATTCCGTCTAGAATAAAATTAGTTAATTCTCTTATTGTCAATTGATTTTGAAATGGAACATCATATTATCTAATATGGTAATTGACTAAACAATGATAATAATAACTTTTTAATATCAATTTAAGATTTTTTTTAACAAACCACTAAAATTGTATTTTAACCAAAACAATTTATATTCCACTTCTGTACAAAAAGCGCACATATATATATATGTTAAACCTTCTCCTTCCTTCTCCATCTTCCCTTTTAAAACCAAACCAAACTAAAAACTATGTTCGCTTCACCAAATTCCTCTTCAAACTCACTTGCTTTATTCTTTCCCTCCAAGACCATCACCACCGCTCCTCCCACGGCGATGGCGGCCTGCCGCTTCTCCTGTAAAGCTGCTGCTGTCGCCGCCGCCCCGAAAGAGAGAGATTATTACAAGTTGCTCTCAGTGAGTGGTGGTTGCAATGCAAGTAATGAAGAAATCAAGAAGGCTTATAGAGCCATGGCTTTGCAGTATCATCCTGATCTTGTTTGTGATCCTTTGCTCAAAGAACAATCCACTAGAATATTTGTTCAGCTCAATGCAGCTTACAAGACGCTCTCTGATCCTGTTCTTAGAAGACAATATGATGCCTCTCTCATGGGTTTCAATAATAATGGTTTTTCTAATGGGAGAAGAGGCTTTCAAGCGGACACAACCGTATGGCAAAGGCAGCTTCTTGAGCTCAAACGCCGGTCCGCTCTACGGAGAGATCGGTCGGCAAAGGCGTCGTGGGGGGCGACAATGCAGGCTCGAAGTTTTTAGCCATTGTCGAGTTTAAGCTTTTAGGTTTAACGGTGATCGATATATTCTTTCATACCTAAGGTTAACGTTAGTAATTTTCTTTGTTGGATATTCTATTTTATATGTGAAGTTTTTTTTCTCTCAAACTTTTGAGTCAATTAATAATTTAACAATTCTATTAAAATTAAGTAATGTAACCTGACTTAAATAATTTTACTCTATATTGAATTAGATAGAATAAAAAATAAGAGAATAACTAAACTTAATCGATGTACGTTGTTCTAATAAATTGACTATTTTAACAACAATTTAACGATCAAAGAAAGACGCCATCTACTCAACTAAGCACACTATAACTTTAAATTCTCTCAATCACTTGGATATAGGAAAATTGAATATGATATTTAGTATATGAGATATTATAACACCCTTACATCTTATTTTTAAATTACTTCTCTTTGAATCTTATTAAGTCCAATAAAAGTGTTACTACACTAGGTATTTACTTGATAAAATTTCATTCTCCATAAAAGACCATGGTCCATTTAATTGTATTGTAGGATCAATTTAATCAATCCATTAAAATTGTTCATGTTGTCCATGTTTTTTCAGTATAAAAAGTACATTAAATAAATATTCTAACAAACTTTCTACTTGGGCTAAATATAATTAATTCTAAGAAAATATATTATTCATACTTTGGTGTGCTAACTATTAGCCTATTTATCAAAAACTTTCCTTTTTTAAGGCCAAACCCATCCATTTCTTTTAATAGTTAAGGACCAAGGAAGGTTCCCTGTGTTATTTATTTAGCTTAACCTTCTCTAATCACATTTAATGACATAGATCAAGTATGAAAGATGAGTACCTTACACATCAATATTTAATTGGGAAAACTTTAATGAGACTCAAATAAATGAATACATTGTCATATATATTTATAACCAAAGCTCAAAAACAAAAACTGCATTACATCTTTATTATCCATATAATATAAACTTGTAAGTATGTGTACAAGAACATAAAATATGAGTATACTATAGGAAAGTCATCCACTTAATGAAGATATCATCAACGATTGCACCATTACCCATCCATATGAGTCGTATGCTCTAGAAGAACTTTGCAGCCATAATGGATGAAGCTACAAGTGTTTGCTTGATACTTTTTCAAGAAATAGTTTCTCTAACCATAATGCATAAATATTATGATCTCTTATCTTGACATCTGGAGAAATTAGAATTCAAATACCCCAAGATTTCAAGATTTTTTTTTTATCTCTAATAAATAAGCATGTAATATTTCGTTGTTGGTAAATATCGCATAAGTCATTTTGCTACTTTCTATTGAGATTTCTTGGAATCGCCTTGTTGTTCCAGATAACTATGATCTTCTCGTTTACAATCACAAATTACTCAGAAAGAGTCAGGGGAGGTTGTATGCTTGAGGCTTGAAAACTCTTTTGTCATTTACCTGATGGCAGCTCAATCGTAGACGAAGCTCAAAGAACTAAACGATAGTTCAATTATGTAAACAATAGAAGAAGCGCTAGATGATCGTGTAGACGAGAGTTGATTATAGCTAAACGATCGTATAGATGACAGCTGAAGAGTTAGACGATCGTATAAATGATGCGGTGTGGAGCTAAATGATCGTATACACAATGTGATAGGAACTACACGATTGTGTAAACGTTACTTAAGTAAATGCTAAATGATCGTAGAGTAAGAAAGAAAAAACACAAAAGTTTAAGTGGTTCGGCCAAAGGCCTAAGTGTCACACCCCGTACCAGATTACCCTCCTAACCTGGATGGAATGGTGACTGCAGCAGTTACCAACCCTTTTGCTGGCACTTACTGCCTATCTTACCTATTAAACCTTGCTCAAACTCTGAATACATACATAATAACTCAGAACTTAACACATTTACATTACAGGGTTTCACAACATTGTTTATAATAGATAATGCAACCTAGTGAGCCCCATCAAGAATACTAGTCACTAGACAGACACATGTGTACTAACTAACATAGGTCTTCAATTATGCTTCCCTCAACCTGCTTCTTTGAGTGGCAGAGCAACAGCAGAATAGTCTTTTGGGAGCTGACCGCTACCTGAAAGAAAACATTTGAAAATGTGAGCTAGAAGCCCAGTGAATGACTTAATAAAACATAAATCTCATGCTTAAACTGAAAGCTCGAAAACATAATTCTGGAACTAAAATATACCAAGCAACCGTGTACATAAAACCTTTACAACCATTGTATCTGAAACCTGAATCTTAATTGAGACCCCTACTTCGATCTCTTCATACTGACCTATGGTTAGGAGGGACCCCTATGTCGATCTCTTTAAAAATATATCGATGGGCATCTCAAGCAACTTCCTTTAAACATTAGCATTGATAACTACTCTTAAACACCATTAAATATCATTATTCCTTAGTTGAGAACGAGCATACGCTCTAGCTCCTAATGTCTGATATCGGCCATGAGACCCATGCTTCGGCCTCTCTTTAGTGGTTTATGGCCTAGGAGACCCATACTTTGGCCTCTCCTTCAAAACTACCCACGTGTACGTGGAGGTTTCTATGTACCGTCAACACCTTAGGTACATTTATTCAGTTACCTTTCTTACCTTCAGTACTCCTCTTCATTGTGTTTAGGAATATCAACGCATGTACTTTAGCAATCTTAGGTATATAAACATAGCACATCAAGCTTAGTTTTAACCATAACACATGCTTCATACTTTATAAAATTAGTTGGCTTAAATAATGTTGAACTAGCTTGTAAATACTATTAGCATGCATTAGATATGGAAAACATACTTGGAAAACTCATACATTAGTAACATCATGCGTTGATAAACATTCATAAGCATTAGAAATTCCAAACTATCCTTCTAGCCTAGGAGAAGATATGACTGCCTTTATCCTTAGTTGAAAGTAAACTACTAGATCTAACCCTCAACGTCAACCTTAGTCGAGGAGTACCCTTTTGCTCAATCCCTCGACATCGTATTACCTACGTGCACGTGGTTATAACTGAGTACCATCATACCTTGGGTACTTCTGCTCAGATACCTTCCCAAATGTCCTTCAGTATCGAGCTGCTAAGATACCTTCTCAAATATCCTTCGGTATCAAGTTGGTTCGGTACCTTCTCGAATGTCTTTCGGTACCAAGTTGATCAAATACCTTCTCAAATGTCCTTCGGTATCTGGTTGGATGGATACCTTCTCAAATGTCCTTCGGTATCGCGTTTTAAGTAAAACTAGTCATAAAGATTTAGTTGAACACTAAGTCTTAGTGCTCAAATCATCATACTAGTTCATCCATCATACTAGTTCATCATAAAAATGAAGATACTTAAACATGCTGAAAGTATTTGGACAAGATAACATATTTACATCATATCAATTCCATGGAAAACATGCTTTACTTAGCATGAGAAACAGTTTCATAAATACGTTGCTTGGCACTTCATTTAAACACTTAGCATGAGGAATATCTTCAAAGAAATCATAGTTTCTAATGCTTAGCATGAGAAATAACTTCAAGAAATTCATGGTTTCTAAATCATTAAAACATCAATTCATCACATAGTCACTCACAGCTCGTTGGCCTCTTAACGGGTTATACGTCTCTCCTAGCTCTTCTTGGCCTGAAAGGACATAATTCCCGATTAAACTACCTAGAATTCCTAGCAAAATACCTCAAATAGAACTTTCATCATCAAAGACAGCTTTACCAATGAGATACTCATCATGAGTGAATTCTTCTCATGAATGAGATCCTCCACATAAGTGAGATCCTCATGAGCGAGATCCTTCTCATGAGCGAGATCCATTCATCCTAGCGATACTCACCTTCCAGCGAGATTCATCCCAATTTCTAACGAGATTCCCTTCTAGAGCGAGGTCCTCATCACAAAATTAGTGACATTTCCTTCATTAGCGAGATCCTCAACACAAAAACTCACTATAATCTCCACGGTGAGTTGTTTGCTTGTTCTTCCCAAGCAGCTGTCTGTTTATGCACAGATTCTTTGTTACAACTTTAAAAATTCATAACTCAAAATTCAGACCTCTTTTGAAGAAACTTCCTTCTACAAACATGTTTAGAATTGAGTTAGCTTTCTTACCTTAAAATTTTAGCAAAAATTCCTTATAGTTTGGCCTAAAGCTTCCAATCATCACCTCGAGTCCTGATTAACCCGAGATTCTGTCTCTTCTGTAATTTCATCACTTTCTGTTCTTCTTCTCCTGTAATCTTTCTCCAGCAAAACAACCTTGAAAACTAGATTCTCTCAGCTTTCAAATGACACTGATTTTACTAAATTTGCTCATGTAGATTGCCAAAACCAAGCTTTCGAAATTCCTCGTCTTTTTAATCTTCCTGCTGCCTCCCGAATTCAAGGATAAACCACCACAGGCCAAACCAATAAGTGAGTTTCCTTATTTAATGTTTTTTTATTTTCCTTTCTCCATAACTTCTATAAATAACAAGAATTTTCACTTAATAAATATTTAATATATCATTCCTTTGGCTAAACATACTTGTTTAGGAACTTAGAATTCGGGGTTTACACTTAGCTATACTAGAGCTTATTTCTTCTTGCATCCATCATCTAACCCTCTTAAAATATGGCTTCATTTAACTCATTAGGAGACATCTCATTACTTACTCTTACTTAAAGTAATTAGGATTCGGGTTTTACACTAAGTCCACTGTGCAAATCGGGAGGGTCTCTTTTATTACTTCTTCTTCAAAGTTATTACAAAATGAATGCCTTGCACCCTTTTTTTTTCTTATGTTCTTCTCATATTCGTTTTCTTTATATACACAAGCGCTCAAGATCAACGATAAAGCTCTAGTGGTTACAACAACATAACAGAAAGAAGTCGACAACGATTCAACTGCCTACAATTTTGTTTTCTTGTTTTCGGTTCTTTCTTTAACAATCTCTACCTTTGTAAGCATCTAGAGTACCTTTCTCTCATTGCTTGTTGAGCTTACTTGAGCTAACCTTTTTCAAGTAACTCGAACCCGAGAAGGTTCAAGCATCGACCAAGCTTGCTTAATGGAACTGTTTTGGTTAGCATATCAATTGCATTGTCTGAGGTATGAATCTTCACTACCTCAACTTCCCCATTCTCAATCTCCTGTCTGATAAAATGATATTTAATATCAATGTGCTTGGTTCTGCTGTGAAACTGTTGGTTTTTAGATAGGTAGATTGTGTTCTGGTTGTCACAATATATTCTAACCTTTGTTTGTGTAATGCTGAAATCGTTTAGTAAACCTTTCAGTCACAAACCTTCTTTCACAGCCTCAGACAGTGCTATAAACTCAGCCTCTGTTGTGGAAATGGCCACAACAGGCTGAAAACTAGCCTTCCAGCTTATCAGATTGTTTCCCCATAGGAAAACATAGCCTGATAGAGAGCGCCTTCTGTCCAAATCCCTTGCATAATCTACATCAACATAGCCATACATTTCATCATTGGAAGGCTCATTCTGTCTATATAAGACCCTTGCTTCTTTGATGAACACAGATACCTCAGTATCCATTTGACTGCTTCCCAATATCATTTACCAAGTTTTTCCATGTACCTACTGACCATACTTGTAGCGTAGGACAGATCTGGTCTGGTTGAAGTCATTAGGTACATTAGAGATCCCACTGCATGGGAATAGGGAACAATCTTCATATGGTTTATGTGCTTTTCATTTGTACTTTTTGGACTATTTTCAGTTAAAAGCTTGAAATGAGGTGCAAGAGGAGTGCCAACTTGTTTAGCACCTTCCATTTTGAACCTCTGCAATCTTTTTGCAAAATATTCTGATTGACTCACTTGCAATCTACCCTGTTTTTTTGTCTCTTTCAATCTCAATGCCTAGGATCCTTCTTGATTCCCCTAGATCTTTCATATCAAACTCTTTCTTTAGAAGCATTTTAACTTGCCTCAACTCTTCTTTGGAATTCTCAGCCAGCAGCATATCATCTACATAAAGAAGTACATAAATCGGTTCCTTGAAGCTTCTTGAGTTTGTACACACACACCAATTATATGAGCTTCTCTTGAACCCCATTTTGGAGATCACTTCATCAAACCTCTCATACCAACACCTTGGTAACTACTTGAGGCCATAGATAGACTTATTTAGCAAACACACTAAGTCTTCTTCTCCCCTTTTCACATACCCTTGAGGTTGCTTCATGTAAATAGTCTCATTCAACAATCCATGTAAAAAGGTTGTCTTCACATCCAATTGGTCTAACTCCAAGTCCTTTTGAACAACTAAGGAGACAAGTAGCCTAATGGATGTGTGCTTCACCACTGGAGAAAAGACCTCAGTGTAATCTATACCTTCCTTTTGTGTGAACCCTTGAGTAACTAGCCTTGCCTTGAACCTAGACTTTTGCACCCCTGGAATTTCTTCTTTGAACTTGTAAATCCACTTACATGAAATAGGTTTGTATCCTTTAGGCAAAGGTACTAGCTTCCATGTGTCATTTTGGTTGAGGAACTTCATTTCATCATTCATTGTCTCAGTCCACTGTCTAGTATCAGGACTGTTTGTTGCTTCCTCAAAGCCGGTGGGTTCATTGTTGCTTAATGAAATGGCAACATTTAATGCTACACTAACAAAGTCAGATTCTTGGTATCTTGCCGGTGGCACAATAGTTCTTCTAGTTGTCTCTCGCTAATGAATAATTCTGTGAGTCTCCATGTATCTCGACTTGTTCACTTGACACATGTTCACTAGTTTCAGCAATGCCATCACCTTCAATATCTGAATTTTGTGAGGAAGTAGAAGCTCCATGATCATTTTGAGGCTCCACGTCAAACCTTGTGCTACTTGTCTTTGCCATACATGTAGGTGGTTGTTCAGATATCATAAACATCTCATTCTCTCTGAATACCACATCTCTATTGTTTACACATCTCATCTCAACTAGATGCCACAGCCTATAACCCTTCACTCCCGGTGTAAAGACTAAAAACATGCATTTTACAGCCCTAAGTTTCAACTTACCTTGGCTTTGATGCACATAGCCTACACATCCAAACACTTTCAAGTGTTTCAGCTTAGGTAGTTGTCCTGTCCCCTTTCTTCAGGAGTTTTCAGCTTTATGGATTGATGTGGGCACCTATTTAGAGTGTAGATTTTGTAGGAAATAGCTTCAGCCCAATACTTTTTCAGGCAAAAGGGCATTGGACAGCTGACATCTAACTCTTTCCAGCACTATTCTATTCAATTTTTTAGCTACTCCATTTTGTTAAGGTATGTACCTCACTGTTCTGTGCCTCACTATGCCATGCTTCCTGCAAAACAAGTTGAACTCCTCTCCACAAAACTCTAAACCATTGTCAGTTCTCAAGTGTTTAATATGTTTAGAGGTTTGCTTTTCAATCAAGGTCTTCCATTCTTTGAATCTACTAAACACTTCATCATTGGTTTTTAGAAAGTAAACTTACTCTTCCTTGAGTAATCATCTACAAAGGAAAGAAAGTACCTTGCACCACTTAGAGATGGAGAGTGAGCTGGCCTCCATAAGTCTGAATGCACATATTCAAGGATCTCTTTGCAAATGTGTTGTCCTTTAGGGAAGCCTTGCCTTGTTGCTTTACCTAGTATACCATGTTCACAAAATTTTAAGATGTCTCTAACTCCTCTAGGAAGAATCCCCTGTTTTGAGAGTACTTGCAGCCCCCTCACACTGATATGAGAAAGCCTTTTGTGCTATAACTCATCTTTTATGGATTCTTCATCAGTTGCCATCAAGGTCGAATGTGTCATTTGCACATTCTTAATGACATACAAGTCATTTAGTTTTGTTGCCACCAATACTACTTTAGAATCTTTAATTATTTCAAAGGTACCTCCAACACCTCTATACTCATAGCCAATAGCATCAAACATCCCCAAAGATAGGATATTTCTCTTCAATGTAGGAACATGCCTCATGTTCTTAATCAACTTCACTGAACCATCTTGCATTTTCAAGGATACAGACCTTATTCCAATAGCTCTATAGGTATTGTTATTTCCCATGTAGATCAACCCTCCATCCCACTTCTTGTAGGTGCAAAACCATCCTTAGGATGATGTCATATGGATTGAACAGCTAAAATCTATCACCCAATCCTGAGTCTCCATAGTATTCTGCTCTCCACTTTCTTCAGTTGTAGCCAATGCATCTGAGTACACAAGGGAATTCTCCCCATAGCAGCCTCGGTCTGTTTTCCACCCTTGTTCTGTTGGTTCAACTTTCTCTTCAAGGCATAGCATCCTTCTTTATGTGTCCCATTTTGTGGCAAAAATGGCACTTAATCTTGGATTTTTCAACACCATTTTGTTTCCCCTTCCCATTGTTCTTTGTTTTCCCCTTTGAAAACAAGTCTTCACCTCCTTATTGATCTTTCTTACTCATTTGTAACTCTAATTCTCTGATTCTTACTGTTGATATGGTTTCTTCTGTTGTTATTCTTTCTCTACCATACTTCATGGTTGTCTTGACATCTTTGAATGATTCTGGCAAAAAGTTAAGCAATATGAAAGCCTCATTTTCTTCCCTAATATTGTCACCTATTGATCTGAATTTAGAAAAAAGCCTTTTGAACTCATTAAGATTATCCGTGAGGGACTTTGTACCATTCATCTTGTAAGTGAAAAATATTTCCCTTAAAAAAGCTTTGTTAGGCAAGTCTTTATTGAGATAAACTCGTTCAATTTGTTCCAAAGGGCATAAGCAGTAGGTTGGTCTACAATCTGCCTCAAAACACTATATGTGACATTCAAGACAATGGTTCTATAAGTGTTTGCCTCGATTATCTCTTTCTCTGCATCAGTGAGTGTCTTCGAGTATTTTGCAGGGTCTAAATTGGCTAATAGTGCCTTCTGTTGTCCCAAGGCTGCCTTAATCTTCGCTTTCCATAGTTCAAAGTCTGTCTTACCATCAAACTTCTTGAATTTCATATCTGGTTGTTGCCATTCTTGATCTTTAAGATTGACTTATCTTATTTGAAGTATGCAAAAACTCAAATCTTAGATTTGTCTTGAACTGTTCACTGAGCTCTGATACCACTTGTAGTCTCAGATAACTATGATCTTCTCGTTTACAATCACAAATTACTCAAAATTAATGGTTAAGAACACTTCAAGAGTCAAGAGAGGTTGTATGCTTGAGGCTTAAAAACGCATATGTTGTTTACCTGATGGCAGCTCAATCGTATAGACGAAGCTCCAAGAATTAAATGATAATTCAATTATATAAACGATAAAACGAAGCGCTAGACGATCGTGTAGACAATAGTTGATTAGAGTTAAACGATCGTATAAACGACAACTGAAGAGCTAGACGATCGTATAGACGATGCGATGCGAAGCAAAACGATCGTATACACGATGCCATAGGAACTACACGATCATGTAAACGATGCTTAAGTAAATGCTAAAGGATCATAGAGTAAGAAAGCAATAACACATGAGTTTAAGTGGTTCGACCAAAGGCCTAAGTCCACTGTGCAAATCGAGAGAGTCTCTTTTATTAATTCTTCTTCAAAGTTATTACAGAATGAATGCCTTGCTCTCTCTCTCTCTTTTTCTTACATTCTTCTCACATTCGTTTTCTTTATACACATAGGCGCTCAAGGTCAACGATGAAGCTCTGGTGGTTACAACAACATAACAGAAAGAGGTCGACAACGATTTAACTGCCTACAATCTTGTTTTCTTGTCTTCGGTTCTTTTTATAACATGCCCAAATATATCCGTCCAAAATTTCTACTATGCATATAATGCTATATTAGAACGAGTGAAAACTTAAGCATATACATGAGACTCCCAACATCTTATGAATAATGAGTCTTTTTCATCTCTTTTTGCTATAGATATAAGTTGTAGGACAGTACTATTGCCCGAGACTAAAACAACTTACCTCTCTTAGGTTTCAACATGCCATAACTACTCAATTCTTTATCAACATAGCCTTTCTTGATAAACCAAGGATGTCTCGAGAATGATCTCATAATATTTGGATACCTAATGCACAAAAGACATAGTAATTCCAAGATGTTTCATTCCATAAAATGTTTGGGTGGAGAGCTCTATGTTGAATCCATGAAGGCTATATTGTTATTTGCAAAGAAAATAATATTAACACTTAACACTAGAAAGATTAATTTTCTACTACTAAATTTAAAGTACACATAGTCATCAACATAAAGATCATATGACATAATAACCTCATGAAACTTATATTAGCACTCTTATTTAACTTAAACATTAAAGTTTATGTGACAAGCACCACATTGCCACTACAATGGTGTGCAATCTTTGTTGTATTACACGTTAACATTTTTTTTATAATCAATAAATTTACGGCCATTTATATTCTCCAATTTGTATATTTTTATTAATTTCTTGATATATTTTAATGCATTTATAAAAATTTCATATATATTACTATTTTGTCCATCTTACTCGATATTTATATTTAAAATGAAGCAAAAGGTAGCAATGTAGGTAGTAGTTGGCCGATTAAGTTAGACGTTTTCTTCATTTCCTTTTTTCATTATAAGAGGTTAGTTAATTAATATTTTGGGACAGTTGCAAATATATATATTAGACCGAAAGTATTAGTAGAGATAATATAATGTAAAAATAATTACAAATATGGTCAAATTTAAATGGTCTATCAGTGATAAACCATATTATTGATAGGATAAACTTGGCTATATTTGTAATTTATTTTAAATGATGTTATACACTTGGTTATTATTCCTAAAAATACTATCAATTATAATTACCCTAATATTTTTCTTTCCAAAGGGTAATTTATTCAATAATGTGAAAGACGATGAGACTAGTGAGTTTGGTTGTCTCCTTATGGCTCACCGTGTATTCTTAAGCCCAATCGGGGCGAAATGAAACATGGATTATGGCCCATTTATTGCAAATATTAGGAGAAGTTGAGGATATATTTTCAAAAATGTCTCAAACACGTTTAGTTTTTCATATTTTTTTAATCAAATTATCCTTATCATAGTTAGTTATTTTTAGTTTATTATTATTAATTTCGAAGTTTTTGATGTTTTTATTATGTATTTTATTTTAAATTTGGCAAGTTTAAAGAAGTAGAATGTAAGAAAGCTTTTTCAAAAAAGAGAAAAGAAAAGAAAAAATTGGTTGGAAATTTTCAAAACCATTATTTCATTTTCATATTTGATTTTTCACGGCAGAATTTACAAACAATTTTTTAAAAATTTTGATATCAGACATGAAATTTTTTGGGAAATTGTGACCGGTGATAAAAATAAGAATGGCAATAAAACCAACTTACCTTTTTTAAATACCAATTATTTTACTCTCTTTTTTTCAAGCAACTTTCAGTTTTTTGAGACGCACATACCGATATACATCCTTTTAGATGTATCTCATAATATACCTAAATATCAATTTTTTAATCTCATCTTATGTATGTATTTGCATGTCAATTTTTTAATCTTTCTCATCTATTGTGTTTTATTTTTGTTTTATTTTTTTTTTTTTTGTTCGACTATAGGAGATTTTTGTGTTTTATTTTAATGTTTTTTTGTTCGATTTAGTGTTCTTTTTTCTAATTTTGGTTTTGATGAACTGATTTGTTGTCTTATTTTAAATCAAGTTTTAATCTTTCTATTTACTTTAAATTTGGTATAACAGTAGTATATCTAACAACAATCAACATGTCAAATGTATCGACAATAAATCTAATAGCAATCAACATTCAGTTAGTAACATATTTTGAAGTAAAACATGCATGTTTCATTTATAAGCATAATATTTTAATTGTATCAGCAATATGTTAGATATAACAAACGAGTGTATGAGACATCAATCAGTAAATACTTAAGGTAAGATATGAGTATATTAGTAGTATATATAATATCAATCAACACTTCAAGTGTATCGACAGTATATGTAACAATAACCAACATTCAATTAACACTTCGATTTAATTAAAGAATTTAATTAATTAATCTTGGATCATTAGAGCATATAATTTGTAGGTCCATAAGGTTCCCTTGATAGCTCACCACAGACTTTGCTAGCTCACCACGGACCAACAAGGATCAAATATGTTGAAAGAAAATTTCAAATGTTCAAATTTATGAGGAAAAATATTAATTTGTATTTGATACAATTAATTACATGATTTATTATAAAGATTATTTGAATAAGATTCAAACTAACTTTATAATATAGAGAATTAATTTATTTGAATATGATTGAAGAGAATTGAATCCCGGTAGAAGCGTATGATCATGTTCTTCGATTTCTTGAACGAATTAAAAATACAAACAATCAAGAAAAGGCCAAGCAACATACCTTTGTCGATCTACAAATGCAGTAAAAAATTTCTACTTGAACCGGTAGTCTTCTCCTTGTAGTCTTCTTATTCCATGAGATCTTCCTTGCTTTGACTCCGGCAAGGATCTGGCTTGTGAGAACCGCTTTTTGAAAGAATAGAGGGAATAGGGAAGAAGAATTTTTAGAGAAAGAGTTTCAGAGTAACTGTAGAGATTATTCTTGTAGAGAATGAGTTCTATGAGACCTCTTTATTAGCTCTATAAGATCCTTAGCTAGTTCTATAAGATCCCTTTGCAAGCTCATAGAGATTAAGCTTATAATCTATAGATCCATAAGGTCTATTTGCTAGCTCACAACTGACTAGTAAGGACTAAATTATTGAAAGAATAATTTGAAATATTCAAATTAATTTAAGAAAAATTTATTTGTTATATCATATACAATTAATATAAAATGTAATGTATATAGAAATATTATTATATAGTTAATTGTGAATATGATTCAAATTAAAACTATATAATATGCGAGAATTAATATCTTTGAATATGATTCAAATAATAAGTTAATATGAATGAGATTCATATTAAAACTATAGGTTAAGAATTAATATGAATGAGATTCATAGTTAAGATAGAAATTAATCTTTGAATATGACTCGAATTTTTATTCAATTAAATATGAGATGTTAAATTTAATTAATTAAATTATTAAGTGGAAAAGTGAGTAGAGATTTTTACTTTGCACTCCTATGTTAAATACATAGAGGAGTTATTTTATATTGGTTGCGTGTTGCTTGAAGAATCACAATCCCTTTCTCACACACACACACAAGAACATTACAAAAAAAAAGTTCTCAGAAATTCTCTCAACTTCCCCATCTCAATTTCTCATCTCTCAAAAAGAGACTCCACCAATCGAATCCTTGTCAAGAGTCATAGCGCGGAAGAACTTTTGGAGGAGATTCACATGGGAGAATTCAACCAATTAGAGGAAGAACTTTGTAGCGCAGGAAGAATTCCACAAAGATATTGTTTTCCTTTTCCTTATTTATACTTAACCATGTAAACTATAGCATGAGATTATTCTATAATTTAGATCGTTTAATTTTCTGAAACTTTATCTAAAATAAAATCAAAGCAAAAGGTAATCACATGCTTCCACTGGGATTTGATGCCTTCAAATTCTTCTTCTGAGAAGATTAGCTTCGAGGAAGATAGTTCTCCACAACCTTCTATAGGAAGTACAAAAAACTTTCTCCTTTTATTTCCTCTGTGCCCTTTAATAGAGTGTTCTTTCACAATGAGGAAAGTGTTAGTTATGGAAATACGTAGTTAAAAGAAGAATTACTATTGAAAAGGAGCTCTCTAATCTAGCTCAAATTTGTTTAGAGATCATGGAATTAATTTTCAAAATGGGTTCAATAAAAACTGGATTAAATGTTGCTCTTTACTATCTTAAACTTGTTCGAGAGTTATTTGTAAATTTTCCCTGTGGGTTTGATGTTTCTGATAGTCCTAATTTTAGGAAAGTTCATGTGAGGGGCACTGTGTTGTGTTCTTTACTACCCTTATTAATAAATTCTTTGAAAGAGATGGTGCAGACAATGTTATTAAGAAAATCCCCATCGTCAAGGATCTTGTGTTAGAATTGACAAATAAAGTGAGAAAAGCTTGGCCTAAAACTAGTCGGTTGCTTTCAGTAGAGCTGAGTGTCAATTATGATATCTTTCACAAGATTGACGCTGCAAATTGGTGTTTTTCTTCACATACTACTAGCATTTTCCTTGCCTTGGAAAGTTTGTTATATTAGATTGAAACTTCTACTCAGTTCGACTATGGTGCCTTTGTGTTGAATGAAGTTGTGTATCATATTGGTTCTCATGCCATCAGATAGCTGGTCTACTATCCTCGTTTGATTTTTGGGATTTTGTTGGCTCAAAAGCCTGATTTGGTTACTACTAATGAGTGTATGAGCTTTGCTCTTGCTGTCTTTTCCTTCAGTTTTGAATTGTTTTAGGGACATCATATGTTTGACCTTGTCTACAATATTCCTCAAGACTCTGATGATGTTCCTACCTAGTTTGTTGTCCACCTCTTTTTGAGAAGTAAATTATGCATTTATTGACCTCTGAGTCTCGGAATTCGGCTCTTCAGAATCAACGTTGTAATGATCGAAAGACTGTGGTGAATGCTTTGTTCCAAATGATGTATTTGTCTTACTTATTCCGGTGGTTTTAACTGATGTTTTGTTGTGTTGTTTTCTCTGACTATGTTTTAAAGTCAAACAAGGGGGAGATTGAGCTAGTTTTTTTTTTTTTTTGTTGTTGTTGCTACTTCAACATCATTTATGACTTATGGTTGTTATGTTAGTTTTGACTAGCATCTGTGTTTCTGTTCTCTCTTGGGTGGATGTTCTACTATGTTGTCTTGCCTTAAAAATAACAATCAAAAGGGGAGTTTGTTAGAGTTTATTAGAGATTTAATGTTCTACTTGTAAGAGTATATCAGCATGCAACGGAAGTAACAAGGATCAACAAGCACTCTAATTCATTAATTTTGGCAGAAACTAAAGCATGTTCATCTAACATAAAAGGGTTTGAAGTTATACCTTTGTAGAACTCTTCAAGATCTTGATTCTCAAATGTTGTCTTCTCCGAAACTTGTTGTGAACCACCTCAAGATCTTCCCCACTATCCTCTTGGAGCTTTATAATGAGTTGTGGGACTAGAGAACAGCTTGAATGAAAGGAAACTTGGAGTGAAGCTCACAACTACAACCCACTTGAAGAACAATTCTTCAGCCCGAATTTTTTTATAAAAACTCTTTGAATGCATACCTCAACTCCACTCCAATCTTCTTTATTTATTGCAGGCTATCATGGAAAGAAGATGGCTGCATGAGATGTAGCTCATGTTTGGAAGTATTGAAGCAAATGTAAATGGGTTTTGTGTGAGCTATTCGAAGATGATAATGGAAAAACTCAACTTTCCATTTTGTGTAAATTTTCCAATTTTCCAATTTTTCATCAAATGATTCAAAAATCAATTTGATTTTAAAAATTGAAAATATTATTAATTTTATAAAATTAATTTCATAAATTAATTTTATAATAAAATTAATAAATAATTCAATTAATTCTAATTAATTTAATATCAAATATTAAATTAATTTTTACACAAATCCATCTTCATATATTTAAATCCATTTAAATATAAATTCTCCTATTCCATTTAATTCTAATTTGGACGTTTCAAATTAACTTATCATGCTACTATAAAGTTAATCCATTTACGAACTAGTAGGGGGACCTCGCGGACCTACAGATCATGGGCTCCAACAATCCGAGATTAATTGGTTAAACTTATTATACCAAATTAACCCCATTTGTTAATTAATGGATCACTCCACTAAAGCTCATAATTGAACTCCCCTCACTGTAGATATATTATGTCTACTTGATATAACCATGATCAGTAAGTCGATCCTTCACAGGTTGTTCGTAATCACAGTTGGGTCAAGATCGTCGTTTTACCCCTGTGAATACATCTCGTTTGTTAAGTTCCTACTGATCCTCTAATGAACAATTTTGATTCATAATACCTATGAATCAAGTCCTTTCTCTATCAAGAAAAGGAGGGGCCCCGATTGTTCAAGACCTAAAATCAATACTTAAGAGAACAACCTATCTGCTAACCCTAAATCGGGTAGAAGTGAATTCCATCTTGCAGGGTTATGTCCTCAGCTATTCATCCGGTCTTATCCCCAAAATGGAAGGCTTATTGAGCAATGATATTGGACTACTCTTACCCATGCAGATCAAAGGATAATCTCGAACAAATAGGAGTTCATAGCTAGCTCAGGATTAAGATCGAGTTATCCTAGGTTACTTAATAATGAAATAGTCAGTTTTAACAGTAAACGGTCGTTATAAAGAAAAGTGTCTATTTTTGTGGTCCAGTCTTTATGAAAACTCATTGCATAGGATGCCCCCACTCATATGTCTCTACATGAATGATCTGTGGATCACATCATTTGTATTATCTACAAAATGGGTTACATCCAATAGTGTTACCAGATGAGATACCCAATTTCATCCATATACTTATTAGACTATTTAGGCTATATACTATTAACTTGATCCTGTTTATGTCACCACATAAAGTTAAAGTATTCACACTATAACCATGGATATGTTTATTGGATTTTCATAATAGAATGAAAAATCAACAACTTAATTGAATAAATTAGAAAAATCAACAACTTTATTGAATAAATTACTTAATAATATTTTATTGATAAATAGAATGTTTAACACAAACTGCGAGTTTTGGGACATTTCCAACAATATCCCACTTGAACTAAAACTCCAGTGAGAACAAATATATACAATATAATGTTTAGAAATATAAAGGGAAAATACAATAAACTAGGGCATCTCTAATACCATAGATATTCTCCGACTTGCCTTAGATTACAGTACTCGAAGTCTTAGTCCAACCAGGTGGCCCTCGAACACTTTAGCCGAGAGGGCTAAGTAATTGAAGGAAATCGGATCTGAGATTTCTTTGAGCAGTGGAATAAGATTATTCCAAATCACAATCATAAATGAACAATACATTTACAGTCGACTTCAAACAAGCGGTTATACAAATAAAATGCAGAAATTATAGCATGAACAACAAATGAACAAAGGGCAAACTGTACGAACAATCGAAGAAGCGTCTCCATGCTCCGTTGTGCACGACCATTCGAACAATAGCAGCCTCAAACGCTCGATCTACACGTCCGCAACACCGCAACAAACACAGCACGAACTCTTCATACTCGTCCTCAACAATTGCCTCAGTCACGAACTTCTCCGCAACACGAACGGCCCCCACAGTACCACGAACGGCCTCCAGAAAACCTCGACGATGTCGAGTTGAGTTTAACACCACCAAAAAGGCTACCTTGGTATTCTCGATGTGAGAATCTAGAAGGTGGGCTTTGTTCGAACTTGGTATGAGGCAGACGAAGAAGGAAACACCGATCGTATACACGACTGGGCAAGTGGGAGATGGTAGAGACCAATCGTATAGGTCGATGCTCAATTGTTTAGATAAAGCTAAATAATCGTAGCAAAAGCTATGTGATCGTTTAGCTCGGTCTGTCGCCTACAGACTCTACATGATCGTTTACTTTGGGCAAGCGATAGTCTAGCAAAACTATGTGATTGTTTAGTAAATATTGCACAATCGTTTAGCTCGCCACTGCATGATTATTTAGCTCGTCCAGCCGTTGTTTAATAAATCCGTATTTACTTGACGACTACCGTGAGATCCCTTTTTTCGCCGAGAGAAATCTCAAAAACTTTTACAATCATTTTGTAAATCTCTTCTTTAAAATATGAAAACTACTTTTCTTTTAAACTCACGGTTACCATGAATTCAATAACCACCTACTCACTTGGTTATTAAAGAAAAAGATTTAATTATCCAATATTTAATATTATTATAAATATAAATGATCACCAACTTATCATACCATATTTATAACCTATAGTTTTAATATTTCATCTCATGAAACATATAAACCATAGTTCTTTTTCTATTCCATGGTACTTGATGTAAATCTCATTTACATCAATCCTCCACTAGATGTATCTCATACATCAAACTGATTATATCATATATAATCAAAATACCTCTTGCAATTTAAACATTTCAAATCAACACCAAGAACTGATCCTCAACTGAATCCATTGAGCTACCAAGGGGACTTCATGGACCTGTAGCTCGAAGCTCTAACGATACGTGAATAACTAACTAAACTCTTTAGTCACAAGATCCACCATCCGTTACCTGCCAGGCACTTCACTAAAGACCGATAGCTGAACTCTCCTTACTACAGATATATTATGTGTCCATCTTAACCAACTAGCAGTACGACAACCCTTCACAGATCACTCGTAAGTACAGCTGGGCCAATAACCGTTATGCCCCTGTAGTTACATCTGTCTCCTTAAGTACCACTGATCCTTCTAATGAACATAAATCATAGTCCTACTATAATTGAGTCTTCTCTTCCAAAGAGAAGCTATGGCCACTATGTTCAAGCCCCGGAATCAGCCTTTAAGGGAGCAATCTCTCTACTTATCCCTACTTTGGGAAAGTGAATTTTATCTTGTGGATTGAGTTTCCAGCTCCCAGATCAGACAAATCCTCAAAAAGGTAGGCATGTTGAGTTGGCAATCTGGCCACACTCACCCATACTAATCAAAGGATCGCCCTCAAAGATAGGAGTTCCCAAAACACTTAGGAATGAGGTCATGTCACCTATGGTCGTTTAGGTGAGCTGCAAGTCTCTAGTATCAACGACGTTATATACAAAGTCTAGTCATCTCGTGGTCCAGGTCTTATACAAACTCTTTGTATACTACACCCCTGCTCGCACGTTTCCACATAAATGGTCAGGATTAACCATCTGTAGTAGTTTACAATACTTGCAAGCCTCTACAAAGCGGGCATGTGTCACTAGGATCAGGTATCTCACCTTAATTCTTATACTACAAACCTATTTAGGTTATCACTTAAGGCATGATCCACTTGTATATCACATATTCATGCTTAAGTTCACATAAGATAACCAATGAGCTTTGTTTATTGGATATGAGTAAATGCAAGAATTAAATAACACTTATTTTATTCATTAAACAATGTGTATCTTTACAAAACAACGAGACTCCGGAGAATTATGAAACCAATCCCAACATTTTGTAAATGGATCAGCAAGGTTGTCTTCAGAGGCTATCTTTGTGACGATCACATCTCCTCGGTGTACGATCTCTCTAATGAGATGGTACTTTCTCTCAATATATTTTCCACGTTTGTGACTCCTTGGTTCTTTCGAGTTGGCAACAACACCACTATTATCACAATACAGTGTGATAAGTACGTGCATATCTGAAACTACTTCTAAATAAGCCAAGAATTTGCGTAACCATACTACTTCTTTAGCAGCTTCACATGCAAACACGTATTCTGCTTCCATTGTGGAATAAGCAATACAATTTTGCTTAATGCTTTGTCAAACTATAGCTTCTCCATTGAGAGTGAAAACTAATCCTAAAGTAGATTTCCTGGAATCTACATCAGTCTGGAAATCAGAATCAGTGTATTCTATAAGGATTAAATCCTTAGGTCCATACACAAGCATATAGTCCCTCGTTCTCCTTAGATACTTGAGGATGTTTTTTACAGCAGTCCAATAATTATGTCCCATATTGGATTGGAACCTCCTGACGATTCCAACTGCAAAGCATATGTCAGGGCATGTATATAACATTGTGTACATCAAACTCCCAACTGTAGATGCGTCTGGAATTTTTGTCATTTCCTCAACATCTTGAGGTGTCTTAGGACATTATTCCTTTGACAAATGAATTCCATGTCTAAGAGGTAACATACCTTTTTTAGAATTTTTCATATTATATTTTGACATCTTGTCAATCTAAGATTCCTGAGATAGTGCTAGAGTTCTATTCTTTCGATTTCGAAAGATCTGTATTCCTAGAACATATTAAGCATCACCCAAATCTTTCATTTGGAATTATGTTGGTAACCATCTCTTTATGCCAGCAAGGAAACTTGTCTCATTCCCAATGAGCAAGATATCATCAACATAAAGAACTAAGAATGCTACAGTCTTGTTAACTATCTTCTTGTACACACAAGTTTTGTCAACATTCTGTTTAAAGCCATAAGATTTGATCGCAGTGTCAAACCTTATATTCCAGGATCTTGATGCTTGTTTCAATCCATAAATGGATCGTTTAAGCTTACAGACTTTTTGTTCCTGTCCTTTTTTTATGAACCCTTCTGGTTGAGACATAAAAATATTGTCATTAAGATAGTCGTTTACAAAAGTTGTCTTGACATCCATTTGCCATATTTCATAGTCATAATATGTGGCAATGGAAAGAAGTATTCTTATTGACTTTATCATGGCAACAGGAGAAAAAGTTTCTTCATAATCAACTCCTTCTCTTTGGGTAAAACTTTTTGCCACGATTCTGGCTTTATAGGTTTGCATCTTGCCAATTTGGTCTCGTTTCCTCTTATAGATCCATTTTCAACCTACAGGTGTAACCCCATGTGGTTGATCTACAAGTTCCCAGATAGAATTGAAGTACATAAACTCCATTTCTATGTCCATAGCTTTTATCCATTGTTCCCTGTTAACATCTTCTATTGCCTTTTTAAAGGTTAATGGATCCTCTAAACCAGCATCCTGTATGATATTTTGAGTTTCTGTTAAACCTATATAGCGTTCAGGTTGTTGAATAACTCTCCCACTATGTCGAGGCATCCTCAACTCTTGGGATGATATGACGGGACAACAGCAGTTGTTGATGGACCAGTTTGATCAATACCTCTTATTGATGTTTCTATAGCATCTTTGGTCATTTCTTGTAATATTGTTTACTGCAAGGTAGATGATTTTTTACATGATCTTCTTCCAAGAATGTAACGTTTGTTGATACAAATACTTTGTCTTCTTTGGGTTCATAAAACAATCCTCCTTTTGTTTCTTTGGGGTATCCTACAAAAAGGCATAATTTTGAACGTGTTTCCAATTTCTTAGGATTTTGTACCAACACATGTGTTGGACAACCCCAGATACGGAAATGACGTAAACTAGTTTTGCATCCTTTTCATAATTCATACGGTGTTTTTGAAACACTTTTTGAAGGAACAACGTTTAGAATAAATACTATAGTTTGTACTGCATACCCCAAAAATATTGAGGTAACTGAGCATAACTCATCATTGATCGAATCATGTCTAACAAGGTTCAATTTCTCCTTTCTACAACACCATTTTGTTGTGGTGTTCTAGGTGCTGTGAGCTGGGACTGAATTTCATGATCTACTAGATAGTTTTGGAATTGTAAATCCATATACTCACCACCTTAATCAGATTAAAGTGTTTTGATACTTTTACTTAACAAATTTTCTATCTCAGTCTTAAATTCTTTTAACATTTCAAGAGTTTCAGACTTATGACTGATTAAGTAAATGTAGTCATATCTAGAGTAATCATCAATAAAATAAACTAAATACTGATAGCCTCTTCGAGCTTTTATATTCATCGGACCACATAGGTCTGAATGTATAAGTTCGAGAGGCTCTATGGCACGAAGACCTTTGTCAGAAAAATATCTTTTTGTCATTTTTCCCTTAAAACATGATTCACATGGAGGTAAAGAACTATCTTCTAACTGATTTAGATTACCGCTTTTTACCAATCTCTCAATCATGTTAAGATTAATGTCACAAAGTCTGAGGTGCCAAAGATAGGCATTAGGAGAAATTTTTGTTTCTTATTTTGAGTCTCAGCTGTTTTAAACATCTCTATATTTAGAATGGCCTTCTCTTCAGTTGGTTTTAATATATATAAGTTATTTTCGAGTCTTGCAGAACAAATATGAACACCTCTTGAATAAACAAACACTCCATTAGATTCAAAAAATATTCTGTACATATTTTCTAGCAGACAAGAAATGGAGGTCAAGTTTTTTTTCATCTTAGGTACATAATATACATTCCTAAGTAAGATAAAAGAGTCTCCAAAAAATAGCTTGACATCACCCACTGCATAAGCTAAAATGACTTCACTCATTCTCACCTTGAAAGTTATTTTTTATTCAGAAAGTTCTCTCCAAGAACTAGTTTCCTGTAGAAAAGTGCAAACATGATTAGTGGCGCCTAAATCCAATATCCAGGTAAGGTGAGTATTCTCCACTAGACATCTTTCAACTACTAGTAAATCTGATTTACCTTGTTTCGTTTTTTTGCTTTCTTTTCAACCAAATACTTTGGGCAGTTCCGCTTCTAGTGGCCATCTTCTCCACAATAGAAACATTTTCCTTTGGGAGTTTTGTTTTTATTTTTCTTAGCAGTGGTTTTCTTTTTCCCTTTTCCTTTTTTCTTCATTTGTACAGATTTATCTTTCGAAGAAGAAGGAACAGACTTCTTTCTATCAATGGGTTTCGTTCCAGACGTAGACCCTTTAAAAAACTTCTTAGGTTTAGAAATAACATTTATTTCTTTCTCCTTCAGTTTCATCATCGACTGATATGTCTATAACTCGTTCAATAACGTGGTTAGATTATAAGTAATTTTGTTCATAACAGTATTTGTTCTGGATGGTAGATAACTCTTCGGGAGAGATTCCAATATCATACTCACTTGACTCGTTTTGTCTATCATCGCTCCATGAGCCTCAGCAACATTAAAATGGACCATCATATCGAGAACATATTCTCTAACGTTGGTTCCATCTTTCATGCGAGTAATGTAAAGATACCTAATGGCTTCATGTCGAACAAAGGATGACAGTTGGACGAACATCTCCTGAAGCGATGCCATTATCTCACAAGCGGTGGGCATAACCTCATGTTTCTTATTAAGTACATCAAATATACTTGCTAAGATGTAGGCCCGAGCTTTCTCATTAGCCCTTATCCACCTATCATAGATGTCCTAAACATTTTTATTTGTTGTTGTACTAGGAACCGGAGGAAATTCCTCTGTCAACACAAACCTCAAATCATCCACAACTAATATTGTATTGATGTTGGATTTCCAATTTGAATATCCTTCACCGTTAAATTTATTAAAAGCTAGCAATTGTATGATTGAATTTGACATTGCTGAAATAATTTAAACAAATTCTATTAAATATTTATGCACCTAAATCCAATTTATAACAAAATAATAAAGTACTCAATAAATCTTTATCTATTTGCAATGATACTTTAGTGATTTAGAACAATTGCTACCAAGGGGTAGTCAAGAATTCCTTCACTGAAGCAAGACAATTCTTGACCAAATACTATATCAGAATAACTCTTTACTCCTATAGTTCTTTTGGCTATCGTTTTCAGTCAAGATCTTTACTAACAATTAGTAATTCTTGTAAGTGTGACCCGCCATTTTCAGATTTTATAGAACGGTATGAATATGCCCCCGAAATAGAAGACAATACTCAAGACGAAACTATAAAACCCTATTCATTTTACTAAAGTCCGAGTTGTTCCGAATCCTATGTTACAACCCTCCGAGGGGATCGCCGTGGTTAACGACTAGCTAGTGCCACCTAAAAATGACAACAGGCGCAACATAGGAATTTCACGATTCAAACTAATGGAGGAGACCATAGGAAAATGTTGATACATTTCGTTCACCCACTTACTATAAACTACTTCCCTCATTCACCTTGTTATTGACCCATGCAAACACTTTTCGAATGAAGTAGTCGCAGTAAAAGCGACACAAAGCCGAGCATGGATCTCACGGTGTGAACTCTTGAGGACGTGAGAGCTAATAACTATATATCGAATATATTGTTAATCTCCCACTGAAGTGTTCTATATGTTTGGGTATTTACTTAGGTATAAAACGGCTAAATTTAAACAACCTAAGTCTATATCATTTTTATCCAAGTATAACAATTATATTTGGATATAATCCTACGATGTCTAAGTGTTTAAACCATTTTTAAACCTCACATCGCTCACGCAAGCTCATAAAATCAGTTAACAAACGATCAATCTTTTGGTCATAATCCCCAAGTAGGAGGTGTTCCGTAAACCGTCAACTTAAGTACCTCAGCCTTAAATAGGTTTATGAACCGATTTGAGTTTGTAACCAAATTTTATAAGGTAACAATCTATTTTAATGATTAAAACTAGTTGTTAACCTAAGTGAGCATGCAACTATTCTTCGTTATGGATTTTAAACGAACTGAGCATGCAGCTGTTCTTCGTTATGGATTTTAAATGTCTAACCCAATTTTATAATAGCTTACAAAATTTTAGACATGCTAAACATCCACAACATACAACAAAGGCATTCAATATCTAATATAACAATTATATTAAATAAAAGAAACCCTAACATGCGTACTATATATTATAACATTTTATAACATACTTTCAATGCATGTAACATGCTTCCTACGGTGGAGTTTTAAATTTACATGACATACTGTATGCATATACATGATTTATTTAATTATTACATGCATTACATGCATAATCAATTAAACAAAAACTTATATGGTTTTAGTTTTGACATGAACAAGCAAACAAATGCCTAATTATTACAAAACAGTTTCAAAATTGCTCTCATACCAATTGTAAGAGTATATCAGCAATACTATATTTTTTGGCCTTAATATTAGAGGTCTTTTTAACCCGCAAGGTCCGGTCCACGTGAAGTCTCACCCTAAATGGGGTGGGGAATCTCTGCTTAAATGAAAAATGGGAGAGGGAGCGGGGAAAACCTTTTCCCGTAGGTTGAGCGGGTCCCCATTCCACTTCGATAAATAAGTAAATAAGCAAATATATATATATACACATATATATATCATACATACATACATGTATGCATGCATGCATGTATAAACAAAAAAAAACAACCATTGTCAGTATATTTATAAACCCACTCGCTGTGAGTTTTATATAAAGCTTTATATGTGAGTTTTCTTTTAAGCACAATTTTATATATGAGTTATAATTATCCATTTATTTATAAAGTTGAGATTGTAATATATTGTCTATTTAGATTTTAATTTTTAGAATTTATGAAAATTAAACATGTTAGTTATATCTTTGTTGTGAGTTTTTGAAATTAAATATTTCAATAATTGTTCTCCATAATAGTGATTGAAGTAAATTAATCATTTTAAAAAAAATTCAAATGAGGGAAAGCTTTTCTATGGGGAACCTAATCCCTGCAATTCTCCATGGAGAATCACCGCCTTGATCATCATGGAGAATTTTATGGGAATAGCGATAACACCATAAAAGTGCTATTTTCCTTAGCTTAATTCGGACTCGTTCTTGGATTTTACGTATTTATTATGCTATTTTGTAGGTATTGAGCAACTAAGAGGTAGAGCGAACCATTGGAGCTTAAACGGGACAAAAATGTTCTAAAATGGAGCTCCGTAGCATCAACCATGAAGAAAGGAAGAGAAATGACCAAACTGCGAGGAGCGTCGCGACCCTACGATTTACACTCTACCTTACTCTTAGATGTTGAAGCTGATGACTCAAAGAGCGTAGCGATGCTACCCTGGAGCATAGCTACGCTCCGAAATTTGATGGGCACAGAACCCCTTGCACACATGCATGATCAAATGGGTGAGCGTTGTGTTCGACGTCATTACGCTTGAGGGCTACGCTGCGGCAACTAAAAACTAGCATAATTATGTTGCCCCCTCAGTTTAATGTGCTCTACACTTCATATAAAAGGATTTTTTCCGATTTAGGTCATTATATGCTCGATTTTCCAGTCACCAACTTCATTCTCTCTGTATTTTCCCCTTCCCATACTTTATTTCTTTGAATTCTTCAATTAATTACATTTGGAACTTCATCTTGGCACTTGAGTGGCTAAGGCAAGTATTTCTAACTTAGGGTTAGGTTGAAATTCATTTGATTTGGTTGTGAGAACTTGAATTTAATGCTTTGTTGTTGTAATTCTCTAAACTCTTGATGAGTTTTATTATCTATGTTTGAATTTATTGTGGCTTGATCACCCATGATGTTTTCTTTACTTTGCTAGAGAGAAATATGTCTATGTATTACTTTCAATTAGGGTACAAATTAGAGCATGTTTGTGAGTAATTTGTAAGTTATTTATGATAATCCATTTACTCCATTGCATGACTAATTGTTCAAGAATCACATCGTTAGTAATTTGAGGCCTTTCCCAATTGCTAATGACCTTGGCTAGATTACCTAGGCTTAATGTAGTGTTTTAATTGATTAAGCCTCTAATGGAACCGGTTAATTAAACATCTAGACTAATTAAGAAATTGATCAGTTCAATAGGGTGTTTGTTTTGATTTGTTGTCATTATTCATGGGCCAAGAGTAGATTAAGCATGCAATGATCTTTAAAGTTTTAATGAACAACCAATCGAATGACTAAATGTCGAATTTCCTAGGCTAGACTTTAAATCCAATTGAGACATCACTTTTAATTTACTCTTTTACATTCATGCCTTTAAATTTAATTGCAATAAATTAAAAAAAAAAAAAAAAAATCAATAACCCTCTGTCCCATTACCTCTCGAATTCATTAATTGGTTAATTCATCTCATGATTCCCTGTAGAAACGACTTGGTCTTGCCAGTTATACTACATTGTATTGTAGGTAGTAAAGATTAGTAATATAAATTCATTTGGATTTAAATTACTAATCTTTACTACCTACGATACAATGTAATTGACACTCAGCTCCATTGACAGTAATTGGCTAGTTTTAGGCCAAACCTTTGTCACTCTACTGGACAATTGTAACATAAGACCCTTAACAATAGGGCTTTCCTTAGTAACATTTTCTGCACCATTTCTTTCAAGGAATTTATTAATAAGAGCAGTAGAGAAAACAACTGAAGGAATTGAATTCTCAGTGGAAGCCTTTGATCGCCTTTTGCTTTGAGTTATGTTTAGAAATAAAATTCAGAAAAGCATAAAACAATAAATTACATAATCATAAACATATTGTTAGATGGGGAATGAAATTGGTAAGTAGATATAGGGATGGGGAAGCCATCTTCGACCCCGCCCTCATCCCGTAGATATCTCTACTCAATTTTACACAGAGAAAAGTTCTTTGAAAAAAAAAAAAAAAAAAAAAAAAAAAAAAAAAAAAAAAACCTTTCATTTCCCTTACCCTTTCAAAAGAGACTTCCACAAGTTAGTACTTGCTAGAGGAAGCCCCTTTGGAGGCGTTCCTATAGAGGAAGAGAAGTTCAATTCACTGGAGAAAAGAGTTTCTACAATGGTTAATCTCTTCTCCTTTCCTTTTTCTTGCTTAACCATTGAAATTACAATATGTTTATGATTATGTAATTTATTGTTTTATGCTTTTCTGAATTTTATTTCTAAACATAACTCAAAGCAAAAGGCGATCAAAGGCTTCCACTGAGAATTCAATTCCTTCGGTTGTTTTCTCTACTGCTCTTATTAATAAATTCCTTGAAAGAAATGGTGCAGAAAATGTTACTAAGGAAAGCCCTATTGTTAAGGGTCTTGTGTTAAAATTGTCCAGTAGAGTGACAAAGGTTTGGCCTAAAACTAGCCAATTACCGTCAATGGAGCTAAGTGTCAATTATGATGTTCTTTACAAGATTGAAACAGTAAATTGGTATTATTCCTCACATACTACTAGCATTTCCCTTGATTTGAGAAGTTTGTTATATTAGATTGGAACTTCAGCTTAGTTCAACTGTGGTGCCTTTGTGTTGAATGAAGTTGTGTGTCATATTGGTTCTCATGCCATTAGGCTGCTTATCTACTATCCTCGTCTGATTTGTGAGATTTTTTTTTTGTTCAAATGCCTGATTTGGTTACTAATGAAGAGTGTATGAGCTTTGTTTCTATTGTCTTTTACTTCAGTTTTGAATTGTTTCAGGGACATCATGTGCTTGACCTTGTCCACAATATTCGTCAAGACTCTGATGATGTTCCTACCAAGTTTGTTGTCCACTCTCTATTTGAGAAGCGAATTATGCATTTTATTGGCCTCTGAATCTCGAAAGTTAGCTCTTCAGATTCAGCGTTGTAATGATCGAAAGGTTCAGGTGAACACTTTGTTCCAAATGATGTGTTTGTCTGCTACTTATTCCCGTGTTTAAACTGATGTTGGTTGCTTATTGGTTTTTTTTCTCTGGCTATGTTTTAAATTCAAACAAGGGGAAGATTAGATTGGTTTTGTTGTTGTTACTGTTGCTTTAACATCGTATATGACTTATGGTTGTTGTGTTAGTTTTGACTAGCCTCTATGTTTTTGTTCTCTTTTGCGTAGATTTCTATTATGTTGTCTTGCCTTAAAAATTAATAATCAAAGAGGGAGTTTGTTAAAGTTTGTTAGAGATGTGATGTTCTACTATGTTGTCTTGCCTTATTACGAAAATACTTGCAATTTATGCATCATGTTGATTTCATCTTCCAATGAATCAATATTTTTTATTTATTTATTATTTTTATTTATGTGAGTGTCTATTTTATTATATTAGTAATAAAATTGAAAATTAAAAGAGATTAAAATGTTTAGAAAGATTTTAAATTCAACAACTAAATTTGTAATCAAACAATTTATGTATTTGGTATATCAACATCAACTACCAAAAGAATATGACTATATTATATAGGTTTAAATACTACTTTGGTTCTTATACTTTTAGTTTTAATTCATTTTAGTCCCTATACTTTCAAAATGTTCAATTTGGTTCCTATATTTTCAATTTTGGTTCATTTTAGTCCCTATATTTTCAAAATGTTTATTTTAATTCTTGTACTTTCAACTTAATCGTTCACCATTTGAATCCAAAAATTGAAAGAACCAAGATGGTCACATTTTCCAACCAAAATAAACATTTTGAAAATATGAAGACTAAAATGAACAAAAATTGAAAGAATAAAGACCAAAATAAACACTTTCAAAGTATAAGAACCAATTTGAACTAAAATACAAAATATAAAAACTAAAATAATATTTAAATCTATCGTAAAAAAAATCATAATCTTTTTAGACTTTCTTTTGGGTAAAATAATGTAAAACTTACAACCATTATATCAAGCATTATGCCTGACTGCCAGGTTGAACCATGTCACAATTTTATTTTATTTTATGTATTGAAATAAAACTATAAATATATTTCAGCCGAAATATCAAATATAAGACTTAGGTTAAAAAAATGAATATTATAATCTGCTTTGTGTCACACACCACAAATTATACCCACAAAATAAGAACCAAAAACCAAACACCCCCATCAAATATTCTCCCCTCCACAAAAATTTAAATTAAAAAAAAAAAAAGGACAGTAAACAATTTTCCTTTTTATTTTCATTTCCTCCAAATTCTCCTTATCTCCCAACAAAAACGACGCCGCATCGTCGACCCCTCAAACAGTGCACAACAGAGCAACCCCGATGGCCGCGATTACGGCTCCGACTGAGACCAGAGCTCCCGACGCTGCGGACTTTCCTGGTGCCGGAGCCGCCGTCGGCACGTTCACCACCGGCGCCTCCGCCACCGTCGATTTCGGAGAGGCTGTGGGCGTAACCGCTGCATCCAAACAGAACAAACGCTCAGAAATTTCCTCACAAGCATTCCAAATTCCAGATCGGAATCAACAAACTAAGACTAATCGAAAATTCGAAATAGTACCTGGAGAACCAGCAGGAGAAATCGACACTGCAAAACAAAGGAAACAGCGATTTCACTCAAACAGATCAGAAAATACTATAGCGATTTGAAGGAATTAGGGCTTACATTTACAGTTAGAAGCAGCGGGAGCGGAGACTTTGCAAGCGGCAGGGAGAGAGAGGGCTTTAGAGACGTTAAGGACGACTCCTAATTGAGCGCTGTTCTTGAAGGCCTCGCAGAGGCAGTCAGCGTCGGCCTTGAGGACGGTCTTGAGGCCGGAGCAGCAGGATCCTTGGGGCTTGGTGGTGGTGCTATCGTTGGAGACGAAAGAGAGACAGTCGGCCATGTTGAGGATGAGACTAGAACAGTCCACCGCCGGCGCTGGGGCGTCATGTGCGGCGGAGACGGCGGAGAAGTGTACAGCCAGGAAGGGGAGAGCGAAGAGAGCGAGAAAAAGCTTGGCGGTGGCCATTTCTAAGGGGAAGAGAGAAAGGGAAAGGGAAAGGGAAAAGGGAAAAATGGAGAACGTGAAATTGGGAAGTGGGGAAGTGGGGAGTGTGGATTGAAGTTGGTGACCGCCATTTAAATAAGGAGATTTGGGAATGTTTTTTATTTCTTTTTAATTCTAAAAGACAAATAATTATTGATTTTTTTTATGGATTTTAAAAAATAAAAAAATAAGAAAATTATTCACATGAAATAATAAAATTCTAATTTTTTTTATGTAGGGTGATAGAAGTCTATCGAAGTGTTTTAGTTTAAAAAGTTAAAATAATAATACTAATATGTTTGGTTACATTTTTTCAAACAAGTTTGTTTACTTTATTATACGCTCAGAGTTAGAGATGGAAATGTTCGGTTTGATAGTCAAACTAAATTGAATCGAATTTTTTAAATTTTGAAATCGAATCGAACCGATTTATTGATTCAAACCGAACCGCACAAATTCGATTTTGGCATTTTTAAAAATCCATGTTATATCCTTTTTTAACTTAAAATGATTTGGTTCGGTTCAGTTTTAAATACGGTTTTGTTCTTTAAATTAAAAGCGGTTCGGTTTTAAATTCGGTTTATTTTTTTAATATATAAATAAATAAATATACATATTAGTTAAAGACGGTTCGGTTCAATTTCAAATTCAATTTTCGAAAGTGAAACCAAACGAAACCGAATTTAATTCGGTTTCAAAATCTCTTCAAACCGAATCGAACCGCATTTTTCTGTTTCATTGATTTTTCGGTTCAGTTCGGTTCGGTTTTTAGAAACGGTTCGATTTTTGTGGTTTGAATTACCACCCCTACTCAGAATATTAATATTGATGTCAAATTACTATAAAAGAAAACTATTAAATACTATGAATTAATAATTTTAATTTTGTATTTAAAAACACTTCTACCAACGATTGTTTTCTTGTATAAAATTGGTTGATTTGGTCATTTGAATTAGTTGTTTGAGATGATCAATGAATTGATCGATAGAGGTAGTCATATCAGAGGTGATCATCAAAGTTGGTCATTATAGGTAGACGTTGTCAGAGTTTGACATCGAAGGTGATCGTTGTAGTTGATCAATGGAGCTGGTCTTCACTAGAGTTGGTTGTCAAAGTTATCGTCGTAGATGGTTGTTGGAGTTAATCATTATAGTTAGCCACTAGAATTAATTATCGGAGTTGGTCGTCAAAGCATGTTATTGGTGATGATTATCATCGAAGTAGGCAATGACAGTCCTTCGTAGTGGTTATGGCAAGTAAAGTCATTAAAAACATTGGAGTGAGAGAGAGTTGGCTATTTTAACCACTAAATTATAAATAAGTGCTACTATAATTAAGACGAGAGGTTAACTCTTACATCCCACTTTCTCAATATTGGTCCTAAATGTTGGGTGGGTTATTCTAATCTATATAACCATTCCAAATTAGAGTTTAAATAAATATATTATCTGTTTCCGTCTATGTACTTTAAGTTCTATTTTATTCCAGTTCATATATTTTTATTTTTAAAGTTAATGTTTAGTCAAATTCAATATATAAATAAAACAAGTGAGCGTATAGACATAATGGAATGGATGTTAGTTAACTAATAATAGTAAGGGCTAACTTTTTAAATAAAATTTTAAAACTAAAATAATCATTTTAAAATTTTAGGGATTAAAATGAAATTGAAACTTAGTTTCTTAACCTTAAAAAATAACCAAATTTCTATAATTTAAATTGTCGTTTTATACAAATAAATGGCAAAAAAATGTGGATGATCTACCAAACTAAAGCGACATCAACATGTATACAAAAAGAAAATATATTGTTAAAGTAGTTTTATGAAGAGAGTATATTATATGTGTCACTTTATTTTATATATTTATTCTTCCACCTTCTAGTATCATTTGTTTAAACAATGTGACATGTGTCAAGTTGAGCATAATGAGGCATTATGCATTTATCTTAAAAGTTAGATATTCAAATTTTAATTCTAGATTTATTATTATGCCAAAATGAACATGATTTAATTGACATAAAAAAAATATCAATTTAAATATTAAACCAATAATTGTATCAATTTTAGTTTTGAACTTTTGTAAGTGAATCAACCACTTTTTATAATTGCAAAAAATAATCTCAAACGAAGCCTAAATCAATTTTGACATCTTAATTTTATTTAATATAATAAGAGTGAAATTATTTGAACTACAGACCTTTTGGTCACATACTGCATCTCAATTTAACTATACTCATTTTGGCAACTACATCTTACTCATAATATTAAATTTTTATCGATATGTCGATATTTCCATCGACATTTACACATTCCTATAGGTACGATATCGACATGAGAGATGAATCGACATTTTCAATATATTGTAAGAAAAACTCACCAAACTTAAAAATTAGCAATAAAATATTACTAATCTAAATATAATGAACATGTTAACTTGTTTAAAAATCATAAATGTTTATTTACTAATTTAAATATTATTTTTTGAATTTTTGTTTTAATATTTTTTTCTTAAAATATCAACCGAAATTGACATGTTATCGCTATTTCCATCAAAATTTTCATAAAATTAAGACTTTGATATTTACATAGACATCAATATTTTAAATCTTGGTCTTAACTAATTAAACTTGGAAGAATAAAAAAATAGGAAAATTATCTTTTTAGTCTCCAAATTTTGAAGAATATGTACATTTGGTCCTTGAGTTTTCAAACCATATATTTTTAGTTCCTAATTTTTTAGAATAGGCTCATTTGGTCCCTAAATTTTCAAAATATACCTTTCTAATCCCTGAGTTTTTTAAAAACCGATTTAAGCATCTGCATTAATTATTATTATTATTTTAATTTAAAATTGATTTTTTTAAGATTACTTATTCTCTCTAAAATTATTTTTTTAAACATATTTTTGTAATTAAAAATTTTATATAATCACACCAAGTGAAATTAAAAAATAGTTCATAGATCTTTTAAGTCTATTCTTAAAAACTTGGGACTAAAAATATACCTTTTGAAAATTCAATGACTAAATATATATTCTAGAATATTAGGGACAAAAAAGTATTTTCTAAAAATTTCTTTGGGACTAAAAAAAACTCCAAACTTATATTACCATCTAAAAGGTGGAGGGTTCGATATTTCATTTATTAAAAAGAAAATTAAGAGTTGAAAGATAAATTTTGTAAAATTGAAAAGAAAATTGAAATTTTGAAAAAGAAAGAAAGACGTGGGAAAAGGAGGGTTTCTATGTGCGGCTGTAAAAGAGAGAGAGAAGTGGGCGTGGGAGGCTTTTTGAATGCCATGTGGGGGAATGAGTGAGAGAGGACACGTGTCACACATCCAACGGTACAGTTATGAGTTTTTGTCGTTTAATTATTTATTTAATTTACATGCAATTGCTTAAAATGGTACGTTGCCAGACACACACCCCAAACGAATCCAAACGAAACGGCGGGAAAAGGGATAAATAAATAATTATATTTCTTTTTTCCAATTTAATTTTATGGAAAAAGAAAGTGTTCCTTCATTAATATGAAATTTACTAATTTTAGTAACTGGTTTATTCATTTTTTTTTAATAAAAAACAATTAATTTATTTCATTAGGGGCCCACTCTAGTAGATGGACATTTAGAAATAACTAAAAAGTTTATTATGCTTTTTAAATTATAAATATTGTATTATGTTAATTTGAACGCGGTTACTTTTGAGTCAAAAGTTTTGACCTAAATTTGAAATTTGGACAATGATAACAGTAGATATAGGCAAGATAGACACAATTTATTATAAAATTATTATATATTTTTTTTATTTTATTAAATTTATATATATTTATTTTTTGAATACTAAAGCTTATATTTTTAACTATAAAAAGCTTTTTAAAAAAATTACATGTTGATTTTTGAAATGGTTCTTATTTTCTTGTCTAATTAGTATTTTTTTAATATTTTCCCAATTTGAAAGCATTGATAATAATAAATTATTGCCAAAAATCTATATTTTAAAGTATTAAATATAAAAGATTATTAAACAAGTAATTCAATTTTCTTTAAAACAAAATCACTTTCTATGGTATTGAATTATATAAAAGTGAAAGGGTTTGACAACTTGAGATCAAGGTATAAAAAAACACAATCAAAAGGGTCATTAAAAAAATACTAGACAAAGATACAATGAAGCACACAAAAGAGAAAACTCACCCAACTAAAAGGTCTCAAAGAAAAGAGTAACTGAATTATTTCAGTAGAAGTCCCAAGCTACTAAGATTAACAGATGAAATCCTCAAATTACAAAATTCGACTAACCACTTATGAGGTCACAAGGTAACCCTATAGACATAAAGATTTCACTCTCTCCAAATATGTGACAAATAATTACTTACTAGACAACTCTCCAGATCTTACGGTGTCATTAGTTGCTATCACCAAAATAGTAATCTATTGAAACTCAACATCTCCAAAAAAAATCCTATGGAAGACTCTTTGCATAAGAGAATATCCCCCAAATAACATGACTAAAAGAGCAATAAAAAAATAAATGGTCCTGAGACTCAACTTCACCAATATAAAGAATACAAATACTAGAAATATCAAAACACCACCTACCAATACGATCACACCTCTGTAAATGATTCCCAACAACAAACCCGACAATTAAAGAATACTTGGAAATATTACCTCCAAATCATATATGGTTATTCCAAAGTACCACAGGATGCTAAGGTTGCAAAAACTTTTAGGCACTAGCGACTAAAAACACTCAAAAACTACAACGGAGAGTTAGCCACACAGTCCTCGCTCTCAACCTGAGCCAAAATCGGCTGCACTTGCTACAAGAGATCAACCAACTCTCAAGATTTAGAATACCATGTCCAAGTCTCATTAGGGTAGAGAAAATTGTCGACCTTAGCATGATGATAACTATTAGCATCTAAAATAACCACAGTACTTAACTACCAAAGAAAATGGCCTTTCTAATCCAAGGGTCAAACTAGACAAATAGTGATACCCATTTCTAATAGAAAAATGAACCAAGATGAAAAGCACTGAAAAAGTGCTTTCTTGGACTTAGGATTTAGTTAGTTTTGTGCAATAAATATGTTCTTTGATGTATTTCTATCTTGATTTTGTAGGAAGTGGGCAATCGGACAAAAATTTAAAAAGTTTTGAAGAATAATGAAGAAAAGATTACCTAAAGATTTAATTTTGGATGTCATGTGAAAAGATAGAGAGAAATAAGCTAAAAAAGACGTGGAGGGATTGCAACGCTCAAATGAGCATTGCTTGATGTTAAAAAACCCAAAAGCACAAGAGCTACAGACTATCCCGAACACAAAGAATAGCCTACCAACACCAAGACAAAGAACTAAAAGAATGAATTGCCAGATAATCTGACCACAAAAAATATATGTCTCCACCTAAACGACCTATTGAGACCCAAAATGAATCAAGATAAGCCACGGGAACGCTAGCTATATGCTTAACACATGCAAGTCGAACGTTGTGGCTTGATCTTTCCAAAATTAAAAAAATAGGATTCTCGGGGAATATAACTCTCAATTCCTTCTTCAAAGGGATCCTCGTTCGAGCTCAATTACATCGTTCCTCTCCTTTCAATCGAGCTGCTTCGCCCCTCTCCCTATCGGTCGAGCTGCTTTGCGATATATTAGAACAACATTCCACGAAAGAATATGACAAATATCCAATTAACCCTTGCAACATGGAAAATAGATCTCTGACCAAGCAACCTTGGCCCACCAACACTGCAATGTCTCTCTTTGAGAATAAGAACGAAGCAAACAATCTAAATCGTGCATAATTTTCATCGGCTGAACAAACACATTGGTCAAATAAATTTGAAAGTTTTGTCGAATAAGTTTCGTAAAAAAATCACTTTCTTATATTTGTTAAGATAAGCATAATTATTAAGACATTAAACATTTGACCTAAACGTTAGATGGTAGATCTTCTCAATTTTTCAATATTTCTAAATCATGAAAAGGAAAAATCGACCTAGTTCCCATTTTTTTTCCTTTTTAATTTGTTGTTTATTTACCATATCTATAAGATTCCGGTTCCATAGTAATATTTTTTTATAAAATAAATTTATATGCCTAAAGAAAATATAGTTAGGTGAAATACTATAAATTACATGTTTAGTGCCTTAAATTCATCAACAACATATTGTTTCTTTTGAGAATCATTAATAACATATTGTTGACACATGTTTATGCATGCATTAAAACTTCATAATTTAAATTGTATATAGAAATTCATATTTTCATCAAAATATATTGTTATATTTTGGAAACAATTATTTATATGTCTTGGCATTTTCATCAGTTAACTATTTTACTAACGTCCATTTTAATATCTCATTATCCATCTCTTACCAAAAAAAATTGAACATTACCATGAAAAAAAAGTGACTATAGAGATTAAGGATAAGATGAAGAACATTTTCATTATTTTTTTTTTTATTCTTAAAGTTAAAAGAATACTAACCTAATATTTTAGGTCTCGTTTGGTAATCATTTTATTTTTTGTTTTTATTTTTAAAAACTAAGCTTATCAACACTACTTTCATCCCCAAATTTATTCTTTTGTTATTTACTTTTCACCAATGATTTAAAAAATCGAGCTAAATTTTGAAAACTAAAAAAAAAGTATATTTTAAAAAGTTGTTTTTGCTTTTGGAATTTGACTAAGAATTCAACCATTTTACTTAATGAAGATGCAAGTCATGCAAAAAATATGGATGATATATGTTTAATTTTAAAAAACAAAAACAAAAAAAATCAAATAATTACCAAATGGAACCTTAAAGTTCAAAAGTATTTTTTAAACAATGTATTAATAGTTTCTATCTATATATATAATGATGATAAAAATATTTTTTAATCTTTTTTTTTTTTTTTCCTTTCTTTTTTTTTCTTTCTTTCTTTTCTTTTCTTTTCGGTTTAAAGGTATTAATGAAATTCTTGAAAGTTCATAAGCATGGTTGACACAAAGTACTAGCTGTTTTCTTTCAAATTCAACGACTAAGTGTATTTTTCAACTTTTCTTTTTAAAGTTCAAGTATATCATTAAAAATTTTGAAACTTCAAGATATATATATATATTTTTAAAAAAGTACAAGGTTGAGGGATATTAACTATAATTTAGGTCCCATTTTTTAACTACTTTGTTTTTTGTTTTTTGTTTTTAAATATAAATTTATAGACACTACTCCCACATTTAAATTTCTTCATTTGCTATCTACCTTTTACCAATTGTCTAAAAATCAAGCCAAAATTTGAAAACTAAAAAAATAGCTTTTAATTTTTTTTGAAAAAAATTTGGCTAAGAATTCAACCATTGTATTTAGGAAAAATGCAAATCATGGCAAGAAATAGAGAGGAAATAGACTTAATTTTCAAAAAACAAAAACAAAAAGCCTTAATCTTTCTTAGATTAAAATATGTCCCTATACTTTGAAGTTTGTTCCATTTTAATCCATGTACTTTTAATTATCCAATTTTAGTCTCTGTATTTTCAATAAATATTAAATTTAATCCTCTAGTTTATTGTCATCACTTTTTTTTTAATATATATAGATAAAAAAAAAAAAACTTTTTGTTACCCACTTGCACTTTTACTACAAATTTGGAAAACATATTCCATATTATATTTTCTTGCATAAAAATTATTATTAATTAGAGTAATTTTGAGGAATTAAATTTAATATTTATTAAAAGTACGTAGATTAAAATTGGACAATGAAAAGCACAGAATATATATAGGTTAGCCCATGTCAATAATTTCTAATTGTTGCTCTCTTACAATAAAAAAAAACCCAAAATCGTATAACTCAATGAACAATACTTGGGTGCATCCTAAAATAGCTCTGATTTTTATGCATTTCATTTTTACCACATATATAAAAAAAATATTTTAACAAAATTCAATACACGGTTGGAAATGCATCTAAATATTAATGATGGACGAAAATGTAATATATTGGAAATTTGGATCCAAGTAAATAATGAACTAAAACAAAAAGTTGGAAAAGAAAGAAAGTGAGGCGAAACGTACACGCTTTTGGATCAAAGGTCAAACCAAAATGGGAAGGTAGTTTGCAGCTTACGCAACGCAACGCACCGTTTCTTTATAAGAAACATTGAACTTCGTGGGGCCAACCAAAGTTTGATACACTCAATAAAACCTTTTATTTTGAGGGGGAAAGAAATACTTTTTCTTATTTACTTATAAATTTAGTCGCATACTTGGAAAAAAAAGATATAATTTAATTCTTTTGATTTTAATAAACAATACTCTTTATAATAAGAATTATTTATGACAACTTTATCGAAGAATAATGATATTTACGAAGTTTTATCAATCTATAAAGACTAAATTTTGATTGGACTAAAATTTAATTTTTTACAAATCGTAGGAAGAAATTTGTAATTTAACCTTTTTTTTAGTCCAACAAGAAAAATACCTTTTTAAGTCTTTAAATTTTGAAGAATATATATATATTTGGTTTATGCGTTTTTAAAATGAATTTTTTAGTTATTGAGTTTATAAGAATAGGTGGATTTGGTCATTGAATTTGCACAATGTATAATTTTAATTCTTACCGGTCCCCGGATGGTCTAAGTCATTTTCAATTCTATTACCTTATCCTTACCCATGAGGTTCCAACATTCGTAGAAGACCTAATGTTAAGCTATGTGGGTAGCATGCACACCCAAGAGTGCCCCAAAGTTCCTCTGCCAAATTGGGTCAGATGTCGGTTTAGGAATATGAGAGCAACTACATATGCGGTGGTGGGCGGAGCACTCTAGATGACCGGTGAGACCCCGTTCCCTCTATGTCCATTCAATCTGAATGAAAAGAAGTGACTTAGACAAATCTTTTTTATCGATAACCTCATGCTTAACACATGCAATTCGTCTACACAACTTGGTTTTGGAAGATATGGCACTAAAAGTTGTAGATGACTTAACATCGGTAGAATGCTAAGACATTTAAAATAATAATGAAATTACTTCAAAGACATTTTAAACATATTTCTAAAATTTAGGGAGTAAAAAATACATATTGAAAACCTAAGACCAAACACACCTATTCTTAAAATTGAGAACTATATTTTGAACGGGTATCCCCTTTTGAAATACTCATAAGTGAGGACCCTTTAGGAATAGGGCTGAATGTATGAAAGTGCTCCTCCGAGGGGTTGGGGGTAAGCGTTGGTCTAAAGCTTGATACTCCGAAAGTTGTAGCTCTCTATCCAAGTATATAACGATTTTTGAAGTATTAAATGCATTATTTGTTGTTGATTCTTGCATTATCTACTTTTGATTCCTACTTATGTTATTTTTTAGACTGAATTGCAATTGATTCTCTAACTTTTTTGTCGGAGAATTAGATGCATGCATTGAAACATTCGTAGACCAAACACAATTATCTTTTAAAATTTGATGACTAAATGAGTAATTTGTTGTAAAAAAGAAATAATAAATAAAGAAGAAAATGGAGAAACATAAAGCCTTCTTTTGTAAGAATAATTTCTTTAATAAAAAAAGGTAAAAAAGGAAAAGCCTTTATGTATTTTTAAATTTTGGTTGTCACATTATTTAAATGGATGTTTTTAAATATAGTAAAATGAACTAAAATATTTATAAATATAGCAAAATGTCAATGCCTAGTGATAGATCAATTGACTACTATCATTTATCACTGATAAACACTAATAGATGTCTATCAGTGTCTATTATTAATAGATTGTGACATTTTGCTATATTTGTAAATATTTTCAGCATTTTCCATGTAAAACAATTTTCTTTATTTAAAGAGGATATATGATTATATTTAAAGGAAAAAACTTTATAATCTTTTTTCGAGATATGGAAGAAACTATTTTTAAAGGCTTATTAAGCCTGAACAATTGTTATTTCCTATTTTCAAAATTTGTTTTAAAAATCTTTGAGGTATTTTAAATTAGATTTTATTTTATTTTGTTTTTAAATATTATACCGTTAAATTAAACCAAATTTTATTTACACTTAGATACCATCTGTTAAAATATAAACCAAATACAAAAGGAAGATCATAATGTCTATTTCCTAATATCCCAGTTGGTTCAACCAACAATTTTCAATTCAACTGTTGATAATATGTGAGGGTCAGGTGTGTTTCCCTTGTCTCAAATTTTGCATCAATAGTCGGCAGCTTCTGTGGGAAAAACAAGCTTATGATTTTAGCAAGCTTTACAGAAAGATCAGTGACTACAACGAGATGGACAGAAACAATAGAACGAGCCAAAACAAGAATGACACCCTGAAGACGTAGTAAAGCAATTAACAGAATATCCACTACCTAAGCCCACTTCACCCTCGGCCTCCCAAGGAAGAAAGGAAGGTGAAATTTGCAACATTAAAGGAAAATGTAGAAAACTAGATCAAAACTTAGCTCAAATCATGGGACTTTTTGAAGCATAGAAAAAAATTCCCTTACATTGTAAGCTCAGGTCGACCTCATTCCCTCAGGGAAGAGCTCGAGCCGAGGCCAATAATCCCTCGTGAGTGGCCTGGGTGGACCTAAAGTGTGAAAAGTGGCATAAAGTAGAGAAGATAAATAAAGATATTCGAGAATAAAGAATTTAGTCAGAGTCACCATACTTACACTAAAAGAAAACCATGTAAGAGGCTATCAAAGTGAGGATGAATTGTGAAGACAAAAACAAAAAGTACAGGTCATAAAAACCACACAACTCACCTTGGATGATGAAGCCAAGGTGAATCTAGGCCAAGCCAAAGCCAAGGCTGAAGTGGTGGACTCAAGCTAGGCTGAGGCCGAGGTGGTGAACTTGGGCAGGTCGAGACTGAGATAAATCTAGGCCAGACCGAGGCCGAGATGAACCCAAATTAGGCCGAAGCCAAAGAGAACCTAGGTCAGGTTCAGGATAGGTACAAGATCGAGGCCAATCATTCTATGGCGAACAAAGATAAAGTTGACCATCCCTTGGTCAAAATCAACTAGAGGGTGCAACCTGTAAAAGCATTGGAGTCCATCACACTCACATCCAAGGAAAAAAGAGTCAATATTTGGACCAAGTTGGGGTTTGAACAAAAAGTAAAGAACAATAACGTACTTATCTAAAGTAAGAGAAATGCTCACCTCATTTCCAAAGTACGAGAACAAACAAATTCTAAGGTCTCAAAATGCTAATGTTGATTCTTTGGCTCGATTAGCAGCTGCCTATGAAATAGATTTGAACAAAACAGTTCTAGTAGAAGTATTGTTCTAGTCAAACATCCCTGACGTGGAAGTTAAAAAATGAAGGATTCCAGTACATATGATATATAATTCAGAATTGAAGTCGGGCAAGGGATTGACACTACAACAGAAGAGAAAGTTCGAATGAAAACGACCTGAATGGACCCAATAATGAGATATTTTAGAGAATGAGAGTTGCCTTCGAAGCAGGTAAAGGCAAAAAAAGGTAGGGAGACGAGCAACTCATTACATACTAAGAGAAGGTAAGCTTTATAAGAGAAGTTACTCAATGCCCTTATTAAAATGCTTTATTAATGACGAAGCGAATTATGTAATGAGAGAACTTTATGAAGGGGTATAGGGTAACCATTCTGAGGCAAGGGCTCTATGTTACAAGATTATCAGGCAAGGTTATCACTGGCCAACCATGCTTTAGGATCCTAAAAAATTTGCAAAGACGTGCGATCAATATCAACCTTTTTCCCCAGTCTTAAGGCAAACGCCAAAACCACTGACCAACAGTATTAGTCCTTGGCCATTTGCATAGTGAGGAATAGAGCTTATTGGAAAACTTCCCCACAGTAAAGGGCAAACGAAGTTTGCAGTAGCAGTAGTGGATTACTTTACAAAATGGGCGGAAGTGGAGGCGCTAGCAACTATAATTGAAAAGAAAGTAACTAATTTTATCTATAGGAACATTATATGTTGATTTTGAGTTCCTAATGCAATAGTCATTAATAATGGAAAATAGTTCGACAATGCAATATTTAAGAAATTTTGCTCAGATCTTAGAATTAAGCATCACCGCTCATCACCTGCTCATCTATAAAGCTAATGGACAAGTTGAAGTAGTGTACAAAATTATAAAGCATAACTTGAAGATAAAACTTGAAGGTTTAAAAGGTCTAAGGGTAAAAGAGCCACCAAATTTGTTGTGGGCATATTGAACAACAACCTGAACCTCCATGGGTGAGACTTCCTTTTTCCTATCCTTTGGATTAGAAGTAGCCGTTCCAGGAGAAATTGGTCTTTCCTCGCATAGGGTGAAATAGTTTGATCCTTAAAAGAATGAGGAATCGATGAGGTTAAACCTAGATCCGTCAGAAAAACATTGAGAGATAACACACCTTCAAATGATAGAGTATACAAATATAATTGCCATTACTATAACACAATAGTAAAGAAACAAAATTTTAGAGAAGGAAATCTCGTATTGAGAAAAGTAATGGAAAACACTAAAGATCAAGTTATTAAGATAGTCCGGTTTGGGACCTATACTTTTGGTGATCGCGAAGGAAAGATGCTCCTAAAGGGATTAAATTTCAGCAAAAGCAATTTATTGCCATGCCATTAATTTTGATTGAAAAATTCAAGACCATGGAGAAAGAAAAAACATAAACTTAGCATGCCTTTTACCTATAATACAGAGGGAAAAAGGATTTACCTTTGAAGATGTTCTTTAAGTTCCTTTCTTCACCAAGTTCCTCTACCCGAATAATAACTCTAGTAAACAAGTAGGACAACACCAAATGGTCTTTTTCGATATATCTCTAGCAAGGATCAAGCTGTATGGGAACCTTTGTTGGAAGAAGGAATTAGAATTTTTCAAAGAGTTTTCTCTCTAAACATGAGATAAGTTTTTAGAGAAAGAGTTTTTGAGAGGGAAACTAGTAACTTTTTCATCTTTCTTGTTTAAACAACATTATTAATAGGTCTTAAAAGAGCTATGTTTTCTTTGATAATTCCCCCAAATCTACTTCCATTCTTTGCTTAATATGACAATTTTATAGGTAAAATAGTCTCGGAAACAATTAGGAGTCATTACAAGAAGTTTGGACTAAAAAGGATCAAGAAGAACCAAGAAATCAACAAAATTGAAAAAGTCAAAATATTTACTAAAATGTAATCAGAAGTAGCGTCACGACCCTCCAAGAAGTGTTGAGCAATGCTTAAAGATAGAATGCATCACAATTCTGCACAACAAGGTAGCATTACATTGCTGCCAACGAGTGTCACAACACTCCGGAATTTGACGGAAATGGCCGCGTACATGCACCTTGCCTAACCCAGCGCAACCAAGTGTTTTAACCCTCCTAACGCTTCTTGGCTTTTTTACGAATTAGTGTTGCAACGCTATCCATAGCGTCACGATGCTACATCTGCGAATATAAAATGTTTTCTTTCATTTTTAGAAAGGAAAGCAGAATTTTTCTCATGGAGTCTGGAGTTTCTCTCAAGATGAATTTATCTCTTTGGTAATTCTATTCCAATTAGGTTATATTTTCATTTCTTTTTTTGAATTGTAAACAACGTATTGAATTTCTTCTCCATATTTGTCAATGAATTTATGAAGTAATTTCTTCAATTTCATTTCTAGTTCAAGAATTCTTTGTACATTTCTTGAGTTTTCTACTCTTCCTTTACTAATTGCAATCTGAATATATACTTCTTTGAACCAATTTGAACTTCTAAAAGCATGTTTATGAATCTTTATCTTTTGAGCATGTATAGACAAGATTCTTAGTTTTACTACAATCTTGCTTGAATATGTTGCTTTGAATGTATTCATATAAAAGAATGTCTAGCTAAGATCTACTAAGTGGCAATAGTTAATTGTGTATTTGATGGCTATTCCTAGAATACATTAATTACTAGATTCAAAGGTAATTTCGATTAACTATATATATTTATCTTGACAATTAATCGACACAATTGAATTCTTGAACTTAATCCATATGTTTTCTATTCTATATGGATGCTATCGAACCCAATAGGATTAGAAGCATATAGGTTGATTAGAGTGAGGTCTTTCAACTTTAATCAATGTTTAGAATGCTTTCTTGATTAGATTTTTGCTAGCTATCCGTCATTGTAGAGGTTAGCTTAATCCAGTCAAGCGAGTAGTAGTGTGCATAATTCAATTACGTAATTAATTTTTAGAAATCAATGATATAAATTGCAAAGAATGTCTAATTTGAACTAGAAATGAGATTGGCCAATCCTTGTTTACATTTGTTCTTTATCTTTTAATTTCAAGTATGTTTCTTGTTTGATCAAAACCCCAGTTTTTATCACTTTTATAGTTGAATTTAGCTTAAGAAAATATTAGAAATAAGCCTTCCTATGGATCGATCCCGTACTTGCCATTTATGCTACTTGTTAGTATAAGATGTAGGTTTCAGTGATTTATAAATATTTATTGTTTCGGTTTGGAGTCGAATTAACGACATCAATTTCGGACGCGAACAAAATGGCGCCGTTGCCGGGGAATTCTAAGTCATTTCATCTCTTTCTTAGTTAAATTCAACTTGTAAACTTTAAAAACACCAAAAATATTTTCTTTTCTTAAAGTCACTTGTTTTAATATGGCGGATATGAATATCTTTTATGCACTTCTTTCGAGACAAGAAACTCAACGTAAGGAAGAACAAGAGGTAAGAGAAATAAATGAACTTAAAAATCAAGTTTTTCAACTAACCTCTTTTGTTCAAGATTTGGCTATTAGACAATCACAAGTTTTGCGTGGTCTTGTACGTGAACAATATCCTCCTTGGGAGATACCTAGCCAAACACTGATGTCGATACATACCTCTTCCTCCAATTCAGGTATTTCTTTGGAAGAATTAGTTAAGGAGCTTTCTAACAATTCCTGTGAGATTGTGCAAGAATCATCCCTCAGTTAACAAGAATCCTCTAGTTTCCAGCAAGATAACTTTAGTTTTGTAACTGAAGTTAAAACTAAATTTAGTAATTTGAGTAACATCGTTGCTCAGATTATTGAATGAGTAGGGAGACTAGAAGAGTCTTGGGATCAACAATCTTCTAGTTAAGTCGAACCTTGTAGTGAAGTTTCTTGCATCGACCATAATGCTGAGTAGCCGGTTCCTCAGAGTATAGGTCAAGGTAAGACTTCGGATTCTATTATGTGGGAACTTGCTAATGCTTCTTTTCAGTATGTGCAGGAATCTATTGAGTCTTACTTAGAGACTCAAACCCCCATGCTCGTTGAGGTAGAGCGTGTTCCTCAACTTGCACATCCCGGGCTTATACTGGAAAATCGTTCAAAGCCTACTATCATCTATTGCACCGAGATCGACACATTTGAGAAACTCTCCTGATTGACTGATAAGAAGATATTTATTCCCCGTCGTATAAAAAAACAAGTTAGTAAGGTAGAGTATGAATCACAACTTCATATCGAGGAGTCTCAGGTAATAGAGTTTGAGGTTGCCAAACTTCATTCTCTTCTTCCCTCTGACACCTGTTATATTTTTTACTACTGCTCATATTATCCTTACGAGTCAGAGTCTGTTGTTGAGTCTTTTCTTTGTTTTGACTCTTTTGGGTCACTTGAGTCTTTCGATTTTTTTTTCTCTTTTTTGTCAAAAATTAAAAAAACAAAATTTGACCTTTCTGATTTTCATTAAAAGATGGGTACTCTTATAGCCCTTCCAGACTATATAGATTCATCTAAGAGAGGATTAGAGAAGTACGAAAATTTTTACGTAATTTGAAAACAAAAAAAAATACGGGCCGCGACGAGCAATCGACGTTAAAAATTTTCCCTTCTTGGAGGTAGCTAGGCATAAAAAATAAAACAAAATTTTAATTGCTTTTATTTATTTGTTTGCTAGGAATAGAATTTTGAGACTAACTTCTTTGTGTATAGCTTTTCCTTTGTTTTGTTTTTCTTTTCTTTTTGTAGGAACAACCAAAATGAAAAAAAAAAAAAACATTTTGAAACAGGAAAATAATTCCACCACTACCCAATGCACAAAAGCTAGGGGAATTTTCTATTCCCTTTATCTTTTTGCCTTCAAACTTATATCCATATTATAAAATATTGAGGACAATGTTTAATTTTTAAGTTGGGGGTAGGAAACATTGCATGTTTTTTGCATGTCATTCTTTAATTAGAATTGTATAAAAAGATGAGCCTTATTAAAAAATTGTTGCTTTATGATGATACAAATACATGTCTAGAACCCTTGAGCACCTGAGCTCGGGTTATTTAGATTTTGTGATCTTGATTAGATATATCTTGATATATTTCTGAGGCTCTAATACATTTCGATGGCATAACTTTTGATTTCTTGATATTCTATGATCTCTTGACATTTTTTGGCTCTTTAATCCTTTTATATTATATGCATAATTGAATGAATGTATGTTTGTACATTTAAGAATTACTATTCACTTTGTTTTTATGCATCAATTGATTTACACAATCTCTCGATTTTTATCAATGAAACTTTGATGATGCATTCTTTCAAGTAATGATATAAACAAAACTTTAGATCTCTCAATTTTTTCTAAAAAAATTTGAAACCATTTTTTTCAAAAGAAAATTTCTTTTTCTTTTAAGTTTCATAAAAAAAATTGAATAGTTCAAATTTTAGATTTAGTTAGAATCTTAAAACTTTTAGAAATATCATATCTACTTAATTTTATTTATTACCTTGATAGGACAACCTTTAGTCTAAGAACAACAATCTTATTTTAGAAGCAAATCTAGACAAAGAGGATAAAATAGGGCCTTCTAAATAATATTTTTTTTGTTAGCATATATATATATATAACGGTTAATTAAACAAACTTGCAAAACAAAAATAACTTTCACTAACGTGTCTAGTTAAGACCCACGAGAAAAGAGCGATAAGTTCCCTACGGTTGGAGTGTGAAAGCTATCCCTCTAGGTAAAAAAAATACCAATTAAATTTTGTGTGCGTGAGTTTATAAAAAGGCACCCTTGTCTTAGAATTGCCTCTATTTTTTGCAAGTTAGGTATATCTTAGACCGATAACCAAACCAGTGTAGGGCGAAGAGAAATTGAGAGTTTGATATCACCTTTCTACTAGTTTTGACCTTTAAATAAACTAAAACTTAGTAATCCTTTCTTTTATGTCTTTACAAGAAAAAGACCATTTTCTTTTGTTAGCAAAAATTTAAAATTTCTAAATGCTTATTTGTATCATTACTTCTTTGTTTGTTGAAAAGAGAGATGAAGATCGAATTTTTGTGTAAGTCAAGTGAACATATAAACATTTTGAATAACCTCCTTGAATGAATGCACAAATGAATATTCATATTTTGCTTGACTGCATACATATTTCTAGTTTTAACTTGCTCGGGACGAACAAGGATTGGTTGGGGGTATTTTGATAGGTTTTAAAAGAGTTATGTTTTCTATTATAATTCCCTCAAATCTACTTCCATTCTTTGCTTAATATGTTGATTTTATAGGTAAAATAGTCTCGGAAATAATTAGAAGTTATTATAAGAATTTTATACTAAAAAGGATAAAAAAGAACCAAGAAATCAAAAAATTGAAGAAAGTCAAAATACTTACCAAAATGCCATTAGAAGCAGCACCACGCCCCTCCAAGAAGCGTTGAGCAATGCTTAAAGACAGAACACATCATATTATGGCACAATAGGGCAGCATTGCAATGCTGCCAACAAGCTTCACAACGCTCTGAAATTTGATAGAAATGACCGCGTGCACCTTGTGCAACCTAGCGTCAACCAAGCATCTCGACCCTCACCCAATGCTTTTTGGCTTTTTTACGAATTAATGTTGCAATGCTATCCGTAGCGTCACGATGCTATACCTACAAATATAAAAGGTTTTCTTTCATTTTTAGAGAAGGAGACCAAATTTTTCTCATGGAATCCGAAGTTTCTCTCAAGATCAATTCATCTCCTTGGTAATTCTGTTCCAATTAGGTTAGATTTTCATTTCTTTTTTTTTTTTTTTTTAATTTTTAAACAATACATTGAATTTCTTCATGGATTTGTCAATGAATTTATGAAGTAATTTCTTCAATTTCTTTTTTAATTCAAGCACTCTTTGTACATTTCGTGAGTTTTCTGCTCTTCCTTTACTAATTGCAATCTAAATATATGCTTCTTTGAACCAATTTGAACTTCTAAAAGCATCTTTAAGGATCTTTATCTTTTGAGCATGTATAAGATTCTTAGTTTTGTTACAATCTTGCTTGAATATATTAATTTGAATATATTCATATATAAGAATGTCTAGCTAAGTTCTACTAAGTGGAAATAGTTAATTGTGTATTTGATGGCTATTCCTAAAATACATTAATTACTAGATTCAAAGATAGTTTCGATTAATTGAATACGACTATCTTGACGATTAATCGACACAATTAAATTTTCGAACTTAATGTATATGTTTTCTATTTTATATGGATGCTATCGAACCCAATAGGGTCAGAAGCATATAGGTTGATTAGAGTTAGGTCTTCCAACTTTAATCAATATTTAGAATGCTTTCTTGATTAGATTTTTGCTAGTTCTTCGCCATTGTAGAGGTTAGCTTAATCGAGTCAAGCGAGTAGTTGTGTGCATAATTCGATTACATAATTAATTTGTAGAAATCAATAATACAAATTGCAAAGAATGTCTAACTTGAACTAGAAATGAGATTGACTAATCCTTGTTTACATTTATTCTCTATCTTTTAATTTCAAGTATGTTTCTCGTTTTATCAAAACCCTCATTTTTATCACTTTTATAGTTGAATTTAGCTTAAGAAAAGATTAGAAATGAGTCTTCCTTGTGGATCGATCCTGTACTTGCCTCTTATGCTACTTGTTAGTATAAGATGTAGATTTCGGTGATTTATAAATATTTTTTTGTTTCAGTTTGGTGTCAAATTAACGACATCAATTTTGAACGCGAACAATTATGCATACTTTGTATTTAAGGTGAAAGGGAGTTGTAACTCCCTCTCCCCACTCACTCATCCACTCCCTCGGCAATAGTAGGGGAATCTTAACTTAATTAAATATTAATTAATTAATTAATTAATATAATTAAGTATCATATATTAAAACAAATATGCATTTCAATCATATTCATATGCATATCTCTCTCATAACCTATAGTTTAATATGAATCACATTCACATTAATTTTAACCTTTTTATATGAATCTCATTCATATTATATGGATCTTATTAAAATATTTCTCTCATATTATATAGTTTAATTTTCAATCTTATTCAAAATTAACTTTATATTATAATGTATCTACATATATTATATTAATTGTATCTTATACAATTAATGCATATTCTCTTCATTTAATTTGAACAATTTAAATTCTCCCAGAACTCGTTGATCCTTATTTTTACTCGTTAGTAAGTTAGCAAGGGATCTAATGTGCCTACAAATTAGAAGCTCCAATGATTCGAGATTAACTAATTAAACTATTTAACTGAACTAATCAACATTCATTAACCATGAGACACTCCACTAAAGATCCATAACTGCACTCTTTGCACTGTTGAATATTTTGGTAACCATGGATATAACCATATAAGTAAGTCGATCCTTCACGAGTTGTTCATAATTACAGTTGGGTCAAATTATCATTCTACCCTGTAATTACATATTGCTCCTTAAGTCCCTTGATCATCTAATGAACAACCTCTCTATGATCCTACCATAAACAAAATCCCTCTCGGGCTAATGAGAGGGAAGGGCCCCATTGTTCAAGACCTGGAGTCAGTACTTAAGGGAACAACTCTTCTATTTTATCCTATAGTCGGGAAGGAGTGAATTCCATCTTATGTAGTTATGTTTCAGCTCCTTACTTGGTCTTGTCCTAAAAATGGTAGGCTTATTGAGTCGGAAACACGAGCCTTTCACCCAAACAAATCAAAGGACAAGCCCTCACAGGCAGAAGTTGATAACTTACTTAGGATTGAGATCGAGTTACATATGGTTATCTTATGAAATGTTAATCTCTTCAGTCAACAATATTAGAAAGAGTGATTAACTATTTCTTGGCCCAGTCTTATACAAACTCTTTGTATAGGATATCCTTCACTCGCATGTCTCCAGTTGAACAATTTGGATCAAATCATTTGTAAGGATTTCAAAGTGGGTTGTAGCCATAGTGTTACCAAGATAAGGTACCCAACCTTACTCATATGCTATAGACCATTTAAATTATCACTTGTACATGATCCAACTGTATCTCAACCACATACTATTCAAATGACATGAAATAATCTTAGGTCTTAGTTTATTGGATTGTGTTCTGCATGTCTAAATCTTAAATAAAAATTATTTTATTAAATAAATAATTTGTTTATACATTGCAAACCACAAGATTTAAGGCATAAACCTCAACACCTTTCCCATCTGTGAAATGCGGAGAACCTAAGAATCTAATATTAGTAACTTGCTAACTTAGTTTTTTTGTTATCATTGAATATGTTAATTTTAAAATGATCGATAAATTGTACCTATTTTTAAAATGACTTAAGTAGGCCAAAAGTGAACCTGATAGAAAAATGATACAAAAATGATCAAGGCTCGCCAAGTAGAGGCCCGAGTCAGCCTATGACTTCGAGGCCAAGGTATGACTCATTTCTTTTCAGAGCTTGCTTTGTAGTCCTTCAAACCTTGATTTGAGCCGGTAAGGTGATTGAGGTTCATAAGACCAAGGCCCAAGTCATTATGCGACCTGAGGCCGAGGTAATCCCATTACTACATAAAGCCTGCTTCATAGAAAGTGTTGTAGTCAATTAATTCACACAAGAAAAACCCAAAATCGTCCCGGGGGACTTGATAGGGTCATTCCATGGAAAATACGGGGACTAAGAACCCCATAACCTTTAAGACAAGGAAAGCCTAAAATCAGCCGACGAGCTTGATAAGCTACTCCTAAAGTAAAAATGATCCAAGGATTGCCCAAAAATTTACTAAATTAAGCCATGTCGGTGGTCACATGCTCAACCGAAAATTCAAGAGGTGAACATCTTAAGGTTAAAGTATTTACAAGTCCAAAAATGGACATGTCGAATGGCAAAAAAAACATGTTGTACTATTATGACAACAATAAGTATACTTCCAAATTGGGATCTAAGCACCATATCTTTAACAAAAGAAAACTAGGAAGTTACCTAATTTCAAAAGAAAACAGACCTAAGAGTGGCAAGGAGCATGCCCGAGAGAGTTCCTAACAAATAGGGAGAAAAGGGAATTGAGTCAGAATCCAGTGGGATCGCCTCAGCCTTGAAGGCCGAGACTGGGGCTGAGGCTGAGGTTGAGGCTGAGCTGAGGCCAAGTCAAAGCCAAGTCTAGTAGTCCCTCGAGTGGTCGATCCGGATTGACCCTCTATTTTGAAACATCCCTAGTGGCCTAAATCAAGTCCTAAGTGTCCAGTTCCAAATAGGAAAAGGAAGTATATTTAAAATGTGTGGAAGCGTGTGAACATATGTGCTTTTAATTTATGTTTCAAATATGCAAAAAGAACACAGAGAAGTATAAAGACATTCTAACTAAGCATGCTGTAAATAGTGAAGAAATTCAAGGAGAAAGCAAATACCTTTGAATACAACTCTTCAATTTCTCTGATTCTTCACTGAGATTCATGAACTCTTCAATCTTCTTGGATCTTGAACAAGATACCATCACCAAGTCTTTTCCGCTATTCTCCGACAAGGAATATGTTTGTGGAAACTTCTTTTAGAAGATTGGGAAGAGTTTTTATAGAGAAACCTTTTCTCTATTATAACTTGAGAGTAGTGAGAGATTGAGAGAGAATTGAGAGTGAGAGAGAATAAACTTTTTTTTTTTTTTCATAATGCAAGACCCTTTCTGCAAGTTAATTAAGTGAGAGGGAGACAACTCTCTGTAACAATAGGGGCGTTATCTTATTTAATTTATTAAATTAAAACATATTTAATGTATTGAAATCAAATAAATATTAATTGATTTAATTAATTAATATTAATTAGAGAAATTCTTATAAATAGAAAAATTCCCAAAATATTTATACTTTATAGCAAAAAGTTTCAAAAGTGCTTGTACTTCTTGAACTTTTTTGCTATAAAATGTAAATATTTTTAAATATTATTTTATATTTAAAAAGACTCCTATTAATTAATTAATTATCATATATTTAATTAATTTTATATTTGAATCATATTCAAATGTATTTCCTCTCATATAATTTTAATATGAAGCTCATTCACATTAAATTTAATCTATAATTATAATATAAATCTTATTCATACATATAGTTATAATATGAATCTTATTCATATTAGTTAAGTTTTGAATCTTATTCAAATACATTAATCTCTCATATTATATAGTTTAATTTTGAATCTCATTCAAAATTAACTTTATAATATAATGCTATATACATTATATTAATTGTATCATATACAACTTAAATTTCCTTATAATTTGAACAATTCAAATTCTTCAAAAAATAAATATTCCTTATTTTATCCTTAGTGAGCTAGTAGAGATATCTAATGAACCTACAAATTAGAAGGTCCAATGATACGAGATTAAATTAATTAAACTCTTTAATTTAATTAATAAAAATTCATTAACTGTGGGTCACTCCATTAAAGACCCATATTTGCATTCTTCACAATGTATAATATTTCTATTTCCATAGATATAACCAATTATTAGTAAGCCAACCCTTCACGAATTGCTCGTAATTACAACTGGGTCAAATTACCGTTACCTCTATAGTTACCTCTTACTCCATAGGTCTCGCTGATCCTCTAATGAACAACCTATTTATGATCTTCCTAAAGACGAGAATGAGCGAATTCTACTTTATGTAGCTATGCTCCTAGATCTCTACTCGGAAAAATCAGTAAAATGGTAGACTTATTAAGTCGGCATAGACAAGAATTCATAACTCACCCATATAAATCAAAGGACTACCATCAGAGACAAGAGTTTATAACTTAATCAAGACTGAGGTCGAGTTATATATGGTCGTCTTATGAAATTTTAATCTCTTCAATCGACAATGTTATAAAGAGAGATTAACCATTTAGCGGTCTGGACTTATACAAATTCTTTGTATAGGATATCCTCACTTGCATGTCTCTGCATAAATGATTTGGATCAAATTTGTAACACATACAACTCTTGTAACATTTACAAAGTGAGTCGTATCCGTAGTGTCACCAAGATAGACATCAAACCTTATCCATATATTGTAGACCATTTAGGTTATTACTTGAACATGATCCACCTCTATATCTATTACATACTATTCAAGTTACATAAAATAACCATGGATCTTTCCTTAATGAATAATTGTATATATAAAATAATCAACCATTATTTTAGACAACTTATTAACTACTAGGCTTTAGGGCATACATTCCAACATCAACTCCATTATAAAGAGCATGGCACCACTACAAAAGGTAAGCTCTTCTCCTCCATCTCTAATTTATTCAGCCTCTTTCGTTAAATACTGACTTAAACATTAGAGGTTTTGTGGCAGACACAACATTGATGTTTTTCTTTTCTTGTTTTGCAGGTCATCTTTCTTCTCTGAGATAATAAATTTACCGTTGAAGGCACGTGAAGGTTAGATGACTTTCCTTGCCAGATTTTGCCATCAACAACTAACATCTCAACTGGTTCGACCAACAATTTTCAATAGATTGTGTTCTCTTTGCTTTTGGGAGCATATTATATCTTGTCATTCATCCTTTTAGGGTAAGTTGCAAAGTGTTTATTACAGTGATTTGTTTTTGAAAGAGATATAGGTGTATCTTTGTAAGATTGCTGGTGTAATAGATTGACATTGAAGATTGTTGAGTGTGCATGATTAAGCCTAATATATTACGTTCTATTTGGAAACTATTTCATTTTTGGTTTTAGAAATTAAGTCTATTTCTTCTCCATTTGTTACAAGATTTGTATCTTTCTTTAGTACAATGGTTGAATTCCTAACCAAATTCCAAATTCCAAAAATAACTTTTTTAAAACCTTTTTTTATTTTCCAAAATTTGGCTTCGTTTTTTAAACTATTGGTAAAAAATAGATAATAAAAGAAGAAATTTGGAGGTGAAAATAGTACATATAAGCTAATTTTCAAAAATGAAAACAAAAACAAAATAGTTATCAAATAGGGCCTTAGTAAGCAAGTTATGTTGAAAGGTTATTCAGTTGTATGATGAGAGAATGATGAAAAGCTTCAAGCACAGGAACATCAAGTTTAGGGAGAGCCTAAACCGGGAAGTTCCATTAAGAAGGAGCATCAAGTTTGAGGGGAACCTAACTGCTAATTAAAAGAATAACTATTAGCGAATCAAGATAGAGTAACTATCTGATAAATGTTTCTTTGTAATCGTTTGCCTCTACTAGTGAAATTCTTTTCATTTAGACACTCTACCTCCTAGGCATAACTGTGGTTACACGGAATTGGGTTATTACCTCTGTGTGTTTGTTCTCTCTTACCTATCTCTTGTTATTAGCCTTGTTGTTTACTTCTTGTGTGTGGTATTATATTTGACTTGTGAGAAGTAATTACAAATTCACCTATTATTCATGTTATTTATAAAAAATAAAAAAATTAACTTTCATATGTCGTATTATGTCAAATCTTTACTATTAGTGAAACCCATCATGCATGCTATGTTAGCATTTAAACAACAATATTAACCATATGAATCTATTAGAATCAAAATGAAAATTAAATAACATATTTGGAGCCCTTTAAAGTGCAAACGCTAATCATTATAAATTGAATTGTGTTAACAATTTAATAACTTTTTGTGTTAACAATTTAATAATTTTTTTAGAACGTTAGGTTAAATTAAAAGTTTAATCTCTTACCTTTAAAAGTTGTGCCTGAAAAATCTTTAAACTTTTAAAATGTTTAATAAGTTTGTCAACTTTTAATTTTATGCTTAATAAGATTTTGAATTTTAAAAATGTCTAATAGATTTCTAATCTTTAATTTTTAAAAGTTAATTGATGCATTAGATATAAAACTAAATTTATGTCTAAAAAATCTTCCAATGTTCAATTTTGTGTCTTTGTAGATTCATAAGTTTATAAAGTCAAGATTTATTAGATACAAAATAAAAAGTTTGGATTAGATGCTAAATTCAAAGTTTAAAAACTTATACTTTTTAAAGTCAAGGATTTGTTGAACAAAATTGAAAATATATGTTGAAATATTGATATAATTACATTTGTCTTAGCTTATCAGTCTAAGCTTTTAAATTGATTGGTAAATAATATTGATTCCCAGCTCAAAGTCTAGAAATGAAGGCCCCACTTATTTTTATTTTGTTTTTAGTTTTCTTTTTCTAATACTGGTATTTGCTTTCTCCCAATTTTCAGTTTCATATTGATTTAAACGTTTCTTAGAGAAATATTTGAATTTTCAATCAAATTCTATATAAAAAAAGAAAAAGTTATAGCTACGTTTTTTAGTTGTTAAGTTTTGACTTAATTTTTATAAATATTGATTGAAAGTGGATAATGAAACAAAGAAATTTCCAGGTAAAGCAAAATCATTATAATATTAAATCTAGCAAAAAAGTAAGAACTTATTTGTGGAACTCTTTGATAACCATTTTGTTTTTAGTTTTTAGTATTTGATATTTAAACCTATAAAACCCATTTCACCTCTAAATTTCTTGCTTTATTATCTACATACTACCAATATTTTTAAAATTCAAGCAATTTTTTTTTTTGAAAAACCTAGTCTTAGTTTTTAGAACTTAGCTAAAAATTCAACTGTTATATTTAAGAAATATGAAAGCTATGGTAAAAAAAAAATAGAGTAAATAGGCTTAATTTTAAAAAAACAAAAAACCATAAACTAAAGGTCTATTTGGTAATCATTTGATTTTCTATTTCTATTTTTGAAAATTAAAGCCATTTCATCCATAATTTCTTAAAATAATTTGCATCTTTGTTAAGTACAATTGTTGAATTTTTAACTAAATTAAAAAAAAAAACTTTTTGAAACCTACTTTTTTTAGTTCTCAAAATTTGGCTTGGTTTTTTTAAACCATTGATCAAAAGTAGATAAAAAAGGAAGAAATTAGTCCATACACTTAATTTTCAAATACAAAAACAAAAAACAAAATGGTTATCAAATGGGGTCTAAATAATTATCAAATGGAACCTAACAAATAACAATTTCCATTTTAGTTTTTAAATTTTGAAATTTATGCTTAATTTCTACCAATTTTCTAACTATTGTTTTCACCATTGTTAAAAAATATTTATTTTAACTAGTGTTTTAATTTTTTTTTTAAGTTTTTAAAACTCCATTTGGTTTTTAAAATTGGAGTAAAAAGTGGGTAACAATTTAAAAAGATAAAATGATTTAATTGGTTATGAGAAAATGCCTAAATAATTGAACTAATACATTAAAATGTGTAATTAGTCAAACTTATATCATCGATAACCACATCTCTTTGAAGCTTTATAATTTAAAATAATAAAAGAGAAAATGATAGAAGCCACGAGGAGTGATGAACTTGAACATGAGGATCCCATAATCACAATTGCTGCATCTATTGTGTGGCTCGAGTGGACCATAATGCTTTATTTGAAATTAACAAATAATAAATTATAATCCATATGTTATATAAAATAAGCACACATCAACTAAAAAGTTATTACAAAACATATTATGATTGTTATATTATTTGTGAGGAAAAATCAGTTTAACTAAACTTGAAGTGTATCGATTTTTATAATAAATTTTTCGACAAATGTCAATTTATATCCTTAAACTTTAAAAGTTGTATCAATTCATACCTTAAATTAATAGTTATATCAATTATAATCGTAAATTTTGAGAATTGCATCAATTTAAATTCAAAATTAATAATTTCATCGATTTAAATAAATTTAGTTATGGAGATCTTATCTACATTGAGAAGTGAAATTTGGTATTGAAAATGCCAAAACCTTTGTTTAACGTCAAAGCTGCTATGTGGAAGAGATCAATTGGTTTGCAGAATAGATGGTAAGTTTCAGTTCCACCCAACCATACCTTATCTTTTAACTTGTTTGTTGTTATGCTTGTATTATAATAGTTACAAGACCTGAAAATTTCATCAGTGCAGTTTCTCTTTCCTCTTCGTATTCCCTGTGAAAATTAATATTTCATCAACAGTTGACAGATATCTCTATGTATGATAAAATAATGGGTTGTGTTGAAATTTGGATCCACGTCCACCCCAATCTTGTGCATTATATGTCTTTGTTACAATTTTGGCTAAGGAGTTTACTTGATTTATGTGTTAGAAGATACTATTTTAGAGTTGAGTCGTTATAATAGAGTTGGTAGTGTCAGTGAGGAATACCAAAAGGCTATTACGAAGGCGAGAAAAACGATTAGAGCTCATGTTGATGAGAAGAAATGCTCTCCTATAATGCTTCATCTCGTATTTGTTTCTCTACTCTGATAATGATGATTAATTATGAATTTTTTGTTACATCATGGCGATGATTTACTGTGAATTTGTAATTTAGATGGTATTCTACCAGAACGTTTGACGTTAAGATTAAATCGGGAGGTACATTTAGCACAATGAAGAATGCAACAGAACTCGCTCATGAGGCTAACAAAGGCATTGACATCGTTGTTAATCTTTTTGGAATCGAGTAACGAGCAGGTGTCGATACTTTCGACATTAAGAATACGATCATTATTTTTGCACATTTCGTAAATGATGATGTTGGGGTTGGTGCCCTAAATCTTTAGGGTCATCCAAGGTTATCTTCTGTAACTTAAATATATATATAGAGACATACAGATTGATCATATTTAACTGATAACCTAAATGATCTGTAGTAGATAGATAAGGCTGGATACTTATCCTGGTGACACTACGAGTAGGACCCGCTTTGTAGATATCACAATAATTGTAAAGTGCTACAAATGAAATGATCCTGATAATTCACGTGGAGACATGTGCGTGGGAGTATTCTATACAAGGGAATTTATATAAGACCGAACCACGAAATGACTAGTCTCATTATTTAACACCATTCATAATAGAGACTTACATTTCACCAGGATGACCATAGGTGACATGAACCTGAATTCTGAGTGAGTTGTGGACTCCTTCCTATGAAGACGGTCCTTTGATTTGTATGGGTGAGAGTGGCCATATCACCGACTCAACAAGCCTACCGTTTTGGGGATTCATCTGATTAGGGAGTTGGGAACATAGCTACACAATATGAAATTCACTCCATCTCCGAGGTAGGGGTAAGTAGATAAATTGTGCTCTTAAGGACTAATTTCAAGGCTTGAAAAATGTGGCGCCACACATTTTCCTGGTCCGAGAGAGGTTTAGTCATAATTGAACTATGATTTATTGTTCATTAGAGAGATCAGTGTTACTTAAGGAGTTAGATGTAACTACAAAGACAAAACGACAATTTTGGCCTAATTGTGATTTGTGAAGGGTCATCGCACTGTTGATTTGTTATATCCAATGGACACAAAAATATATCTGTAGTGCAAAGAATGCAACTGTTGGTCTTTAGTGGAACCAAACAGTTTACTAAAACTATTCCAGTGTTGGGGCTCATATCGAACTGGTCCTGAAGAGGATACCGATACGCATACCTACCAGTTACTTATTATTAACTCAAATCAAACAATCTTTGTTCAAACTAAACCTTGCTCGTTTACATCTAGATAAGAAAATAGGGATACACTCAAACGATAGAGAAGGAGTTCCTGACAGTTAATGGATGTTGAGTAAATTAATTAAAGATTTTAATTAATTATTCAAGTACCATTGGAGCTTCAAACTACAGGTCGATGAGGTCTCATCTATAGCTCAATGGGAATTTATGAGAATCAATTTTAAATTAATTTGAATTGTTCAAATTAATTAAGGGAATTAATTATATGTGATATAATTAGTTTAATTTAACTATATATGATATAATTACTATAATGTATTTGATACATTATAATATAAAGTTTATTTGAGAGGAAATAAATATTTGAATATGACTCATATATTAATTATGTGATTTGGATTCATATAATTAAATTTAATATTAATGGGATTTATATTAAATATCGTTGTTGAGAGCATTAAACAATAGGTTATATTGTGTTGGATACAATATTAAATAATAGGTTATATGTATATTTGATATAACATTAATATATATTATATGATAAATCGGATATTATATAAATATATATTAATTTTTTTATTAAAATTAATTTTATTTATTAGTTTTATTTTTATTGTTTGAAAAATAATTTTAAGGAGAGAATTATAATTCCCTCCCCATTTTTCTCTCTATTATGTTAATGGGAACAGAGAGGTTGAGTGTTCTTCTCTTCTTCTTCGTTCTTTAGGGTTTTTACAGTAGCGTTCTGTAAGATTTAATCTCTCCCAATATCTCGACTCTCTATCATCTCTAATTCTTTCCCTCACCAAAAAGCCAGAGCCTATAAAACTTATGAATTCTCATCCTAGAGAATACAGAGGCAACCAATTGGTAGTGACCATTTGGAATAATTAGGGTTTCGAGTACGTTGCTGTTCGTGACATTTTGGAGAAGAGGATACACGAAGAAGATTGGATCTTCAAGGATGAGTTTCTAATATCTTTTTCTCAATTTCTATAAGCATGTCGTATTTTTAAATCTTAAATGCATATTTTTTTCTTTCGTAAAATTTGGGATTTGGACTCAATCCCATTTCCGCTCAAGGACTTTCAATGGTTCCTTCAATTGGTATCAAGGCGGGATTTTTTGGCCCAATTTTTTTTCAAAATTTTGGAATTATTTTTACAATTTAATGGTGGATTTAAGAATTATGTATTTTTATTTGATAAATGCTTAAGAATGTGTTGGTTTAAACTTATTGATTTTTTTTAGGATTGGTTTCTTTTCTTTATCACATTGTTTTACAATTTAATTTGTAAGGGTTCATGTTTTGGGGTATATAGTTGCAATCGAGTCTGTATTTTATGTTATCTAGTCGTTCGTGGTCGTTCTGGTTGATGATCTAGAGAAATTGAGACCAAATTCGGTGGAGAAACGAAGAAGAACACAGTTGTATAGTGGAAACTGTACCGCAACGTTGCAATGCTGTGTCCTAGTGTTGCAACGTTGCAAAGAAGAACGACGCTTTGTTCGGAAAGAACAAACCGGTTCTTATTTGGTTTGGTTCGTGGCTCGTTTGGTTCACTCACAGTTTGGTCAATTCGGGCTGTACGGGTCCGGTTTGAAGGCTTGATGGTTCGGTTCAAGCGATTCAAGGCCCGGTTTGCTTGTTTTTAACCAGTTGACTATTTATTTATGTAATAGTTAGTTATTTTGATTAATTTAAATTAATATAAATGTTATATTAATTTAATTAATTGTTTAAGTGTCCAATCCCGGTCCAATAATTACTTTATTAATTATGCATTTGATGTATGATTTTTATTTATAGATATATGTCATATTGTATGTCTCATAGTATTAAATCCTACCATAGGTTATTCATTTAATTTCATGCATCATTTATATTATAAGTGTTATAATATACATAATTGCATGATTTAATTAATATAGTATGCTCATGCATCATATAGTATAAATGTTATAATATATGCATGCATGCATTAATAACATATACATGCATCAATTATATTGTAAGAGTTATAATATAATGTATGGATGTATGTTTGGATGCATATGATAACTTGTAGAAATACAAGTTATTTTTGCTCTTAAATTGGAACAACTAAAGTTTTTAATGATAAATTCTCCTCATTTTTAGAAGAAACGCATGGATTTATCCAAACATTAACAAACTCATGCAAAAGAAGCTTTATTACTAAATACCGTGGCACTAACGCATTGTATTGCAGGATCTTTACAAAAAGCTAACACATAATCAAGAAGGTGCCGTAGGGAAAGCTCTAACGCATGGGCCATGCGTCAGAGGGAGTTCAATGTAGAGAAGATTCATTGATCGAGGTTGATTGTATCACATCACCACTTGCAAGTATGGGCACCTGCAGCAGGCGGCGTCTGAAAAGCTTCCAAGCAGTAGGTGACGTCTGAAAAGCTTCCATGAGTCAGGCGGCTGACCAGGGCATGGACTTTAATGCTGACCAGGGTATGGACTTTAATGCTGACCAGGGTATGGACTTTAATGCTGACCAGGGTATGGACTTTAACGCTGCCCATTCACCAAGTGGACATGACCAACTCCTATAAATGGATGAAGTCCCTCTAGAGTTCGTAGTGAGAAAATTATTCAGTTCAGAAATTATCAGGATCCTTACTCTCTGTAATTAGTGTAGTCATAGTTTAAGTTGTGCTGTGGTGCCAAGATGATCAGAAGGGTTGAGAACCACCACCACCGCCGGTCAGGGAGCGGAGGAAGCCAAGCTTGAGAAAGAAACTTCGTCCTCTTCCTATACAAGTGATTGTACACAACAGAATTGAGCCAAAGAGATACAAGAGATTGTACTCTGCGGCTTGACTCAGTTCCCTACATCTCATTTATCACTTTCGTTTTATTTGATTGAATATTGTTTTTGTAAAGACAATTTGCTTCTTTATAAAATTCATATATTCGATCCATCATATTTTTTCCATTGTTTATTTCTTATTCATGTTGAATGCATTTATACTTTATGCAAAATATCATTTCAAACGCTTAAGCTGACTTGATCAATTGGTAAACGCATCTTTAACTTAGATTATTCGAGAGAATAACTAAGCTACATCAAGTAGGACGCCTAGTACAGCTAGAGATAGACTTACTGGTGTCTATTGCATTCTGTGTTAGACGCATGAATCCTAGAGATAGGCTTTGCTTGTTATTTGCATTGAGAAGTGTTGAATAAATTCTAACGCATAAACAGAAGAAGCAAATCATCCCATCTCATCCACATTACAATCAGGTTTGTGTATATTCATCTTAGACCGAAGCATCCACTCACATTAAACTCCATTTTCGCATGATCCATCACTCACTACTCAACTCTTTTGTATCATCTTGCACAGGTATAATACTTAGTGTAAATAAAACATTTTTCTTCATATATTTAGGAAAACCCCTACAATAGATACAACGCAAGGTCTGCATTTCTTTAACTGAATCCATGAGTTCGACTTTGGACTTGCCAGGAACCTAAATTAGATTTATACTTGGGTCTGATTTAGAAAAACTTGAACGTCATTAGAAGGAGTGTTGTGCGTTCTGTTGCATCTCTCTAACGCACTAACATGTTACAAATACTTAAACGGATCAAAGCATCAACGCATCACTTATACTTAAAACTTATTCTTCCAATTATTTTATACAATACACTTCTAGAGCGAATCACGATAGCAACGAACAAGTTTTTGAACGTTTATGAGCAGGGAGAGCAGAAATTTCGTTTATATCTATTGTAGGAACACTTCGGTCGAGGAAGTATTACAAGCTACGCCTAAGCTTGTCAACATTTATGAGCAGGGAGAGCATTCCTGAACTCATATACGACCTCGAGATTGAAAGGACCTTCCGGCATAGGAACCGATGTAACCGTCATCTAAGGTTGAGGTAGCAATATCTCAGACAACAAAACATGCAACGAGTAATGGCGAAAGAACAGGCAAATCAGCAACCAGCTCAACAACTAGCTCATGCTGCACAGAATCCAATCCTAATGGCGAATAACAGCACGTGTCCTATGAGAGAGTACGCGTCCCTTGTACTGTATGATTTATCTCCAGGAATTATCTACCCAACGCCAGACGGGACCAGGTTTCGAGATGAAATATGTAATGCTTTAAATGCTCTAGACTGGTGGACAATTTGGGGGTGGTCGTGGTGAAGATCCTCATGCCCACATGAAGCGTTTCCTGGAAACGTGTGATTCATTTGTGATTCCTGGAATCACCCCAGAGGCGATCAGGCTGTCTTTGTTCCCCTATTCTCTGCGTGATGACGCAAAACAATGGGTGAGCTCACTGGAGCTTGGTGAAATCACCACTTGGGAGAAGTTGGTGGAAACATTTATGCAAAAATACTTCCCACCTACCACCAATGCGAGGAGGCATCGAGAGATTATGAACTTTGAACAAGAAGAAGCTGAAATCTTAAGCGCCGCATGGGAGCATTTTAAGGGTTTGGTCAAGAATTTCTCAAACCATGGACTACCGCTAACTATCCAAATGGAGACGTTTTATGGAGGATTGAATAGAGCATCGCAGATGGCAGCAGACACAGCAGCGGTTGGTGGACTTATGGACAAATCTTACACTGAGGCTAAAGAGATATTAGACCGCATTGTTAAGCACAACATGGAATGGGTAGACGATACGTATGATAGAAGAGCTAACAGGAAGAAGAGATCTCAGAACGTTAATTCTATCGATTCCAACACAATAGCCATACTTTCTGCTCAAGTGGCTATGATGACCAACCTTTTGCAGAACATATCGTTAGAAATGCATCAAATCAACAGAAGGTGAATCAGGTTGAGGCGTTTGGGCAGCCTATGGTTAGCTGTGTGGGTTGTGGAGATTCTCACTCCTATGTGGATTGCCCACAGAATCCTCAGTCAGTATGTTTCATTAAAAACAACCCATTTTCCAATACATATAATCCTAGATGGAGAAACAATCCAAATTTTTCTTGGACAGGAGGAAATCATCAGGTGCACCACTCAGGGACGAACCAACAGCAAAGGAATGGACTGTCACCTGCATTTCAACAAACGCATCAGCCACATCAACAGCCCTTTAATAGAGGGGGACAGGCGTCGAGCTCAGGATCTCTACTTGAGAACCTATTAAAGGAATATATAGCCCAGAATGACGCGTTGCTGAAAAGCCAAGCATCGTCTATCAGAAACCTGGAAATCCAGGTAGAGCAGATAACGAGCAAGTTGAAAAGCAGGCAACCTGGTGTTCTACCTAGAAATACTGAAACGCCTGGGAACGAAAATGGGAAGGAGCAATGTCACGCGGTGACGTTGCGAAGTGGAAAAACTCTTGAAGAAAGAAGAATGAATCCAAGAAACAACAGTCCTTCGAAAGAACGCATCACACGTTCAATGGATCAAGAAGAAAGAACGCCTGAGACTACAAGCCATTCAGAACCCAGTACGTCTAACGTAAGAAAGCCTGAGGTGCCGCTGAACGCACCATTCCCTAGGCGTCTGATGAAAAAGAATGATGAACAACAATTCAAGCGCTTTCTTGAGCTCCTAAGGCAGTTGCATATCAACATTCCACTTATAGAGGCCTTGGAGCAGATGCCAACATATGTCAAATTTTTTAAGGACATTTTGACGAAGAAAAGAAGAGTCAGTGAGAAGGAAGTAATCGCGCTAACAAGGGAGTGCAACGCGTTAGTAAGCAACAGTCTACCAAAGAAGCAGAAGGACCCTGGGAGCTTCACAGTTCCTTGCTCGATAGGTGGATTGGATATGGGTCATGTGTTGTGTGATTTGGGAGCTAGCATTAATCTCATGCCACTCTCAATTTTTAAGAAACTGGGAATTGGCAAAGCACAACCCACTTCTGTTACTCTTCAGCTTGCTGACAGAACAATTAAGTACCCAGAAGGAAAGATTGAAGACGTTCTGGTAAAGGTTGACAACTTCATATTCCCAACAAACTTTATTATCTTTGACTATGAAGCAGATAGAGAGGTACCAATTATCCTTGGATGCCCCTTCTTAGCTATTGGGAAAGTTTTAATTGACGTGCATAAAGGAGAATTAACTATGCGCGTAGATAATCAAGAGGTGAAGTTCAATGTGCTCAACGCATTGAAATTCCCAGATAATGAAGATTGTTAACTCAACAGTATTGAGTTGCCTGAAGAAGAGACCAATGTATGTTAGGTTCTCGCGTTGGAGAACCTGAAAGAATCAGAGTCCCCAAGTTTGAGTGGATGGCAGACAAAACCAACGCGTCCATCACTTGAGGAACCACTAGAACTCGAGTTAAAACAGTTACCTAGTCACCTGAAATACGCATTCCTTGGAACCAACAACACTTTACCTGTGATCATTTCCGCAAATCTTATAGAGCCTAACGAGCAATCTCTCTTGCAGATGCTGAAAAAGCACAAACATGCAAGAGGCTGGACGCTTGCGGATATCCGTGGCATTAGTCCATCTTATTGCATGCATAAGATTAAGTTGGAAGAAGGGAAGTCGGGGTCAATCGAGCCTCAAAGAAGGCTGAACCCCATAATGAAAGAAGTGGTCAAGAAAGAAATTTTAAAATGGTTGGATGCGGGAGTTATTTATCCTATATTCGACAGTAGTTGGGTAAGTCCAGTCCAATGCGTTCCTAAGAAAGGGGGAACGACTGTGATTGTCAACAGCAATAATGAACTAATACCTTTGAGGATTGTCACGAGCTGGCGCATCTGTATGGATTACAGGAAGCTCAATGCAGCAACTAAGAAAGACCACTTCCCCCTTCCTTTCATCGATCAAATGCTTGACAGACTTGCGGGCAAAGAATTTTATTGCTTTCTTGATGGATACTCTAGTTATAACCAGATTTTGATTGATCCAGAAGATTAGGAGAAGACAACGTTTACTTGTCCCTTTGGAACATTTGCATTCAGACGTATGCCCTTTGGGCTGTGTAACGCACCAGGGACATTTCAAAGGTGTATGATGGCTATCTTCTCCGACTTCTTAGAAAATACCGTTGAAGTCTTCATGGACGATTTCTCAGTCTTTGGAGAGTCATTCCACTCATGCCTAGATAATTTGGAGGCCGTCTTCGCTCGATGCGAAGAAACAGACCTAGTACTGAATTGGGAAAAATGTCACTTCATGGTGACTGAAGAAATTGTCTGAGGCCACAAAGTATCCAAGGCTGGGTTGGAAGTAGATGAAGCGAAGATAGATGTCATAGCAAAACTTCCACCACCAACAAATGTTAAAAGTTTACGAAGTTTTCTAGGGCATGCTGGCTTCTATAGAAGGTTCGTCAGAGGATTCTCTCAAATTGCACGACCTCTGAGCGCATTACTAGAGGCGAACTGGCCCTACGATTTTAATGAAGACTGCACTAACGTGTTTGAGACTTTGAAGTATGCATTGACGACAGCTCCGGTACTAATAGCACCGAACTGAACACAGCGTTTTATTCTCATGTGCGACGCGAGTGATATGGCAGTAGGAAAAATGTTAGGGCAGAAGAAGGGTAATTTGATACATCCCATCTCTTACACGTCCAAAACACTAAATGACTCTCAGAAACACTACACCACCACTGAAAAAGAAATGTTGGCTGTAGTGTTTGGCATTGAAAAGTTTCGATCTTACTTAGTTGGTGCGTTAGCCACCATATATACTGATCACTAAGCCATTAAATTCCTGATGAGTAAAAAGAACGCAAAGCCAAGATTGATAAGATGGGTGCTACTGTTACAGGAATTTGATATAGATATTCAGGACAGAAAGGGAACAAAGAATCAGGTGGCTGACCACCTGTCCAGGCTAGAAAATCAAGAAATGCAAGATCAAGAAAGTGAAATCAAGGACGCATTTCCTGATGAAAGCCTGTTCAGAGTTAAAGGCAGGGAACCTTGGTATGAAGCAATTCCTTGGGAACTTCAACTCTTAGTAAAAGAGGTTAGTACATGATAGCAAATTTTACTTTTAGGATGAACCGTTTCTCTGTAAGCAAGGCCCTGACTCCATAATGCATCGATGCGTTTCGGAGGAGAAGACACAACGCATCTTAGTTGAGTGTCATGACTTTCCTTATGGAGGGCATTTCGGTGGGCAGAGAACCGCTGTGAAGATCCTTCAAAGCGGATACTTCTGGCCCACCCTCTTCAAAGACGCAAGGGAGTTTGTTCGTAATTGTGACCCCTGCCAACACACCAGGAATTTTCTTCAAAGGACGCCATGCCCTTGAACAATATTCTCGAAGTTGAGCTGTTTGATGTTTGGGGTATTGATTTTATGGGACCTTTTCCCTTGTCCTGCGACCAATAGTATATCTTGCTTGTGGTAGACTATGTGTCAAAATGGGTGAAAGTAGTAGCTTGTGTTAGGAATGATGCGTCCACTGTTTCCAAGTTTCTTACTAGGAAAATTTTCACGCGATTTGGAACGTCAAGAGTCCTGATAAGTGACGAAGGTACGCACTTCATTAATCGCATCATTTCTAAATTACTTGCAAAATATAATGTTAGGCACAAGATCGCTACTGCCTACCACCCACAAACAAACAGTTAAGCGGAAGTATCCAATTGAGAAATCAAATCTATCCTGGAAAAAGTTGTCAATGCAACGCGGAAGGATTGGGCGCAGAGGCTGGATGAAGCGATCTGGGCCTACAGGACTGCTTACAAAACCCCTATAGGTATATCTCCATACTCTCTTGTATTTGGAAAAGCTTGTCACTACCTTTAGAGTTGGAGCACAAGGCATTTTGGGCAGTTAAGAAGCTAAACATGAACTTGGACGCCGCAGGCACTCAACGCAAACTTCAGCTCAATGAGCTCGAGGAATGGCGATTGAACGCGTACAAGAACAACAAGCTATACAAAGAGAAGACAAAGCATTGGCATGACCAATGCATCAGTAAGAAAGAACTTATTGTTGACCAAAAAGTTCTATTGTTCAATTCACGTCTGCATTTGTTTCCAAGAAAGTTAAAATCCAGGTGGTCAGGACCCTTTATCATTAAGACAATCTTTCCATATGAAGCAGTGGAATTAACACGAGAAGATGACACCAACGCATTCAAAGTAAATGGCCAAAGAGTAAAGCTATACTTTGAAGATGAACTGGAACGTCAAAAGTAATCTCTCGCACTACGCGAAGCCAGCTGAGGTCCACATCAAAGCACCCTTGCGTTTACATCGCCATATATTTCAGGGACGCTTTCTTTATCCTTGTCTTATTGCATTCTGTATTTTATAATGCGTTTGAGTTTGTTGGTTTGTTTGTCTACCTATGTTTTTCAATATTGATTGTTCTTTGTTTCTGCCTTCATAAATTAGAAATTTTACTTGTTTTCTTTTTAAAAGTTGTGTATAATCGAGTTGGGAATAACGGACGCGTTAGACTCAAGTCTAATGCATGGCCCAGTTGAAGGGACGCGTCTCGAGAATACAAAAGCACTCGAGTGCTTAGAAACCTAAGACGTCCCTTTAGCTTCACATTTATTACAGACGTCAGGCGGCCGACTAACCCTCTCTCAGCCTATAAAACGATCGAACGGTTCATTTCCTTCCTCTTCCTCATTTCACTCTCGAGCTCTCTAAAACAAAAAAGAAAAAAACCCTAGCCTCTCCGTTTCCCTCACCTCCGATCTGCTTAAGCTTATCTCCAGCCAAAATGTCGTCTGCTTTAGATAGTCAGAACCAGACCATGAGCTTTGGGAACGACTCGCTGGTAAGTTCCTACTCTTCCTCGTCTGTTTCGCTTTCGCCTCCCCCCGAGCCCTAAAAAAACCTCCAAATCCTCTGTCTAATCCAAACCTACGCACGTCGGAGCAACCCCCTCCTCCTCCCAAAGGCCGTCGAAGCCCACCACAACACCTACAAAACTCCCTTCCAAAACCTCTAAAGCCATCGCTACTCTTCCGGCCAAAACCCCTCAACCAAAACCTAAAACTACCCATAAGCCAAAGCCCAAAACACCTTTGAAATCGAGGCAGCGTTTGTCATCCACAGCTGCCACTAAGCCTTACACCAAGCCTGCCCTACGACCATTCATTCCTAATATAACCCCGATGGGTGCAACGCATGATCCACTTCCATCCTACCTTCACATCGCCCCATCTCCAGTTGTGCGTCCACCACCTCCACTTTCAATCCAATCCTTAGCAACCATCTACTCAGTCGACTCAGACGCATCTAGCCAATCACCGCATTCACCCATCGTCATATCCTCCCCTGGGACACCACATACCCCAGTGGGCACCCCTCCATTTACTCCACCCATACCCCCCTCTGACAGTCCTGCGTAAGAGCGTAATCCTGAAGAGTTGGCAGAATTGGATCGACTGGACGAACAGGAAGTATTTGGAGCCATTTTGGCAAGCCTTGATCAAGGCCAAGAGGAAAATCAAGTGATGCATTCCGACCCACCTAACACATCACTTGAGTTGGACGAAGCGGAGTGCTACGCTATGATGCTAGAGGCAGAATTAAAAGAAGAAGATAGAGAAAAAGAAGATGAGAGAATTGGTCCAGATGCGTCTCAATCATGCTAAACCGACGCGAATGAAGGGACTTTAAAATCAAGAAGAGTGACAAGGAAAAGGAAATTAATATTGGAGGAAGAAGATGAGCAGTCAGCATCCAGTCCTGAGGATGCAATGCATGGGAGTTGCTCAAGGCACGATGCACTAGAGAAGAACTTGGAAGACTACCAGCCCGCAAGGCAAGGGTGAAGAAAAACGGCTCTCCAAAGGGAATTGAAGAATGAATTGAGAGAACTGGCAAGGGAAGCCAAAGAGCACGCAATAGGAAAATGTAAGGTAACCGACGTGTTACCTAAGAAGACCTCGGGAAGAAAACGTCAATTCAGTGATATACTTGTAGAAAAGGGCTTCTTTCCCGAGCACCACCCATTGTTTATATACATAATAGAAACAATAAATGCATTGGGGTGGAGTCAGTTTTGTGTTGGGCACACACGTATTTGGCCCAACCTCGTCCGCATGTTCTACAACAGCGAGTTTGACATGGAGAAGAACATAGCCTTTATTGATGGGGTATTAGTGCGCTTCTTAGCCAACAAGATCAACGAACATTGATAATAATCCGGACGTGGAAGGTAATCGCATCTTAGAGTAGCCAACGCTAAGTCAATTGGAAGATGCGTTAAGGATGGTAGCCAAGCTTGGAAGCAAGTGGCAAACATCTAGAGACGGAACAAAGATGCTAGCCTCCAAGAACTTAACTCCAGACGCGAACCTATGGTACTACCTGATCAAAAGAAGCATCATGTTGACAACGCATGATGAAACACTATCAAAGGAACGCATCCTGGCTACCTATTGCATCATGTAATGCATCCTTTTAGACGTTGGAAGAATAATAAGGGATCATATCAAGGCCATCAAGACCAAACCACGAGGACAACTATACTTATCATGGCTGATCTATGCATCGTGTGAACGCGGAGGCATCCCTTTGGGGGATGATCATGAAGAGATCGATGGTTTGATAGATATCAAGTTAGTAAGGCGTTTACTTCGCTGTTCGCCGTATCAACCTGCCTTACCTGCCAAAGAAGTGGCAGGAAAACCTCGATCATCCAAATGCGCCTCCAAAAGAAAACGCGTCCAGATTGTTGAACACAGTGATGAAGCTTCAGAGCATGAAGAGTATGAAGCAGAGCTTGAACTTACGGAAGAAGAAGCGTGCCCAAGCCTCAACCTTACTATCCATGACTCGCCATTGACCCCACCAGAAGGGAGTCCTGATCAAACGCACCAAGAACCAACTCATATGGATCAGGACATCCCTTGTTCTCTTCCTTCGCCCCCATCAAGTCCAATTCCCAATTTTGTGCCTCCTCTAGTAATCTTTGAACCAACTGGGTTAGGATTGAGCAACGCAACAAATTTTGAAGACCCAGTTGGAAGAAGTGAAAAACCAACATCACCTTAACGCAACGCTGACTTAAAAGAGTTGAAAACTTTTATCAGTGATCAGCTCAGACCATTGGCCGTATCCATCGAAGGTCTTCAACAACAGAATCGAGTTCTAAGAGATTACCTAAGGCAACAAACACGAAGGATGCAAGACCAATTCATTTATACAATGCAATACATCAATCAAGTCTTGGTTGGAATGTTTGCTCTACCCCCACTGCCTGCCCATCTTAGAAACCCTCTGTGCTTTATGGATGAAGACCCTGGAGAAGAATGCAGAGATGACGTGCCAGCACAATAGAGTTTTGGGGTGTTGGGTTAATTTTTTTATTTTGATTTAATTGATGTTCTTTTGTATTTGCTTGACTTGTTTGTTTGCTTCATGTGAATCTATGAAAATGAATGAGAAGTTTCCATCATTTTGTTCCTTGCGTTTGACCTTAGCATACTTTATTTTTGTTTTTTAGATATTTTCTAAGTCTTGTGCATTACCTGACCTCAATGATATCAACTATATGAAATTTATAAGTATAGAGTAGGCGTTAGGAAAATCAACAAGGCCTGAACTTCTCTAAAAAGACTAAGTTTACTAACGCGTGCAAGCTTCAAGTCTTAAACTCTTTTCGGACTCTCAAAGCCTTTTGAAATTTGGTTTCTCTTTTAGCAATAAGGATTTGACTTGTCTCCAAATTTGGGATGAGTATAGCTCATCTCCAAATTTGGGGATGAGGGAAATCCGAGTTAAGACGCATTAAACGAGTACATCATAAAGAAAAGGGAACAAAATAAGAAAAATGTTAAACACAACTCCTCTATCATTACTTCAAAAGAAAAACCTTAAAATGGCATGGGTTAAGTTGGAAAAGGAACTTAGCCGTAGTTGGATGCTCGCATGACACCCGTAGGGGCAAGCCAAAACGAAGTTAAGTCTCCTAGACCAACGCGTCCCATAGAACTCTTCTATCTAGACTGAAGAAAATATATAGTGAAACGCATGAATATTAGATATGAGTTTAGTTGTGAAAGGTTCTCACCTGTAGTTGGATGCTCGCATGACACCCGTGGGGGTAAGCCAAAACGAAAGTGGGATACCTGGAATAACGCATGGGTAAGGGAATTCATAATTTTTTTTCTTTTTATCCGGCATTTATCTTAAAAAGAACATCTAACGCATTGCTGGTTTAGAAAAAAACGAGAATATTTTGAGAAACGAAAGGAGCTATTGATAAAAGGCCTACTACATCTGAAATTGAACATTAGTCTTTTTTAGAAAAGAGTCTATCTGAGTTGCATTTTCCAAACTCTTGTCTCCAACTTATGACTGAATATGATGAGAGGCAAACTCTGCACACCTAAGACAAAAGAGATAACAAAGAATTATTTTGGAATGCTTGAGGACAAATATTGTTCAAATTTGGAGGTGGTGATAACTTGTAGAAATACAAGTTATTTTTGCTCTTAAGTTGGAACAACTAAGGTTTTTAATGATAAATTCTCCTCATTTTTAGAAGAAACACATGGATTTATTCAAACATTAGCAAACTCATGTAAAAGAAGTTTTATTACTAAATACCATGACATTAACACATTGTATTGCAGGATCTTTACAAAAAACTAACACATAATCAAGAAGGTGCTGCAGGGAAAGCTCTAACACATGGGCCATGCGTCAGAAGAAGTTCAACGCAGAGAAGATTCATTGATCCAGGCTGATTGTGTCACATCACCACTTGCAAGTATAGGCACCTGCAGCAGGCGGCGTCTGAAAAGCTCCCGAGAGTCAGGCAGCTGACCACGGCATGAACTTTAATGCTAACCAGGGTGTGGACTTTAATGCTGCCCATTCACCAAGTGGACATGACGAACCCCTATAAATAGATGAAGTCCCTCCAGAGTTCGTAGTGAGAAAATTATTCAGTTCAGAAATTATCAGGATCTTTACTCTCTGTAATTAGTGTAGTCATAGTTTAAGTTGTGCTGTGGTGCCAAGACAATTAGAAGGGTTGAGAACCACCACCACCACCGATCAGGGAGTGGAGGAAGCCAAGCTTGAGAAAGATACTTCGTCCTCTTCCTATACAAGTAATTGTACACAACAAAATTGAGCCAAAGAGATACAAGAGATTGTACTTTGTGGCTTGACTCAGTTCCGTACATCTCATTTATCACATTCGTTTCATTTGATTGAATATTGTTTTTGTAAAGACAATTTGCTTCTTTATAAAATTCATATATTCGATCCATCACATTTTTGTCATTGTTTATTTCTTTTTCATGTTGAATGCATTTATACTTTATGCAAAATCTCATTTCAAACGCTTAAGCCGACTTGATCAATTGGTAAAAGCATTTTTAACTTAGATTATTCAAGAGAATAACTAAGCTGCATCAAGTAGGATGCCTAGTACAACTAGAGATAGACTTACTGGTGTCTATTGCATTCTGTGTTAGATGCATGCATCCTAGAGATAGGTTTTTCTTGTTATTTGCATTGAGAAGTGTTGAATAAAGTCTAACGCATAAACAAAAGATAAGCAATCATCCCATCTCATCCACATTCCAATCTAGTTTGTGTACATTCATCTTAGATCGACGCATCCACTCACATTAAACTCCATTTTCACATGATCCATCACTCACCACTCAACTCTTTTGTATCATCTTACACAGGCACAACACTTAGTGTAAATAACACATTTCTCTTCATATATTTAGGAAAACCCCTACAATAGATACAACGCAAGGTTTGCATTTGTTTAATTGAATCCCTGAGTTCGATCCTGGACTTGCCAGGAAACTAAATTAGATTTATACTTGGGTCTGATTTAGGAAAACTTGAACGTCATTAGAAGAAGTGTTGTGCGTTCTGTTGCATCTCTCTAACGCACTAACGCGTTACAAATACTTAAACGCATCAAAGCATCAACACATCACTTATACTTAGAACTTCTTGTTCCAATTATTTTATACAATACACTCCTAGAGCGAATCACGATAGCAACGAACAATATATTATTATTTATTTCATTACTTTAGTACATAAATGTTATGTATGTTAATAATGAAATGGAATTGCATGAAGCATGCCACCATTTTAGGGTATTTTATAATTGTTATAATATTACCTAAGTATGCTTTCACATGCAACGTATGGTTTTAATCATTTATTTTATAAAATTTATAATTAAGTGAAATTAGAATTAAAATCAATAATTCAGAATTGCATGCAAACCTTAGATTAAAATTATCTTTTAAAATTGTTTTAAAATATGATTCATATAGACCTAAGACACATTTCTAATGAGATTAAAAATTTAAGATTAATCTTTTAATCGATTTAATAGGATTAAATTGATTCTTAATTAAAGGATTAAATTTGTAATAAATGTATCGATAAGGGACCTTTTTTCTAAGGTTCGTTCTATCTAGGTTGGGGTATTTAAGTTGACGGAAATGTAACACCCTTACCTTGGAACTTACCTGGAAAGGTGAATTAGATCAATTTGTTACAAGCATGCAATGTTTGATTAAAGTTTATTAAAATATTTAATAAACATTAATCAAAGTGTTACTTTTGGGCAAATTAAACAAATTCTTAGTTAAAATCAGTAGCCGGATTTTCCTAAGTTAATTAACCCTAGGTAAAATGCTCAGTAGGAGGAAAACGGTCTCGAGGTACCTTAAGTGTCCCTCTACAGATGGTGTTTGTATAAATCAATACCAAGGTGAATGGAGAGAGTGTTTATACTAAGTGGGAGCAGAACAAAAGTCAACTGATCCCTCGGTCTCTCTCATTAGTTTGAAGTAAAGTTGCATGACGCTTATTCAAACTCTAGAAATGGATGAAGGTTACTTTAGTTTTTGCCCTAATCGGTTTTTCCCTACAGTTGCCTCATTGGGGCAGAACTCTAGAATCTAAAATGAGGGGTTACACTTACAAGAAATTTTAAGTGGTTTTAACTATTTTTGGATCAAATAATGGTGACTAATATTACAGTAAATAGAACTTGTTCTGTCTATTAGTTGAGATAGTCTCATTTTAGTGAAGGGGCACCTGATCACCCTATGGTGACTTTTGTCCTGTCTCACTGTAGTGTCATTGCAAAATAGATGTCACTTAGGGTGTATTAGATTATTTTGCTAAAATTATTTGGTTTTTCTAAATGGGTTAATACAAGTTATAAATAATTTGTATGGTTTCAGTAATTTTATTATGACTTTTGTGACTTCAAATCTGTCCGACACCGATAAACTAACGAGTGGTAATTATACAACCTGGAAAAGCAAAATCAACTTTATACTGATGATTGATGACTTCTGTTTTGTCCTAATGAAGGAACGCCCCCTATTCATGCTCCAAATACCACTCGAAATGTTCGAGAGGGATACGAGCGCTGGACACGAGAAAATGAGAAGGCCTGAACATATATCTCGGTAGTCTTTTCAGAAGTCATGGCCAAGAAGCATGAGCCCATGATCATTTCCCGTGAGAACATGGAGTTCCTGTAGGGGATGTTCGGACAACCGTTTGCGTAAATTAGGCACGATGCTCTTAAACACATTTTCAATGTCCGTATGCAAAAAGGGGCATCTGTTAAAGAACATATTCTCAACATGATGGTCCATTTCAACATGGCAGAGATGAATGGTTCTGTCATTGATGAAGTCAGTCAGGTTAACTTCATTTTGGAATCTTTACCTCAAATTTTCCTACAGTTCCATAGCAATGCTGTTATGAATAGAATTGACTACAACCTGACCACCTTGCTTAATGGGCTTCATACTTTTCAGTCCTTGATGAAAAGCAAGGAACAAAAGGGAGAGAAAAATGTTGCCTTATCCTCAAAGAAGTTCTACAGAGGATCGTCATTTAGAATTAAGTGTATGCCTTCTTATTTCAACACCAAAAAGTAGAAGAAGAAGAAAGATGCAAAGGGGAAAGCTAACCCACCAGTTTCAGCCTAGAAGGGCAAGAAGACCAAGGTTACAAAGGGATTTTGTTTCCATTGCAACCATGAGTGACATTGGAAGAAGAACCATCCCAAATACTTGGCAGAAAGAAAGAAGGCCAAGTAAGGTAAATATGATTTACATGTATTGGAGACCTGTTTAGTGGAGAATGATGATTTTGCTTGGATAATTGATTCAGGCACCACTAACCATGTTTGTTCTTCATTTTAGGGAATTAGTTCCTGGCGACAACTAGAAGCTGGGAGATGACGATGCATGTTGGAACTGGGCACGACGTCTCAGGAGAACTTCAGTTGACTTTACAGAATAAATATATTTTACTAGAAAATGTACATGTTATTCTTGGTCTGAAAAGGAACTTAATTTCTACGTAGTGTTTGTTAGAACACAATTATTGTATTCAATTCTATATAACTAAAGTGTTTGTTTCAAAGAATGATATTAATATTTATTCTGCTAAGCTAGAAAACAATCTTTATGTGCTAAGACCATTAGCGACTAAAGCCCTCCTTAATATTGAAATGTTTAAAACTATAGTAACTCAAAATAAAAGACTTAAGATTTCTCCTAAAGAAAATGCCCAACTTCGGCACCTAAGATTAGGGTACACCAATCTCAATAGGATTGAGAGATTGGTAAAGAATGGACTTCTCAGTGAGTTAGAAGAAAATTCTTTACCTGTATATAAGTCATGCCTTAAAGGAAAAATGACTAAAAGATCTTTTACTGGAAAATATCATAGGGCCAAAAAACCCTTAGAGCTTGTATACTTAGATCTCTGTGGTTCGATGAATGTAAAAACAAGAGGAGGGTTTGAATATTTCATCACCTTTACTGATTATTATTCAAGGTATGGATATTTTTATTTGATGCAACATAAGTCAGAATCCTTTGAAAAGATCAAAGAGTTTAAAGCCTAAGTTAAAAATGCATCGAATAGAACAATTAAGACATTTCGATCTGATCGAGGTGGAGAGTTTTTGGATCTTACGTTCTAGAACTATTTGATAGAGCATGAAATTGTATCCCAACTATTAGCACTGGTACACCTCAACAAAATGGTGTATGAGAAAGGAGAAATCGAACCATATTAGACATGGTTCGGTCTATGATGAGTTACACTTTCTTACCTAATTCGTTTTGGGGTTTTATAGTATAGATTGCAGTGTATATTTTGAATTGGTTCCATCCAAGAGTATTACGAGAACATCTTCGGAGGTATGGATTGGTTGTAAAACTAGTTTACATCATTTCAGAATCTGGGGTTGCCCAACACATATGCTTGAGGCAAATACTAAGAAACTGGAACCTCATTCAAAATTGTGCCTATTTGTGGGCTACCTCTGTTGGGATTGGTATCCTAATTCTCCTAGAGTCTCGTAGTTTGTAAACTTTGTACACATTGTTATTAATAAAATAAGAGTTATTTTATTTGCATTTACTTACATCCAATAAACAAAGATCCATGGTTATTTTATGTAAACTTAAGTATGTATATGAGATAGACAAGTGGATCATGCCTTAAGTAATAACCTTAAAGGTCTGTAGTATACGAATTAAGGAGGGATACTTTATCTTGGTGACACTATGGATACAACCCGCTTTGTATAGGTTTACAAGTGTTGTGAACTACTACAAATGGTGTGATTCTGACCATTCATGTGGAGACATGCGAGCGGGATTGTCATATACAAAGAGTTTGTATAAGACCGGACCATGTGATGATTTGTCTCTTTATATAATGACGTTGATAATTGAGACTTACATCTCACTAAAACGACCATAGGTGACATAACCTTAATCTTGAGTGTTTTGGGAACTCCTGCCTATGAGGGTAGTCCTTTAATTAGTATGGATGAGAGTGGCCAGATTGCCAACTCAACAAGCCTACCTTTTTGGGGATTTGTCTGATTGGGGAGCTGGGAACTTAGTTACACAAGACGGAATTCACTCCTTCCCTAAAGTAGGGGTAAGTAGATAGATTGCTCCCTTAAGGGCTGATTCTGATTCTTGAACATAGTGGCCACATCCTCTCTTTGGAAGAAAGGACTCAGCCATAGTAGGACTATGACTTATTGTTCATTAGAGGAATCAGTGGTACTTAAGAAGTTAGATGTAACTACAAGGGCAAAACGATAAATTGGCCTAGCTATACTTACGAGTGACATGTAAAGAGTTATCACACTGTTGATTGGTTAATATGGACACAGAAATATATTTGTAGTGTGAAGAGTGCAACTGTTGGTCTTTAGTTGAGTGCTCGACAGTTAACAGATGGTGGATCCTGTGACTAAAGAGTTTATTTAGTTATTCACGTACCATTGAAACTTCAAGCTACAGGTCCATAAGGTCCCCTTGGTAGCTCAATGGATTCAAGTTGAGAATCAGATTTTGGAGTTAGTTTGAAGTGTTCAAGTTAACAAGAGGAAATTCAATTATATATGATATAATTGGTGTGATGTATGAGATACATCAAGTATAGGAGTTAATGTAAATATGATTTACATTAAGTACCATCAAATAGAAAAAGAACTATGCTTTGTATTTTTCATGAGATGAAATATTAAAACTATAGGTTATAAATATAATATGGTAAGTTGGTTATCATATTTATTTATAATATATTAATTATGTAATAATTAATTCTTTTTTTCTAATAACCAATTGAGTGGGAAGTTATTGGTGGTTTTATAGTAACTGTGAGATAAAAGGAAAAATGTTTTCCTAAATTTAGGGAGTTGCCTCATTCGGAAAGAACTCACGGATAAGCTATCAAGTGAAAGAATTTCACTAAACGACAGCTATGCAGAGACTAAACGATCGCTTACCTTTGACTATACGATAGTCATTTAGCTGATCGTAGCTACACGATCGAGTGACATAGTCTATGTGATAGGCTGCCGTTTACTAAACGATCGAGCACATCGTCTATACGATAGACCAGTTGCTTATCTCCCACTTGCTCGATCGTCTACTCGATCGTAGACCTCCTTTGTCTTCCTCTAGCCAAGATCATACAGAGCTCACAACTACTGGATTCTCACACCGAGAATATCAAGGTAACCATTGTGGTGGTGTCCTCACTCAGTTTGGGTTCGAGGAGCTATTGGCCATTCATTGTGTTCATGTTCGTTAGCTATACCAGTCGTTGCATTCGAGTGTGTTGTTCTTGGATGCTTGTAGATTGATCGAGGGATTCGTGAAGAATGATCGAGGGATTTGTGAAGAATGGTTATTGAAAGGTATGCATCATCTATCCCTTGTACATCGTTTAGCATGTTGTAATTTCTTGTTCTGCATGATATAAATGTTGATATACAAATAAAAATAAATTCGTTTAGATGACTGATATACCAAATATATTATTGATATAAATCATATACAAATAAAAATAAATTTGGAATAATAAAAAAAAATGTCTTTTATGTTTCTATGCTATATTTACAAATCTTTAAAAATCATTGCTAAATTTTTAAATTTAAGAATGTTTTTTTTTTCATTCTTGCAAGTGCCGCTTAAATTAATCCATATAAATGCAACATGCAATTGTGAAACAGAACTCTAGTTAATTTTATGTGTAACCTGGGCTTCTAACTTGCATTTAAGGAACAATTTAACCCCAGTTTGGTAAGCATTATTATTTTTTTTTTAAATTAAGTCTATTCCTTTACATTTTCTAATCATGATTTACATCATTTTTACATAAAAGTATTGAAATTTTAGCCAAGTTCCAAAAAGAAAAACATATTTTAAAAGAAAAATTTTCACAGATAGAAAAAATGTCAAACTATTTCCAGAAATAGCAAACAAACACTAATAGAAATTGATGGATTTCTATCGACGTCTATTAGTGATAGATTTCTATCAGCTTCTAGCAGTGATAGACTTCTACCAATTTCTATCACTGATAGACACTAGTAGACTTCTATCAGCCTCTATCAAAGAAGATTAAAATTTTGCTATTTTGTGCAAATAGTTTTCTTTATTTTCTATTTTTGAAAATCCTCTTTTGAAAATCTATTTTTTTTTTTTATTTTTCAAAATTTGACTTGATTTTTTAAAATATGGGTAAAAAATAAATAAGTAACTAAGAAACTTAGAATTGGAATGAGTTGTTTATAGATTTAATTTTCAAAAACTAAAATTATAAACTAAATGGTTACCGAATGAAGTATTAGTTCTGATAAATTATTGGATTAATATGAATTCATCTTAGAAATGGACTATCTTTAGGTTAGGTCATCTAAGAAATGGACCATCTTTAAATTATGGAAAAGATCTAAACTTCTTTCATTTTAATTATGAAATTTTGTGACATTTTACAAAAAAATATTCTATAAAGACGTGAGAATTAATTAACAAACTATTAATAAATAGACTTAAACTTTTTTTTATTTAGAAAAAGCCTATTATCAAACACAATCTAAGTTTATTATTAAATGTTTAATGGGGCCAACACATGATTATAACTCAAATAAAAAACAGATCATAAAGCCCTCAAAAATGGGGAAAAGCTGCCTTCATTTATAAAAACACCCAATCATTATGATACCCATACACAACATCAACTTTGTTACTTTTCTTTAATATATATAATATATATAACTAAAAAGTGAATTCATTTTAAAAAATTCAAAATCATGAAATTAAAGCATCTTTTATTTTGATTCCACACTCTTTTTTTATATATTTTATTAATTTATGTGATAGAGGCATGGTAATGGTCATAATTGTTATTGATTGAGCTCCTCAATTCCCTGCTTTATTTTCTCCTAAAATGGGAACAACTTCATTATTAGTTCTTCAAAATATCACCAACATTTTCTTAACATATCTTGTCCATTTCATGACTTTTAATTTCCAAGGACATTTAGAAAAAATTGCATATTTTATGCTTGGTTAAAATAGAATCCACTCTATATGTAATGTGGTTTTAATTTTTTTTTTTTTTTACTATAATATTATGGAGTATGAATTAGAATTTCGAATCTTTCAAACTTATGATAATTTTTATCAACATCATATCTTTCAAAAATTTGTTAATAATGTCTTATTTATAGAATTAAACTCATGTTAACTAGCTAACAAACGAACAATATAAAGCACGTACAACTTCGAAGTTAATGGTTTAATTTTCTCATTTTTACATGTTACAAAAAATGAAAAAAATTGAATGTTGACCATCAAATATTATTAAACTTGAGTATAGTTGAATCTATTAAGATATATATACCATCACATAAAAAAAATTTGATTTACATATTATTCTCCATCTTACTTATCTAATGCTAAAATTAAAAGATGTTGATTTATTCAAATTTTCTCCACCTTACTTGTTTTTCTGTGATAGTTTTTTCAATTTCTAAACTTTCTATGCATTAGAATTTTAAAATGAGTTTATACTTTTAACTTTTTCTTACTACAATATGAGTCCACTTCTTATGTTTGAAGGAATTTTTTTTTTTTTGGGTGATAAAGTTGACATTATAATAATGAATGTGACATTTCATATCCTAATGATGAGAATAACATTTATATTTATAGATTTTAAAAGTTAAAAAAATAAACTTTTTAGAAAAGTACCTTTTAAAAGTTCATATAATGATATAAGATAATTATTTAATACATTTGAAAAAAGAAGTTGACTAATAGCTAAGACCTTGATTCTTCTTTAAAATTGTGGCTCACCCATCCAATTTTTCTTGTTTACTAAACACTAGGGTAGTGAGGTTACAAGGCTACTAAATTATTAAAATTGCTACACATAGAAGCAATTTAAAAACTCGTATTACATCAAGGTCAGAAGTTTATCATGACGATATAAAATAAGATAAAATAAAATAGGATAAGATTAGATCTTGCTTAGAATTAGGAAAATCTCATATCCTAATCCTAGTAGATTTAAGGTAAATCATTGATCAAATCCTCTATAAATACACCATAACGGCTCCATCAAATGTAACTTAAACTTCATTCTCCATTTTACAATTCCTTTTTTGACTTAGGTATCATGACTGTTTTTCTTTATTTTGTAGGGTCCCATTTTTCTTTATTTTGTAGGTCATCTCTTCTCTAAATTACAAATTTATCATCGTTGTCACGTGAAGTCAGACAAGTTTTTTCTTGCCAAAAATTTGGCACAACAATATCAAAGGGGAACAAAATACCTACCTAAGTTTAAATATCATTTTGAAAAATAACCAAATAACTTTTCTTTTTGAAAATAGCTAAACGAAAAAAAAAAAGATTTTTTTTTTTTAAAAATAAATTGATGGATTTATACTCCATTTATAGGGATTTATAATGAAACCATGGAATGAATTCAAATCAATTACAATTTTTTTAGAAATCAAATCCTTTACAACTTAATCATAAAATCAAGGTGAAATTAAATCTTATACCAATATAAAATAACAAAAATTATGACTAGATTACACTAATACGTTGTATCTGCACTCAGCTACGGTTGTAATCTTCTCCCGTACCGTTTGAATGCTCATTTATTCGGTTGTTTTTTCTAATGAAATACATTTAGATTAAGTTTAATTTGACACAAGAATTATTTTTCAGAAATTTCAAAATATATATAAGTAAATTGATGGCAAAATGCGGATAGAAAGATTTGACCTTCACGTACCTTCAATGGTCAATTTTTAATTTGTAGAAGGGGTTACCTCCAAAATAGTCAAAATAACACAACGACGTGGTGCTTGCCATAGGCACTCTAATGCTTAAGTTAGATCTCAACACAAAGGTTAGAACAAACGATTTAAGAAGGAAGACGAACTTATCTTATGATGATCCCTCATTCTTGTAACGAAATTGACAATTAAAAAATACAAAAATATAAAAATAATAGAGCATCGACACACTATTTATGTGGTTGACTAACAGTGTGTTAGCTGTGCCCATGGGACAGAAGAAGAATAATTTTATTAGAGAAAATGTTACAGAATTACAAATGATGAACGATGCAAGAGTTAGTGTTTATATAATGCACTTCCTAAACCCAAGACTGAAAGAAAAAGAATTAAGGGGGTGTTTGGGGTCCCAAGATGAGATGAGATGAGATGACATCCTATATCAACTCATTGTTTGGGGGCCCAATATCTTATATCATCAATTTCCTATGTCCTACTACTTTGAGTTGGAAATAGTGTATTACATGCTTTCTACCGATTTTGTATGTCACTCTTCCCCCTCTTGTTCCCTCACGCGTTTCTGTTCCCTCTCTTCCCTTACACCTTTCTCTTTTCCCCCTCTTCTTCCCTCACATCTTTCTCTCTTCTTTGCAAATCTCTCAGACACCCACCCCCTCCAGCCCACCGCCTTTTGCCCCTCTGTTTAGAGGTCGAATCCAACAGTGGTAGCATTGGAGGCCGGATAATTTATTCTTCATCGACTCAAATCCTTCCCTGCATGTGTTTTTTGTCAGTTTGTTGAATAGATCAAACCCTAGTTCCTTCCCTCAGATCTTTCATCTCTAAAGTTCTTTTAAATGAATTCTAAGGACGATCTTTGTGGTGATATTTATACTTTATATAAAATTATTTATTGATCACATGGGTTGCTAAGGTTATGTATTTGTAGTTATTTTTCTTTAATGGTTGGTCATCATAAAAAAGAGGGAGATTGTTAGCTTCTCGACTCTTAATCACAAATTAATATCAATTAATTAATTAATTAATATTTTGATGACAACAAACCTAATTTTGTTTATTAATAATTTTTACATTTCGAATAGTTCATACCATAAAGCTCAGAATAACGATCCCACTACCTCTTGAATCACCCGAATAGGAGTACAAATGAAGAAAATATAATCGAAATAAACATAATTAAAAAATACCCGAGGTGGTGACGTAAGGCCAATTAATAAGTGGATTTTAGTTTCATTTAAAAAGATTAAAAAGAAAATTATTTTGTAAAAAAAAAAAAAAAAAAAAAACCCATTAAACGGTCGAATGGATTTAAAAAAAAAAAAATTGAAAACTTTTTAACCGTTATTGTACTCATATCCAGTGGCCCATATTCAAATCCAATGTTTACCCCACTTTCCTCTCTTTTCAAACCCTTTTTTCTCCAAAAATTTCTCCAACTTTTCACATCTCTACGATCCTCAAACATCACCATTGTTGCTCTTTCTCTGACTCTCAATTTCCATTCTTTTCATCTTCTTTTAGATAAATATTTTTATTATATTATGAAGATTAAAGTGTGTGAGCGGAAATTTGTACATTTATTTTTTTAAAGAGTGTTATTTAAAGTTTCAAATATTATAATAGTTTGATCATAACTCGTGGAAAGGATTGAGTTTATTCTTGACCTCGAAAAAAGAGTAATGTAGCAGTTCAACTCTAATCTATGAAAAGAGTAAAGTCTTTATTCAAAATTCGAAGAGGCATATGGAAAAGTGGAGTAGATCGAATTTGACTAAATTATTATAAAAATTACAGTATTTTCTTCTCTAACTCTCTACTTATTTTTGCCATCAATTTTAGTTGCATGCTACAGATTATTATTCTTGTTGGTTGCAATTGATCCAATTTATTATTCTATACTTTTTATCAATGTTGTTATGTAGCATCAATTAGGATTGTCATACCGATTTAACAAAATGCTAATTCCATAGTTGAGCTCCAATTCGAAACCTTCCCTTTGTCAGGCTGCACTGGATTAGGCCTTCCAAGTTCAGCCTGCATTTAAACATCATCAAACTGTATCTACATTTAATGTTTCACCAACAAAAAACAAAAAGAGGTTTCAATTTGCAGTAGAACTAGGAACATAATGAATAGCATAATTGAAACAGAAAGAAGCTCAAAGATTTTATACCTTCACAGTAGCAATAACTTCAGTACCACCCATTCTAACCCTTGCTAAACCATTTGCCTAAACATAAGAGCATTGTGCGATTAAAACGTATAAAGGGCAAGAACAACCAAAGAAAGCATAATTATTACCCTGTCTTGATTATACTTGTTTTGTCACAATTTTGGGTTGGGTCGGAATGAGATCAGTGTTTTAGCATAAACAAAGATTAAAGACTCAATAGAAGGTAAATGTTACAACATGGCATTGAGTTTGCTACAAATTTTGGGGTGCCGGTGAGTAGAAATGGATCGAGAAATTTTATATAGGACATTATACAAACCAATTTAATAAAAAATCTATATGTGAAGTATAAAAGAAAATATTCATAGCTTCATATTAATTAATTTAATATATTACAATTGTCCTTTTTGTTGTAAAAAGAACTATTGCCGGATAGAGTAAGATCGCAACTAAATTAGATTGAGAATAGTAGTAACAAAGAAAAAGGGAGAGAAGAACATAGAATAATTTTATGTGGAAACCTCTAAACAAATTAGGAAAAATACCATGGGCAAGGATGGAAGAATTTCACTATAGAAAATAAGAATTATAAACTTTTTTTTTTCTTATAGAGAAATAATAAGTTTTCTTGAAAAAAAAAAAAAAAAAAACTCTCCATGTTTTCTCTCACACTTTGTTTACTTGTTGGAGATTTTAGGATAGTTTGTCAATCATGAATCTCCACTTATTTATAGCCCAAAGAGATTTGGTTATCAAATAAATCTAATGGCTATATAAATTATCCTTGATCAATGTGAAGGATCCAATGGTTTCAAACTTTCTTTGATCAATGTGAAAGATCAAATGACCAAAAATTGACCTTGGACAATGTGGAAGATCTAATGGCCATAAATTTTCTTCCAAGAAACTTCTTGAATAATAAATAATCTTCTCGAAAAATCTTGATGGGCATTGCCGTCTAGCACGGTGACGCTATATTTCAATGGGCCATTTTTGTAATGCTACATCCACTTTGACTTAGACACTTCGTTTAGGCTTTAAATGCTTCATTTTACTTCGGTTTTCCACCAAATGATCAAATTTACCTCTCTGTGCTTGGTATCTATAAAATTATTGATTAAAAACATTAAACCACACAATGAACTTGAGTTATGCCGAGTATAATGACACATTTTAGGTACTATCAATGTGCATTAATACACATCATGTCCAATTTATATCAATTTTGTAAGAAGCAAATCCTCTGGGCATACATAGGTATACATCAATTACATAAGCAGAAATAATCTAAGCACATTAATTTCATGTAACTTATATCTATTGGGCTTCATTAAACATTTACACATCCCTCAAGCTGCCTATAAAATTACATAATAATTAGTCGTACTAAGTATATAACTCGTCATGATAAACATTCATAATTTCATGAAAAAATACATGAAAACGTGACCCTTCAAAATATATCTCACTTAAATATTGCAATTGGCAAGGCCAAAATGTTTTCAAACAATTTTTCTTGTATTAAAGACATTCAATCTTATGTTGGAATTTGAACTTTTAACTATATACAAACAATCGATCCTCCATGGGCTTCATCAAAGTCACACTCCAAACCTAAAGCATAATCCCCCAACTTGGCTTCAATATTTACGGATTAAACACAAGTTAACATCTTGTTCTAAAACCTTAATTAAAGAATTTATCCAAAGTTGACATCTTACTGCGACTTAGTGATGATAATAGAGGCAGTCGAGTGGTGACAACAGGCAGCTAGAAAGACACATAAAAGTTGCTAGGCATCCGAGGAGGACTTTCATTATCATTTGCCTGTGCCGGAGGGAGTGAAAAGAGAGAGAAAACGTGAGTGAGTTGTGAGAGAGGGGTGTCACTCCCCACCCCAAATTATTTTACCTGAACCTAAGACAGGCTGAGACGAAAGTAGACCTCGAACATGAAATGGAGCCTATCGTCAAAATATCATAGAATAACTTGAAACTTGAATTAAAAACATTACTTATACTTCTCAATAGTTATACTCATATTAAAACCCAGCGCTTGGCTACATGACTGAATGACAATTTCTAATCAACTAACACCTATGAAACTCAAGAGTAACCTGGTAGAAATGAAAATAATTCTGAGAGTTCATAGGAATATAACTTGAGGAAAATAATATTATTCTAAATAAAAATTCAAGTTCTGTAAATAAGGTAAAACATCAGCAATTTCAAGAACTTGAGAGAGTTTACAAATAGGTAAAAACATAAGCATACTCTTGCAAATGTAAACATAAACTTATAAAAATCTTCACTAAACCTGTGACTCAACCTACTGTTGTGATATCGATACGCACACTAAACTCATTACAAGAGAAAGATCACATTTAATAGCTTTTTCTTATAGCAGTTTTTAAATCAGTTATGAAAAAGTTGGGGAAAAAATGCGGAAGAAAAGGCATCTTGAAAAAATTGAACGCGCTCATATTCCTGCAAACGATTTTTCTTCCCGCTTGCTATTTCACCTCTTCACCTTTTTTCCCCCACCCTTTCTTCTCCTGTCATTCTCTTAGGTCACACATTGCATATTGAGAATGAAATCATCTTCTTCCCATAATGTTGAGCAAGCCCTAGTTCTCTCCTCCCTCTCTGCTTCCCCTTTTCGGGTTTAGATTTCCCTTCGATGGTTTTGTTCAAACCAGCGTTTGTAGTTCCAACTGGAATCCCTTTTGTTGAAATTGGCTACATAGTCATTTGAAAGGAATGGATTTACAAACACCCACTTCTCGACCAACGCTTTGTCTTTTTTACAAAAACCCATTTCAAAGGATTTACTAAATCTTCCAATCTCTCGTACCCTCTAAAAACTCAACACTTGTGCTGCTACCGGTATGTATTTCCCAATTTTCTACTTGCATTAGATTTCTTGTTTGGATTTTTTTTTTTTAATTTACTGTTAAGAGTAAAATATGAAGATTTGGTTGATAAAGATGTGTGAGCTTGAATAAAAAACAAAGAAGAATTCTATTTTTCGATGCTTATTAAATTTGATGTCAAATCTGAGTTGGAAACTGAGAAGCTTGTGAATAGTATATTACTGATTTTCTTCTCTTACTGTGGAATATATGCGGTTTTTTAGGCATGGAATATACGTAGTTGGTCACTCATCTTCAAGTAAGTTTTTTGTTTCCTTACAGTTTTAAGTGTGTGTTGTGTTTCCTTCTGATAAAGTGAAAGAAAAAAGGTTGGAAAACAGGAAGTTTAATAATTAGAGAGAAGTTGGAAGATATATTTTTTGAAAGGCTTGGAGTGTTAGAAAAAAAAACATGGAGGACAAATATGAAAAATTAGAGATATATTTTCCATTCAACTAAGCATGCCTTTATATAGGCTTACAAACATAACCATAGGAATGCCAATGGTTTAAAGCTATAAATGTCATCAAATACTTATAATTCACATAACTCCTATAACTCAAAAATCACTATTGGTTACAAAAAAACTAAAAGTCACAAAACCCAAAAATCACACTAAATGCCACAAATAAAGTTTAATAATGATAAACTTTTCAACACCCCCTTAAACTTGATTTGTTACAACAAGTAAACTTCTCATTTTGATTTGTTACACCGAGTAAACTTGAGGGGCTTTGTGAAAATGTCCGCCGCTTGGTCCTGTGACTTGATATATTTGAGTTCCACTTCTTTTTTCGTAATGCAATCCCGAATGTAGTGAAATCGGGTATCAATGTGATTGCTTCTCCTATGAAATACCGGATTTTTGGCTAACGCAATGGCTGATTTGTTGTCAACGAAAATCTCCATTGGACCTTCCATTTGAAACTTCAACTCCTTCACTAAGTTTCTTAGCCAAATTGCATGACATACACATGAAGTTGCTGCGACGTACTCTACCTCTCATGTTGATAATGTGACTATGGGTTGCTTTTTTGACATCCATGTGAACGCCATTTCACCAATAAAAAACACAAATCCCGTAGTGCTCTTTTGATCATCCAAATCACTACTCCAATCACTATCACAATAACCAACAATATCAAAATTGCTAGAAGAGACATAAGAAAGACCATACCCCATCGTCCCTTTGATGTAGCGAACTATCCTTTTTGCCATTTTGCAATGTGTTACTGTCGGTTCCTCCATAAATTGACTAATAATTCCAACCGAATAAAGAATATCCAGTCTTGTACATGTCAAGTGTCTCAAACTTCCAACCAAGCTTTTGAAATATGTAGAATTAACCTTCTCTCCTCCATCTTGCTTGGTGATTTTGACTTCACATTCCATCGGTGTTCCAACTGGATTAGCATCATTCATATTGAACTTCTTAAGCACTTCTTTAGCATAGCCCTCTTGGGATATAAAAATCTCATCTTTACCTTGTTTGACCTCGATCCCAAGATAGTAACTCATGAGACTAATGTCCGTCATTTCAAACTCCTATGCCATCTCTCTTTTGAACTCATCAAACATGCTAGGATTGTTTCCGATAAATACTAAATCATCAACATATAAACAAATGATTAGTATGCTTTCACCTTGCATTTTGATGTAGAGGGCATGCTCATAAGGACAATTCATATACTTCTTCTCTTAAAAGTACTTGTCAATCTTCAAATTCCATGCTTTTGGTGCTTGCTTTTAACCATAAAGTGCCTTCTTCAATCGAAGCACTTTATTTTCTTCACCCTTGATTTCATAACCCAATGGTTGTTCCACATAGACCTCTCCCTCAAGAATTCCGTTCAAGAATGTCGATTTGACATCCATTTGATGTATCTTCCAATGATTATGGGTTGCCAAAACAATAATCAAACGAATAGTTTTAAGGTGAACAACAGGGGCAAACACCTTATCATAGTCGATGCCATGCCATTGGCTATACCCTTTCACCACTAGTCTCGTCTTCTGCCTCTCAACATCGTCATTGACTTTTTTATTTGTCTTGTATACCCACTTCACTCCGATCGGTTTGTGCCATTTTGGAAGCTTGGTCAACTCCCATGTGTCATTTTTCTCCATTATTCGAATTTCTTCATCCATTGCATCCTTCCATTTCTTGCTTGCAATGGCTTCTTGGAAACTAATAGACTCACAATCACCAAAAAGACAATAGAGAATTATGTCATTTTGATTTTCATTTACCTCATTATGTTCCCGTAGACTTCGAGTTCCTCTTGGGCCAATTTCGTTCTTTGAATCGCTGGATGAACCTTCAGATGATGATCGATTGGTCGAACGAGGTGGCACTGGAATGGGAAACCTTCACCCATTTCATCCCTGGTCTTCTCATTTTCATTGTCTTCTTCAAAATATGAAAAGAAATCATACTCCTCCTCTTGTATATTCCAATCCCAAGAGGCTTCCTCATAAAAAACAACATCACGACTAATCATTACCTTCCCATTCAAAGGATTGTAAAAACGATAACCCTTTGAACTTGCATCATAGCTGATGAAGATGAGTTTCTTGCTTCGATCATCGAGCTTGGTCCTTTTTTCTTCCGACACATGAGCATATGCAATACTCCCTAACACCTTGAGGTGACCAATCCCAGGCTTTCTTCCATTCCATGCTTCTTGAGGCGTCTTGTCAAGCACACTTTTGGTTGGTGCTCGATTTTTCAAATAAACTGATCAAGCTACGGCCTCCGCCCAAAATTCCCTCGGCATCTTCTTTGTCTTTAGCATGCTTCTTGCCATGTTCAAGATTGTCCGATTCTTCCTCTCCACCAAGCCATTTTGTTGCGGTGTCCTTGGGACTTTTAACGGACGTCAGATGCCTTTTTCATCACAAAATTTTTTGAACACATTTGATGTGAATTCACCACCTCGATCGGTTCTCATGGCCTTGATTGTAAGGTTGCTTTCATTCTCCACACGTGCCTTAAATCTCTTAAAGATTTCAAATACTTCTGATTTTTCCTTCAAAAAGTATACCCATGTTTTTTTTTTACATCAATAAAGAGAAGGAAATATTTACTTTTACCATGAGACTCTGGTTTGATCATTCCACACACATCGGCATGGATGAGTTCTAAAGGCTTCTTTGCTTTTGTCATAGACTCCTTCGGAAAACTACTTCGATGATGTTTTCCAAGCAAACACCCTTCACACACTTGGTTTGGCTTGTGAATGTGTGGTAAACCTCGCACCATCTTCTTCTTCAAAAAATATTCTAGACTTCCAAAATTGAGGTGCCCGAACCGTAGATGCCATAGCTAAGAGAGATCTTCATGACACGTCTTCAAGAATTTTGTAACATCATTACATATATTCAAAGGAAACATTCGGTTTTTGATCATGGAGACTTTAGCAATAAGTCTCTCATGATTATCCCTCAAATACAAACAACTATTTTTCATTTGAACTTCAAAACATTTCTCTAACAATTGTCCTACACTCAATATATTATTTTTTACATTGGGAATGTAATAAACATTTGTGATATATTGATTTTCTCCATTTTTTAACCGAATGAGAATTTTTCCTATTCCTTTGATGGCGGCCAAAGAATTGTCTCCAAAGGCAATATTACCTTTCTCCATCTCGTTCAACTCCACAAATATCTCGCATTTTCCACACATGTGATTCGAGGCTTCTATGTCAAGATACCACATACTATATTGACTCTCTTCTTCTCCCTTTGAAACCATAAATAAGGTTCTATTCTCCTCTGCATAATTGGATTGCCCTTGATGGGCTTTTGATGTGATAGCAGTTGATCAGTCCTGATGCTTTCGATCAATCGACTCTGTTTGAGATGAGTAACACTCATTTGCATAATGTCCATATTTGTTACAATTATAACATTTTACCTGAGATTTATCTCTCCCAGACCTTCCACCACGTCTTCTACGACCTCGACCTCCTCTTCCTCTTGAGGATTCAAACGAGTTTTGAGAAACATTTGTGTTGGCTTCACCTCTTCCACCATGGCCTCGATCACCACAATCTCTTCCATGTCCATGACTATTCTCCTCCATGATTTTGAGTTGGAGAAGTTGTTCAACGGTCTCTGTTTGCTCCATCCTCCTTTTCTTTTTCTCCTCATAGGCTTGTAACGAGCCTATACATTGTTCAATTGTCATGTTCTCAAGATCCTGTGTTTCCTCGATCGTCGTATCGATAATCTCGAACTTTGTATTTAGGCTTCGTAGAACCTTCTCCATGACACGAACATCGGTGATTTCTTCACCATTCCATCTCAATTGGTTGACGACAGCCATTACTTTTGTGTGATATTCCGCTATCACCTTCGTCTCCTTCATTTGTAAAGATTCAAACTCACCACGTAAGGTTTGCAACCATACCTTTTTCACACGATCGACTCCTCTATGAGTTGATTGGAGCTTGTCCCATGCCACCTTTGACGTCTCCGCTTTGGTGATGGTCTCAAACGTATCTTCGTCCACCGATTGATACAAGATATAAAGGGCCTTCTTGTCCTTCTTTCTTGTCTCCTTTAACACACCTTTTTGCGCTTGATCGACTCCAGCTTCTGCCTCTTGGAAACCATTCTCCACGATCTCCCATGCGTCTTGTGCTCCTAGTAACGCTTTTATCTTGATGCTCCAATTGTCATAGTTGAGCTTGGTAAGCATTGGTAGTTGAAGTGAACCTATCCCACCGTTGACCATTTTTCTCTCAATATTTTTTACTAGCTCTGATACCACTATGTTAGAAAAACAAAACGTGGAGGAAAAATATGAAAAATGAGATATATGTTTTCCATTCAACTAAGCATGCCTTTATATAGGCTTACAAACATAATAGGAATGTCAATGGTTTAAAGCTATAAATGTCATCAAATGCTCATAACTCACATAACTCCTATAACTCAAAAATCACTATTTGTTACAAAAAACTAAAAGCCACAAAACCCAAAAGTCACACTAAATGCCACAAATAAAGTTTACTAATGACAAACTTTTTAACATGGAGTCTATCCCCATTGTTCAATTTAATCGATGTGGGACAAACTGCACTTCTAATATTTTGCGAAAACCCAACCCAAATAATGACTTTGGTTTTCTCATTATCCCACTAATAGTGTCACTGTTTGTTGCAAGTTGATCGATCTAGTTTATTTGTTCTCTATGTAACCAAATATTCTCGAACGTTAAAGAATGTCATTGCTTACATCTTTGTTCCCTTGTCCATCTTTTCCTCTTCTCCTTCGATCACTCTTTTATAGATGAAATCTCATTTAGTCTTCGTTTGCTTTTAAATCTTTGTGGTTTGCAATTGTATATGTTGCTTTACAAATAGAATGTTGTTTGTTGGATTGAAAGTTTGCCTCTTCTTGAAATGATTTCTATTGATCAGAAAATCGGTATTACATGATGATTAATTATAGAGTAGCTAAAATTGGGTTGAAAAAGAGTGGGTAAACTTTGCCTCATGAACCTTTGGGGGTTTGGTGTGTTTTCCTTGTACACTCTGAGACAATTTAGGTCTCTGAAAAGAAATTAGTTTTGACAAACTATTTGGTCTAGTTCTTTCCATCCATAGTATTTTTCTCGGTTTTGTCTTCTCCATTTCATTCATTTAGTGTAAGGAGTATAGTTCTTTCCATTTTAATACTCTAAACGTTGACATGGTCTATAATTTTTAATTTAAACTTCAAGTTTTGTCAAATTACACCTTTGACTTTAGGTAAGTGTTCTATTTATCTTAAAGTTGAAAAATGATTGCAATTGAGGGATTATGTATCCGGATGATTAAAAGGCAACTCTGTGAACATTGGAGTAGAACAGTTGATTGTTTTGAGTTTTGTATGGATGAATATTCATTTTGTGCATATTTTAGAGATTAGGATATTATATACATTTATTCTTCGGAGATTTTTAGTGGTGAGTTCTTTTGTAAGTTGCAGATGATCTTTTTCACATTCTATTTTAGTGGTGTGTTCAGCTGAGGGATTTCAAAGAAGGAAGAAGAACAAGAGACGAAGTTGAAGTAGAAGAAGAAGGTGACTTAAGGAGGAGATCTCAATCTTATCGAAAAAGAACAAACGTAAATTCATACAAAGAAAATGTTCCTTGAATGCCCTCCCTTGTTTGTGCATTATGCATCATATTTATTTTTTCTTTTTATGTAATGTTCTTTATTCTTTCCTATTTGTTACCATTAGATTTTTTCATTTTCTAGTTCCTTTATGAACATTTAATTTAAATTCATACAAAGGCTGGCAACATGCTTTCCAAGCTAGAGGTGTGATGAACATTTAATTTTTTTTCAATCTTTCTTTGTCATTATTTTTCTTACTTCTCTTGCCTTTTGTACATAGGTGACATTCTTATTACAATAGTTTACTTTAACAAAATATGGTTGGTATGTGATTGACTTTATTCGCAAGGTTAATTTAAAGAGTTTCTCCAAAAAGTCATCAACATGTTTGTATTGAAGTTGGATTAGTGTTTTTGGTGCAAGTTGGATTCGTAAGATTTAATATTATTGGATGTTAGTTTGATATAAAATCTCTTTTATATATTTATGTTGGTTTTATTAGCAATCAACTAACTTGTTTTTGTGTGAAGAGATTTCTGCTGGATTCTAACTGGTGAAAGAAAAATTAATGTGTGATTGAGTGACATGTTGCTCATTATTCAGTCTAGTCTTAGTGAAAAAGTTTGTTTTGGACTCTCATCGAGTCTTTGACACGTAATGATCAGTAAAATCTTGTCTTTGTGATACTTTTGTGATCTTTTGATTATACAATAGGTGATATTTGGTTAAAAATGACGTCAAGGATTCTGCTATTCTGCTGTGCGCCATTGAGGGTGAAAAAGTTTAGAGAGAGTTGTCTTTTTTTACTATATTTTTGATTTGTTTAGATAGATAATATGCACTTCAAATTGGTTGAAAATTATTTTACATATTTTGTTTATATTAAATCAATAAGACCTTAAAATTCATTGATTTCATGGTTGTGGTTATGGTTGGTGTTTCTTTTTGTGTTCCAAAATAACCCAATTTTTTCTAGTATGGATGGATTTTGTGATCTTTAGTATATATGTTCTCGGTGTTATGATGAATCTCATCTCTTCTCATCTTTAATTTGTTTTAGATTAATTAAGATATATTATTATGCATAAAATTGGGTGACTATGATATGTTTTTTCAATTTTCAAGGAACATTGTTCATTGTGTTTCCCTGATCCACAATCAACAAGAGGTTGGGTAGTACTTGCCAACAAAGCATGATGCGTTTTATGGAGGCCAAACTTAGAAATGACATACATCAAAGATGTAATTGATCGTACAATTCTGACCTTCTAACAAAGTTTTAATTTTATATGTATCTATTTATTATCATAGTTCTTTATTTCAATAATTTTACTTAAATTTTTATTATTTAATGACTTTTTGTAGGTTGATGAAAGACTATCAATACATGCAATGTCTAGACCACAAACACAACTAAATAAGAGTTAATTAGATTTTTTTCTATCAACATTTTTTTTAATTCATAAAGTGTATGTTTTGTTGATCTTCAAATTTACGTTACTCATTACTATATCCCCTTCCTTTCTTTCTTTCTTTCTTTTTTTTTTTTTAACAATATTACTCTTTTATGTGAATGCTTATTTAGAGTTAAACATTTTGATTATATAGATTATAACTATTTTTTTTTTAATTTGACTTTTAATGTGTAGCAAGGTATGAAACAAAATAATAGCAATATGAACTTACTCGAGAAGCTATAAAAGATGCAATAATAACATTCATTAAAGCTATAAAAAGTTTATGAAAGCTATTAAAAGAATTTTTTCAACAATTGAAGGCTTATTATAACTATTTTAAACAAATAATTACAACCGTAAATATATGCTATAATAGACAAATAATGACCTCATTTTTTAGCTATAAAAATTCTTTGATTGCTTTTTCAAAATGATATATTACATTTTACAAATATCAAATGTACTATTTAAAGAATGTAAATGTTATAAAAAGTCAAGCATTTCATAGCGTGTAACTAAATGTTAAAGAAAGGTTGGACTTTTTATTATGTTTTAAAAATGCTATAAAAAGCTCCACACTTTTAATAGCATGAAGTGTCATGACTTTACATAGAACGCTATAAAAACCTACTATAGTGTTTTTTCGAAGTTATAGTGGGCCTTTTTTTTTTTTCAGTAGTGCTATTTCTTTCAATACATGCACATAGGGCTATATTTATACCAAAAAACACAATCTCGTAGTGTATTGGAAACATAATCATAACATTTAAACCTTAGAAATACATTCACAAGGTATATTAGGAAAATAAACATAAAGTTTACTTTTAATCAAAATATTGTACCATTTGTCCTCGTTCTCAATTTTTTTTTTTTAAAGTTCTCTCTCTATGAGCCCATTCATATGTGGGTTTTTTTTTTTTTTTTTTTTTGTATGGATGATCTATTCACATGCGTCATTATAATTAATGACCAATCCCTTACAAATATATGGATTAAATCTATCCTTCTATTAATGTCCGAGCGCACGATCGTATTTTATAACATATCATGTTTGGATGACCACGTCTATCGTAGCCTTAATGTTATAGTCATTTCTATCGTGAATCTTCATCTTTCTATTGTGTTTTCCCATTTTCCTATAGTTTGTTGTGCTTTTGGGATGATAAAAATAAAGATCGTGATAAAGATGACCATTCCGTTAGGGCTATACATAACCATATCCTTAACGCAATAAGTTATTAATGCATACATTTTGTTGTGTTTTCCTCATTTCTTTTGCACTTTGTTGTACTTGGGTGAAAAAAGTAGACATCGTGCTAGAGATGACCATTGCGTTAGGACTACAATATAGATGATCATTCCTAATACGATACGTTATAAAATAGGATAGTGCGCTTAGTAAGTAGAAGATTAGATTTTATATATTTGTGAGGGACGGATTATCAATCATAAAGGCACTTATGAATGGTATCTTCAAAAGAACTTCATTAAATACCTTGTACTTCATATCACTTTTTTTTTTTTTTTTTATTATTATTATTATTAACTTTTCTTTGTTCCTCTTCTTCCATCCACTTCATTTTCTTCCTATTCCCCTTCACTCCATGGCCGTGGGCTTTTTCTTCTTCTTTTTTTCTTTTTCCTGCATTCTTCTCTATTTAACTTAGGTTTCGTTTGGTAATCATTTTGTGTTTTATTTTTATTTTTGAAAATTAAGTCTATGGATACTACTTTTACCTCCAAATGTCTTTATTTGTTATCTACTTTTCACCAATGGTTTAAAAAACCAAGTCGAAATTTGAGAACTAAAAAAATAGCTTTTAAAAAGTTGGTTTTATTTTTTAAATTTGGCCAAGAATTCAACTATTGTACTTTAGAAAGATGTAAATTATTGTATGAAATAGACTTAATTTTAAAAAAACAAAAATAAAATAGTTATCAAACGAGGACATAATAAATTAGTTGTGGGGTTTTTTCCAACCTTTAAGCTATTGAAAATAAATCTCAACTCATCTCTGACCTTCTTTTTCCCCTAACACACCCAAAATCAACTTTAAAAACACACACAAACAAAGAAGACCACAAACTTGGAAATTTTCTCAAAGACAACTTACCATTTTTTTCACCATCAAAATCTCAAAGATGGGATATAAAGGGCTCGTTTGATAACGTTTCGATTTCATGTTTCGTGTTTTTGTTTCTTATTTTTTAAGAAAATATATATTTGATAACCGTTTATGTTTCTTATTTCTAACCTTTGAAACATTTCTTAGAAATGGATTAAATTTGAGGAACTACAAAAATTCATTTCTCTCGATTTCCTTCTTCATTTAATTTGTATTATTTCAATTTATTGCTTTAAGAAACTCCTTGATTGTGTTGGTAGTGGTGAGTTCATATGCCTTCTTTTCTTAACCAGGCCGTGGATTCAAATCCCAATTGACGCAAAATTTGTTTCATTTCTTTTCTTTTTTTTCATGACTGTTTTTTCTAATTAATATTTTTTTCATTTCTTAATGTTACTATATTTATATTAGTTTTTTAAATTTTACGATTTTCAATATTTAGATTTATATACTGTTTTGATTTTCAATAGGTATATTTAAATATTTTATAAATTTTGAATTTCAAATTTCACAATATATGTTTATTTATTTATTTTATTTTTATTCTTATTTTTAATATATTTGAAACCAGTTCGAGTTTTACTATATATAAATTTTGTTTACTAAAACATTCATTTAGCTACAATTTAATATTTTACAATCAAGACATTAAATACCTGTTTGGATTGACTTAGAAAAAAAATTCAAAAAGTCATTTTTCATTTAAACACTTTTGATAAAAAAAAATGTTTAAAATAAAAACATTCGTGGGTTTGGAAACTATTTCTCAAAAATGTTTTTATATACGAGTTTGTTATATACTAAAAGTAATTTTATTATTATAAAAAACTATTGTAAATGCTATGAACCAATAACCTAAAGTAATTGTCGTCGGAATTGGTCATCTTGGGTGGTCATCACTGGAATTTGTGGTGGTGGTAGCTGGAGGTGGTGCCCAGAGTTGTTCATTAGTCGTAGTGGCTGGAGGTAGCGTCGGTGGTTGCCAGAGGTGGTGGCCAATGGCGCTGGTAAAGGAAAAAAATAAGAGAATAGGCAAGGGAAAAAAATACAAGAAATTAGAAACAAGAAATAGTTATCAAGTTAGTTTTTGTTTTTGTTTCTTTTTCAAGAAACAATAAATATATAGTTACAAAACTTATTCCTATTTCTAGTTCTTAAAAACCAAGACTAGGAAAAAAGAAATAAAAAGCAAGAGACAAAAACAGGAAATGAAAAAGTTATCAAACGAGCCATAAACTACCCAATTTTATCTCTCAATTTATCTTTCTCCCTCTCTCTCTTTCGTAAATCTCTCTTTCCCTTTCTTTTGAAAATTCTTCTCCCTCTCGCTTTTCTATCCTTTAAATAACAATCTCTCAGCCTCTGTGGATGTGCTAGGTTAACCCCCAATCAAACTCTCCTCCAAATGACGATAAAACGAGGATTTAATACTGAAAGGTAGCTATAGCTCGCAGTGTCGTCGGGAAACGTGCATCTGGACTAGTTTGCAGTGTTACAGCACCATAAGTAGCACCATGGCATTGCCTTGCTGACCCTTCTCGGGTTGAGGCGCTAAGCACGTTACTGCAGCGTGTCGTGGATGCCTTTTTTGGTGCCTTTTTACCTATTTTTTTTACTTGTTCATTACCCTAATTCAAACTATGATCTTTTTTAAGGGTATTTTCATATTTCATGTCTTATTTAGCCTGAAAACTATGATCTATTTTGTGTCTTTTAGGAAGTGTCTCTTGAGTACTATATAAAGAGTTCATTTCCTTCGTTTGTATGCAAGAGAAAAGAATCAAAATCAATAGAAACAAATTGAAGTGTGAAAAAAAAACTGAGTTTCAAGAGAACAATATTATTCTCTTGTGCGTTCTTGAGTTTTGTAAAAGAACAAGTTTCTTCTCTTAAAAGTTTGTGATATTTAGAGTGAATTTAGAGTGGGCTCGTCAACACTTTCAACAAAGTGGTATCAGAGCAAAAGGATTGAAAGATGTCATCTAACATGTTGCAGCCTCAACTTCCTTGCTTTGAGGGAAAAAACTATAGACGGTGGAGCCAACAAATGAAGGTTCTTTGTAGATCTCAAGATCTTTGAGATATTGTTGACAGAGGATATTCGGAGCTAGAAAGTGACGATGGTCTTTCACCACAACCACTCAATGAGTTGAGAGGTACTAGAAAAAAAGATAAGAAGACATTATTTTTCATCTACCAAGCTGTGGATGAAAATATTTTTGAAAGAATATCAGCATGGGATGCATTGCAGAATTTGTACGAAGGAGAGGAAAAGGTAAAATTGGTCCGATTGTAAACACTTCGAGCTGAATTTGATACCTTTCGAATGAAAGATGCTGAAACTATTGAAGATTTTTTCAACCGTGTTCTCGTAATTGTTAATCAATTGAGATCAAATGGAGAAACAATCGAAGATCAAAGGGTGGTTGAAAATATCCTTAGAAGCATGACTAGAAGATATGAGCATATTGTTGTAGCAATGAAGAATCCAAAGATTTGTCATCTCTCTCCAACAATAGCTTAATGGGATCTCTTCAATCTCATGAGCTCATATTGAAGTTGTTTGATTCTACTTCTTCAGAAGAAGCTTTTCATAGGCAATCCTCCTCTATAGGGCGATCTAGTGGAAGAAGAGGTGGACGTGGCGGTAGAGGCAATGGACAATCCAGCATCGTAACAAATTCAGAGTCAGAGAGCAAAGACAATCAATCTTTTTAAAATAGAGGAAGGGGAAGAAGTTCAAATAGAGGAAGAGGCAGAAGTGGTAGTCATGGAGATTTTTCTCACATACAATGTCTTAATTGTAGGCGTTATGGACATTTTTAAGCAGACTGTTGGTCTAAAAAGGCTAATTCTAATCAAGCAGAAACCACTCTAATGCATGAGCAACATGATAATGATCAAGGTCTTCTCTTCCTCACATTCAACGTCCAAGAAACAAGCACTAAGGAAATATGGTATCATGATAGTGGTTGCAGTAACCACATAACAGGAAGAAAGGATATTTTTATATCTTTAGATGAATCTCATCAAAATGTAGTGAAGCCTGGTGACAACAAGAAGCTTGAGGTCAAAGGAAAATGAGATATTCTTGTCAAGACAAAAAAGGGAGCAAAAGGAACTACTGATGTGTATTATGTTTTAGGTCTCAAATACAATCTTTTAAGTGTTGGGTAACTTCTCCTAAGAGGACATGATGTTATCTTTAAAGATAACATATGTGATGTTAGAACCAAGAATGGAGGTCTCATAACGAAGGTACGCATGACTCACAACAAAATGTTTCCAATTAAAATATGCCAAGATAAGCTTGTTTGTTTTGAAACTTTAGTAAATGACTCTTCATGGTTGTGGCATTGTCGATTCGGGCACCTGAGTTTTGACACTTTGTCTCACATGTGTCAACAACATATGGTGAGAGGAATGCCAAATATTAAAAAGGAAGATCAACTTTGTGAAGCATGTGTTTTCGGAAAGCATCATCGAAATTCACTTCCGATTAGAGGTTCTTGGAGAGCATCAAAACCTCTTGAGCTTGTCCATACAGACTTATGTTGACCCATGAGAACCACTACACATGGAGGTAACTGTTATTTTCTCACATTTATTGATGACTATAGTCGGAAAATGTGGATTTATCTACTAAAAGAAAAGAGCTCTACTTTCGAATGTTTCAAGACATTCAAAGCAATGGTGGAAAATGAAAGTAATTTGAAATTGAAAGCACTGCGTTCGGATCGTGGAGGAGAATATATAGTCTTTGCAGATTTCTTGAAGGAAAATGGAATCAAGCATCAGAAGTCTGTTCGAAGAACTCCTTAACAAAACGAAGTTGCAAAGAGGAAAAACATAATAATATTGGAATTTGCAAGAAGTATGTTGAAGGCCAAGAAGCTTTCAGATCAATTTTGGGGAGATGCAGTAACTTGTGTTGTTTATCTCCTAAATCAAGCTTCAACTAAAAATGTGCAAGGTATTACTCCTCAAGAAGCATGGAGCGGATTGAACCCACTGTTAGTCACCTAAGAGTGTTTTGGTGTATTTCTTATTCTCATATTTCATATGAGAAAAGAGGTAAACTAGATGATAAATAAAAAAATATGCATTTTTGTTGGGTACAGTGAGAACTCCAAGGCTTACGGATTATACAACCCTGTAAGTAAGAAAGTTATTATTAGTCGAGATGTCAAGTTCGATGAAGCAAAATTCTGGCAATGGGATGTACCAAATAAAGTCCAGAATCCATTACTTGTTGACATGAATGGCAAAGAAGATTTGGAGCTTGAAGAGACTCAACTACTAACTTCACCTTCTTCATCACACTCCACAAGTGATGAAGAAACTAGTCCAAGGAAGACAAGAAATATTCAAGAGATCTACAATACTTCAAGAAGCATACAAGATGATGAACATGCTAATTTTTCTTTATTTGCAGATGTTGATCCTATATACTTTGAAGAAGCAATTCAAGATGAGAAGTGGAAAGATACAATGGATCAAGAGATTGATGTAATCAAAAGAAACGACACATGAGAGTTAGTCAAATTACCAAAGAATAGAAAAGCTCTTGGAGTCAAATGGATCTATAGAACAAAACTGAAGCAAAATGGAGAAGTGCAGAAATACAAGGCCAGACTCGTAGTAAAAGATTACAAACAAAAGTTTGGTGTGGATTATGAAGAAGTTTTTACACCAGTAACTCGCTTGGAGACTGTTCTTTGATGTTAGCCCTTATAGCACAAAATAATTGAAAAGTTCATCAAATGGATGTCAAGTAAGCAGTTTTAAATGGGTATTTAGAGGACGAAATTTATGTTGAGCAACCCCCTGGTTATGCCAAAATTGGAGAAGAAAATAAGGTGTATCGATTGAAAAAAGCATTGTATGGGCTAAAGCAAGCACCAAGAGCCTGGTACAAATGTATCGATGATTTTTTTTAAGGATAGTTCAAAAAGATGTCCATATAAACATGCTCTCTACACCAAAGAAGACGAAAATGGTAATTTCTTAATGATTTGTCTATATGTTGATGGTTTAATCTTTACGGGAAATTCAAACATGATGATTGACGAGTTTAAAGAGAGCATGAAGAAAGAATTTGATATGACTGATATGGGTTTACTTCATTACTTTCTTGGTATTGAAGTTAAACAAGGTGATAATGATATTGCAATTTCCCAAAAGAAGTATGTAAAAGATTTGTTGATAAAGTTCAAAATAGAGAATGCTTATCTTGCTAGTACTCCTATGGAACTAGGTTTAAATTTAAGCAAGCATGTTGATAGTGAAGCTTTTGATACCACCATCTATAGAAGCTAATCTTGTTGGAAGTTTAATATATTTAACTACAACTAGACCTGATCTTACGTTCTCAGTAAGTTTATTGAGTACATTTATGGCATCACCAAAGAGAAGTCATTGGGAAGTTGGAAAGAGAGTTCTTAGATATATTCTTGGAACTGTTGATCATGGAATCCACTATAAAAGGAATATGGATAACGTTCTTGTTGGCTATAGTGATAATGATTGGGGAGGAAATATTGATGATTTCAAAAGTACTTATGGGTATGTATTTAATATTGGTTCTGGAGCAGTTTCATGGGCATTAAAGAAGCGATGTTGCAGCATTGTCAACAACGGAAGCTGAATACATTTCTTTGTCTGTAGCTAGTTGTCAAACACTTTGGCTTAGAAAGGTACTACATGAATCGAAGTGTCCTCAAGAGAAAGGGACCTTCATGTTCTTTGATAATAAATAATCCATTTCACTTTTAAAGAATCCAGTTTTTCATGGAAGAAGAAAATACATACAGATCAAGTATCATTTCATCAAAGAATTGATCAAAGATGGAGAAGTATATATCAAGTATTGCAAGACACAAGATCAAGTTACATACATATTCATAAAAGCATTAAAGACAGAATTATTCTTGAAAATGAAAGAGAAGCTCAGAGTCAGGGAAGTCTAGCTTAAGGGGCATGTTATAAATTAATAAGCTAGATACATTATGGATAACATATTCCTAGATACATTTCTATTTTAAAGATACATACATTTCTAGATACATATAATTGTTCAAGTACATGAATGATATGTATACATGTACTTCATTAATTTTGTGTCTTTTAGTAAGTGTCTCTTGAGTACTATATAAAGAGTTAATTTCTCTCATTTGTATGTAAGAGAAAAGAATCAAATCAATAAAAGAAAATTGAAGTTTGAAAAGAAACTGAGTTTCGAGAGAACAATATTCTTCTCTTGTGCGTTCTTGAGTTTTGTAAGAGAACAAGTTTCTTCACTTAAAAGTTTGTGAGATTTAGAGTGAATTTGGAGTGGGCTCGTCAACGCTTTCAACACAAACAATGTCAAATCTAAAAATATGAAGTAAAAACCATTCTAAATACAAGACAAATAACACACTTTTCAAGCACATTTCAAGCACCACCACTTACAGCCAACCCAATTACCACCAACACCACTAGCATCAACTCAGTCAATGACCACCCGACGGCCAACTCCAGTGACCATTATTTTAAATTGTTTGTTCATAGTATTTTATAGTTGTCCTCTAGAGTAATTTGACATTAATAGAAAGATTTTTTTAGTATATAGGAAACCAAACAAACTTGTATTTAAAAACACTTTTGAGAAAGTGTTATCAAACACACAAGTGATTTTATTTTAAGGATTTTTTTTTTATCAAAAGTGTTTAAATGAAGACTTTTGAAAATACTTTTTTCCTAGTCAACCCAAATGGGTCCTTAGTCTCCATACCATGATTATTCATCAACTTCATATTTTGTCATTCTAGAATCCCTGTGTTCAATCTTGGTTTCTCACTAAGTATTACTTGTTCTTTAAAGGCTTATATGATAAGTTAGTTATTGTATTTATTTATAATATATTAATTATGTGATAATTAATTCTTCTTTTTCTTAATAACCGACTTGAGTGGAAGGTTATTTGCGATTTATGGTAACTGTGAGATAAAAAGGAAAATGGTTTTCTAAATCAGATCGATGATTCATTCGTATCGTCTCACAAAAGAGAAACTATCAAGTCAAAGAGTTTAACTAAACGATAGTATTACACAACCTAAACGATCAATTATCAAGTTTACTATACGATAGTTACTCGTTACTACACGATCGAGTAGCAAGTCTATACGATAGGCTTCTTCTTCTACACGATCAAGTATTAAGTTTATACAATAGACTTCCTTCTTCCGTCGCATACTCAATCGTTTACCTCCTCCATTCATCTATCCAAAGTCATACAGAGCCCACAACTCCTGGGTTCTCACATCGAGAATACTAAGGTAACCTTGGGGTGGTGTTCAATTCTATTCGAGGGTTGAGAATCGAGTTGCACTTTATTGTGATTAAGGTTTATCCAATTGCTCATTGAGATCGAGTTCTGATCGTTGCGTTCGAGTTCGTGCTGTTGTACACGTTACTAAATGATCGATTTAACCATTAAAGTCAATCGATCCTTCATTATTAGTTTATGACTACAATTGGGTCAAATTACCATTTTACCCTTGTAATTACCTCTTACTCCTTAAGTACCACTGATCCTTCTAATAAGCAATCTGTTTGTGGTCATATTATAAACCAAGTCCATGTCAGGTCAGTGATAGGGCGGATACCCTTTGTTCAAGACTCGTAATCAACCGTTAAGGGAACAACTCATCTACTTCTCCTAAATGTGGAAAGTAGTGAATTCCATCTTGTGTAGCTATGTTTCTAGCTATCTACTTAGTCTCATCCCCAAAATGGTAAGATTATTCAGTCAACAACTCGGGTCACTCTAACCCAAATCAAATGACTTCCCTAATAGACAGGAATCCATAACTTACACAGGATCGAGGTCGAGTTACATGGTTATCCTATGAAATATTAATCTCTTCAGTCAACGGTGTTACAAAGAGAAATTGAATATTTTGCGGTCCAATCTTATACAAACTCTTTGTATAGGATACCCCCACTCGCATTATCTACATGAACGATTTGCATCACATCATTTGTAACACTTTACAATAATTGTAACATTTACAAAGTTGGTCATATCCATAATATTACCAAGATAAGGCACCCATCCTTATCCATATACTATAGACCCATTAGGTTAACGCTTAAACATGATCCACCTGTATGTCCACTACATACTATTCAAGTCTCATGCAATAACCTAGGATTTTTCCTTAATGGATAATTGCATATATAAAATAATCAACCACTATTTTAAATAACTTATTAACTACGAGGCTTTAGGGCATACATCCCAACACTTTTGTGTGTTTTTTCTTGATTCCATGATTGTTGTTATGTTGTTGTTATAGTATGTGCCTGTGCATTTTGTTTAACATTTATGATCTGAGTGACGAGTCATCCATTTTTTCATCCTTAAAGTTCTTTTTTCCTTCTCTTAAAACCTACCTTTTACTATTCATTAAACTTGAGTTTAGCATGCAATGTGTAACAACCAGAGTATTGTAGGAAAAGTCGAGTCATTACACTTGGAATGAGCTCTATAACGTTTCGACTCTGGATTATGGAAAGAGTCGAGAACATTTTTATTCAAAACCCCACAAGGATCTATTTAGAGGGGAATAGGTCGAGTTAGACGAACTATTATAAAAATCATGGCATCAATTTCTCAATTTAGCCTCTTCTGTTTAAATGTTTCAATTAATTTGTTGTAATTTATTTCATGAAAGTGTTTGCGTTTTTTCTTGAATTCTATTATTACCTTTTTAATCTTTGCAAGTCCTTTTTGTTGTTATTTGGGAATAAGATATCTAGAATTTTATCTTAAAATTAATTACTCGTATTTGATCATTTAAGTTGGTAGAGTAATTTTCCATAACTCTGTTATCAATTTTGATATTATATTTAATTAGAGTGTTCGAAATTGTTTATGTCCCTTTTTTTATTATATTGAGTTAGCTTCATTTGCATGAATTTTAGTTAACTTGTTTCTTTGCATAAAGTAAATCTTATTAAATCCTATTAAGTCCCCTCTAGGGTTGTCATATCAATCCAACAATAATAAATCACGTCTGTTTTATCATCATTTGGATCTTAGTTTCCACCTAATGCGTCAAAATGAGTATAACTCAACTAACATAAAGTATGTACTCTCGACTAATAGGTCAGAGGTTTGAATTCCTTACCTAACATATTGTTGAAATAAAAAAAAAAAAAAATCAACTCAATGATATTTCACTATGTTTTGATTTTGACATGCTTTGATGGGTGTAGATGATTGTGTTTGTGGATATTTGTTCATGTGGAATTTAACAATATAGCTAGTTTGGAAGTCAACTAGATTCTTTTTGGATAGGGTTAAATGATCGATCGTGCTTGTGCATATCGTTCATACCATGGGTCTTGATCATTTATAGTTTTTAAAGTTTCAAACAAGTATTTATAATATGAAATTAGTTTGAATTTGGTCTCTAAAATTTTAAAATTTTTTATTTGATCCGTAAATTGTTTTACTCATACCACACCACACACTGATTTGAAATGATTTCAATTTAAATAAATATATGTTAGTTGACTACATTGAGGTTTAAAGTCGAGTATGAAAAGCAAAGGAAAATAACTGGATTTCTAGAGAATGATAGACAATAAATGAAGTATAACAAAACCATAAGGACGACATTGAAATTTTAACAAATACTCAAACCATCAGGGTAATTGTCTTAAATAGTAAAACTGCTTAAAATATTTTTAAATATAACAAAACATCACTTTCTATCAATGATAGATCACAATATATTACGATAGTCATCTATCACTAACATCGATAGATGTCTATCATGATCTACCATAGTCTATTGCGGTCTATCAGTGATATCTAGTGATTTTTTACTATATTTGTAAATAAGTTAGCTCATTTTCCTTTCTTCGAAAAGGTAATTGTTTTAAATTGTAAATCTACTGAAAATATTTTGAAGTATAACAAGATCGCTATATATGGCAATAGATATCTATCACTAACATTGATAGACGTCTATCGCAGTCTATCACGATCTACCACTAATAGATAGTGAAATTTTGCTATATTTATAAATAAGTTGGTTCATTTATCTTTATTTAAAAACAGACCAAACCATAAAGATTAAATAGAAACATTTAAAATAATAAGTATCAAATTAAACCTAAATCACAAAGATTAAATTTTAAATTTAATTTGTATATCAAGCACCTTTTAAATTAAAATTACTAGGCACAATATTATCTTGAACCGCCCCTAGTGAGTGGAACAAAAAAATAAAAGGCCATTGAACAAAATAAAGTAGCAAACTGAATAAAAAGTATGATTTAATCTGTTGCACTAGAAGGAAAAAGGAATGTATTTTCACATTTTATTTTTTTTTGTTCAGCTTCCAGAAGTTGTATTTTGGATGCTCACTATAATTTAGTTGATTAATTTTGTAAGAATAAAGGGTGGATTAGGTATTTTTGGCACCATTAGATGTATGATTTTATATATTTTTGTGTGGGTATTCTCAAGAGTAGCTGAGTAGGTATGCTCCACTAGTCTTAGTTGATGTTGATATTTTGCAAAAATTTTCAAAGTTTGCTAAGCTTTTGTGGAAGATTCTTCATAAGCATTATGAGCGAGAGCACATGCCAAATTTTTGCACTCAAAGTTGGCAAATAGAGTGACAAATTTGACAATTTTGAAAGCACCTTTTATGGACCTTACCATCAATTTTAAGATGGATATTGAATATTCATTATTCAGTTTATTTTACTTTTATAAAAAAATACTTTTCGTCCCTAAATTTTCTAATAATTTAGTCTTTATATTTTACTCTATTTAATTTCTTTATTATCAAAGTTATAATAATTTAGTCCACAAACTTGAAAATTTTAGTTCCTGTACTTTGAAATTAGTCTCCACTATGGACATTTTCTTCAAAATTAAGCGTCAATATTATTATGTGTCGACTTAATCTTATCACGAAAAAATTTGATTTCCAAACAAATCTATCAATGTACATGTTTAAGAAATTTCAAATTTCAATACAGTTTTTTTATAATAATGACTCAATCACTACAAATTGTAAGGTATATAGATTAAATTACTACCATTAAAAATTATCGACTAAATTATTACAATTTTAAAAGTACATGAACTAAATAATTACCCACTAAAATTCATGATGCTTCACCTATGAGTTTTATTCTTTGCTTTTTTTAACAAGTTTTAAAAAATATTTTCAAAATTCAAGCAAAATTCGAAAAACAATTTCATTTCGTAGAGGTTTTTTTTTTTTTTTTTTTTTTTTTTTTTTAGAAAAAATGACTGATTATTTCTTCACCATTTCTTTATTATATAAGTTATTCATCTTTCTTCAAGAGATATTTGAATTATTAGTCCATTTCTTTTTTTAAGAAAACAAGTTTTGTTTTGATAGATAAGAAAACAAATAAACTTTTAGGTAAACAATGTTTATATACAACCTGAATTTTCAAGTAAAAAAAATAAAAATCAAATGTTTATCAAATGAAATTTAATTGTATTTTTTATATATTTTTTTCAAAATCATATTTGATCATCATTTATCTTTTTCATGGATATTTATTATACTATTTGTTAGAGACAACAACCCTCTAAATATCACTACAATTGTATGATATTGTCTATTATGGACATATATAAACTCACATGACTTTGCTTTCTATTTCACCCAAAAGGTCTCGTATCATTGAAAATAGTTCTCCCACTTATATACTCATAAATATCTAGCCAATGTGGTACTTATATACATATAATTATCTAGTCAATGTGGGACGATAGTTGTATTCTCAACAATCTTTCCCTCGAACAAAGCAACACCCAGTCTTCCTCATATAGTCATCTGTCTAACATCTTATCTAGGCTACATCTCTTTCATTGGGAGCACATCACGCCTGATAGAACTCAACTATAAATCATAGCCATAACTACATCTTTTAAGACTTTCTACTTCTTTGTTCAGCATCCAAAGATTCTATTGACATAGCTAAACTAAGCTAAATTCAGCTAAAGGTATGACTCTAATACCAATTGTTGTAAAAAATGCTCCCACTTCTACGCTAACAATAAGCAAAGTAATGAAAAGAATTTAAAACAACAAAAACAGGAAACACAACAATTTACGTGAAAAACTCCAGAACCAAAGATAAAATACGACCTATAAGAAAGAACCTACTATGTGTAAAAAATTTATCACACAAAAGTCCCTCCCCTTCCAAGAGCATTCTATCAAATCTTTTGTATAATTCAAACCATTCTCACTACTTTAAAAAAAAAAGAATTAAAAAAGCTACTTAACTAAAGTTAGCACTCTCAAACTTAAGGTGTTTCTGACTCAACAAAATTTCACTTTGACAAAATATGTGAAGGATTCACAGTGTTGCAACCATTGTCTTCAACGTCAATCATAATTCTCAACATAAAAAACTATAATCTACTTGTATGACAATATTTTAGTACAATTTCCACTTACTTATCTTGCTCGAAAATTCTCATACTATGGAAATAGTTGTTGTCACTCATATACCTATGACTATCGCTTTTTATCACCCGATGTGGGACTTTAGGTTCATTCACAACACTATTTAGTAAAAAATAATTTAATATATTTAAATTATAAAAATAAAATATAAAAAACCAAAATAAAATCGTGAGGAAGTTGGTTTTTAATATTCAAAAAAGAAATAATTTTCCTAATAGCAAAACGACAGAAGGCGGCTTTGACAGTTTGACTTGAATCACCACGTCAGTTTCACTCTTTCTTTTTCCATTGAACAAAAAATAATAATTAAAATATTTCTTTTAAATTAAATTAAACAAAATAAGGAACAGAAAAGAAAACGAACGCTAGAAAATTATTTTTTATATTTGTTCATGCAAGTCAACACTAAATGAAGTCAACAAAAACAAATATCTTTTGGAATCTTTTAACTATTGCAAATGTGCAAAATCCACTAATTGCACCTTTTGAAATTCCCTTTCTCCACCTATCTACATTTTGTTGAGTGGGGAAATATTCAAATTTGAAGTTGGGTTTTAATGTTTTAAAATAATGGAAAAAAAATACGATAATTGTCGTTAGTATTTTTAGGATTAATAATTATAATTTTTTTTAATAAATCTAAAAAAGACAATAATTGTCCTAAGTAGCATATTTAAATCTAAAATTGTAATGTCAAATCTAAAAATGGGTAAACGTGAGATTAAATTAACTAATACATTAATGTTGCTTCATGCATAGACTTTATTCATTTAGAATTACTGTGTATTGAAAAAAAAAAAAAAACAGAATCGTATATAGGGAGTGTAAATATATGAGACTAACTAATAAATTAACATTACTCCAATGCATATACACTGTAATTCTGACCAATTATTGAAAAAACAATAGAATCATGTATAGGTGGATAAAATATTGTGTATTTAAAAAGGTTAAAAATTGATTTAAAGCTGTTCATGCATGCACGTTTTTCGTTTGAAAGTCCCTTCCAAACACCTTGTATTCGCAACCCAATACCATATGGTGAAATTCACCAAAGGTATTCATCACGGAGATGGAAAAATAATAAAACAACATTAAAACTTTTAAAGACCTCTCAGAGACAATAAAATGTCTTAAGAAATAACTTGGGATGATAGACCTTTTGTCCTGGATTGCAAATTGATGACATATTATTTTCTCATCAAACAACTTATATAAAATGATTTTGAAAAAGTTTTACATGAACAAAACACTGCACCCATTTAATATTTCATTGGTAGTTTGATCACTAGATGTGAAAAAAATAAAATCATGATTCAACCTTAAGAATAGAATGAAGTACCATACCATAGTGCAATAGGTGCACTTATATATCTCGTTAATAACGAACAACTTGATATAATATTCTTGGTAAATTTATTAGTTAGTTATATTTCTTCTCCAACAAAAACATATTGAAATGAAGTTAAACATATATTTTGTTATGTTCGAAGAACTATTGATGTGAAGTTTATTTTAGTCAAACAACTCCAATTTTGATTTAATTTATTATGCAAATGAAGAATATTTATCGAATGTACACAAGATTAGGTCTCAAACAAGTTATATGTTTACCATATAGATAAACTGCTATATTATGATGATTTGTAAGGCGAACCATTACACTCTTCAAATCATGCCAAGTTTTTTGCAATTCATAAGGCTAGTCAAGAATGTGTATGGTTGAGATCAAAATAAGAGTTTTGTTTTCAAATCTGTGCGCATCCCTTACCCCTGTCAATTTAGACTTCCCCCACATCTGCCCCTCACAGATTTTAGACCTCCATTGCATTAATCCCCTGCCCGTTTCAGACATCCATCGTGCCCAACCGCTCCTGTTGGGTTTAAGAAAATATTAGAAGTGTAGTTTGTTCCACATCGGTTAAATTAAAGAATAGGGATGGGCTCCAAAGCTATAAAAGGAGCCTATGCCTTTAGTTTTAAGTAGTCCCAATTAGAAACACTTTAAGCTTAGTGTGCCAACTCTAATTAAATATCTTTTGTGTTCTCTAATTTAAGAGTGAAACAAGGTGTGAGTAGTCAAAAGCTTTGAGAGAGTGCTATTGTAATTGGGATAGGGGAAAGATTTATTCTATATGATTGTAACAAATTTTCACATTGTGGATATCTTTCTGGTGGGTTGTGATTTTTTTCCAAGTTGGGAGTTTCCCATGTAAATTCTTACGTTTTTAGTTTTACTGCTTTCTTTTAATTTCTCTGTTATTTTTCTGTTTATTCCTATGGTAAAAGTGGAAGGTTTTTCTCAATAAGTGGTATCAGAGCATGCATTGTCTGACCTTCCATATCAGAAAAGAATTCTTGAAACAGGTTGCGGTGTTTGTGAATAGTGTAAGTTGTTCACTATTTGCTGTTTTACTAGAAAAAGAAGTAGATATGTCAAACTTTATGAGTTCGGTAAAGTTTGATGTGGAGAAATTTGATGGAAGGATCAACTTCGACTTGTGGCATGTGCAAGCCAAAGATGTGCTAGTACAAGCTGGGTTACACAAGGCCTTGAAGGGAAGTCCAAGCTTTGGTGCTTCTAAAGAGTTAAGCGGTGATAGTGGTCTAAGAGAGTCCAGCGGTGGTTCCAGTAAAGGTTCTAAGACATCTAGCATGAGCGATGAAGATTGGGAGGAGATGGATTTGAGAGCTACAAGTGCTATCAGGCTAAATCTGGCTAAGAATGTTCTTGCAAATGTGCATGGAGTTACAACAGCCAAAGAGCTTTAGGGGAAGCTTGAAGTAATGTATCAAGTAAAAAGTATCTTAATTCAGTTGTGCATAAAGGAGTAGTTTCACACCTTGCGAATGGTGGAAGGTACAAAAATATCAGATCATCTAGATGTTCTCAATGACATTGTTTCTGAGCTGGAGGTGATGGGAGTGAAGATAGAAGATGAAGATAAGGCACTCCAATTCATCTAGTCACCTCTTCCTTCTTATGAACGCATGAAACAAATCTTAATGTACGGGAAGGAAACTTTAGTATTTGCTGAGGTTGCTAGTAAACTTTTATCTGAGGAAAGAAGACTAAATAGTGAAAGACATACTTCACAAGAGGATTCAGTACTGGTAGCCAACAAGTGGAAGAAGAAGAAAGAATCTGTGCATAAAAAGATTTGTTGAGAATGCAGACAGTCTGGACACATGGAAAAGGATTGTCCTAACAGAGAAGGCTTGTCAAAAAAGCTCTGAGTCGGATGCTAATGTTGTCTCCATCATCATGGAAGATGACAATATCTTCCATTGAAGCAAGACAATATTCATCCTCATGGTATGTTCGTTTTACCATGATAAAGGATGTGATGTTCGTGGTTCCACAAGTTTGCACACGGGCATTGACTTGGCAGATATGAAAGGTATGTGGTAGAAGTTGTGTCGATGGATGAAGGACTTCTGGGTGAACCAAGAAGGTGGAAGTTGTACCATAAATATCAGCATGGTTTATTGGCATGTGACGAAAAAGGAAAATCTTAGGAAGTAGTATTCCAAGTGGTCTACTTTTTAAGGTGGAGTAGGTTATAATTCCATGATATGAGAATTATGGTTGTTAGTGAAGATAATGGATGTTCCAGAAGCTGTGGATTCTTCAAATATCTTGTCAAGGTGGAATTTGTTGGGTTTTGGCAAAATATTAGAAATGCACTTTGTCCCACATCGGTTAAGTTGAAAAATAGGGATGAGCTCTAAGTCTATAAAAGCAACCTATGCCTTTAGTTTTAAGTCGTCCCAGTTAGAATTTAAGAACAGTATGCTAACTCTAATTAAATTCCTTTTATATTCTCTAATTTAAGAGTGAAACAAGGTGTAAGTACTCAAAAGCTTTGAGAGAGTGTTATTGTAATTAGAATAGGGGAAAAAATTATTCTATTTTTCATAGTGGATTTCTTTTTGTAGTGGATTTCTTTCTGGTAGGTCGTGGTTTTTCTCCAAGTTGGGAGTTTTCCTCGTAAATTCTTATGTTTCCAATTTTATTGATTTCTTTTAATTTCTCTGTTATTTTTCTGCTTATTCTTGTGGTAAAAGTGGGAGGTTCATCTAAAGATCTCCATGAAAATGTGTAGGATTAGTATGACTAGAACATATGAATAGGGTTTATTTAAATTAATGAAAACAAATTTATAATGTGGGCCAAAGTAAGCAAATCAATACACTTTTTGTTAATAAACAATTGAAATATGAATTTCATGCAAATACATTCACTTTAAAAAGATCAATAAATTTACATAAACAAATTGAAGAACAAATTATAGCAATTAAGTTTATGCAATCAAATATATTAACAAATTAATTGCAAAATCAAATAGACCGATAATTTTATAGTGCTTCGGCAAAACTTGACCAACATCCACTTCTCAAGCTCCTCTTCGGTATTCACTAGAAGCCTTTGACTCTTTGCACGATTTAGAGTAGAACTATTACAATGTTCTTTTACCGAGGGCAAGAACAAACCTGGATTCTTACCGTAGGCAAGTCAAAGATCAGTTATAGTCTATTTTGATGGTTTAGGACATTGGGAAATTTTATTGCTATAAGATCTTTCAATAGCGTTTTTCTCAAAAAAATAATTTTTCATAGCGTGTTTTTATAGCATTATAAAAACACTATGGAAAGTCGGGAACTTTCAATAACATCATCTATGTCATCATGGCTAGAACGCTATAGAAAGTCTTTTACGAAATTTTTTATTACTATAAAAAAAAAAACACTACATAAAGTCTTTTAAAGCATTTTTTTACAATGATAAAAAATGCTATAAAAGACTTTCTATAGTATATTTTTTGCCAACGCTATCAAATGTTTTCATAACATTAAATATACACGATCAAATGCCGATTTATTATAGTGGTTCTTATAGCATTAAAAAAAATTCTATTGAAAGTTAAGAACTTTCAACAACATGAACTTCAATAGCGTTCCGAAATTGTAATACTATAGAAAGTCTATGGTAGCATTTTTTTACACTATTGTATGTGATACTTGTTTTAGTGTGACACCGAGATTATGTAAAATCTAATGCAGAACACATTTTTGGTACTAATAAAATGCATATTAGTAACCAAATAGTTTTACTAAAGAACAAAACGTGATACATACCTTGTTTTGGGATAAAAAAATTGTTGAACAAATCAATTGGGAGGGTTTTCTAAAAAAAAAAAAACGTGAGTTTGTGCAAAGAGATGGGGTCGAAAAGGGAAGAAAAAGCCCAAGTGCCAAATGTGAGAGTGAGCAATGCTTTGCGACACAAAATCTTGTTGAGCAAGCCAATTGGTGGGTTTTCTTAAAAACAAGTGATTTAGTGATTTAGTGATTTAGTAATAATAAAATAATATAATAATTGTGGACATAAATGTAAAATGATTTAGTAACAATAAAATAATACAATAATTTGGGGTTTAAACTTAAATTTCTAAAATTTTAACTCCATCTTGGGCTCGATCTTGGCTAGAAGGTGTAGGAAAAACTGCTTAAAAGGAGTTTTTTAAAATTGTGTTAGTTGTGAAAGGGGAAACTTTAGAGGGTTATTTTTTACGGTTTCCGATTTTAAGAGATCGAAAAAAAAAAAAAAAAAATAGGTCCATTAACAAATTAGTGATCAAGTTGAAATTTCTCCATTTTTTCTCTGTGCAACACACCTTCTTTTCACTTTTTTGTTCTCAAATTTTAAGGATGATCAATCTCACCAAGACAAATGTCACACAAGACATTCTAGCAAATTCAGAGACAACAACAAAATAATAAACAATAAACCATGAATGAACACATAGAGATTGGTAACTTAGTTTAATGATAAATCACCTATGTCTGGGGATACTGTGTACAGAAAAGATAATTCGCTAATCTGTAAGAGTCAAGAGCGTTTATAAGGTTGTATTTATCTATAAATAACGACGATTACAAAAACACATATAGATTCTAACTTATTTTAATCACATAGGATCCTCCTAGATGTGAGAGTCCTTCTCACTCGAATTCAGGCTCCAAGTATGTGAGTGATGAAACACTTATACTCCTTCTAAGTGTGTGAGACTCCTTCTCACTTTGAAGATATCTTTCTTCCTTCTTGTGAACTCCTCTTCACTAGAAGAACTTAGGTTCTCCTAAGTTTAAGAACTCCTTCCCTATGAATGATACCTTATGATTCCTCTAAGGTTGAGAATCTCTTCTCGATCAATTTTGTCTGAGGCTCCTTGAAAGACCAAATAAAGCTTCACAAGAATGAAACATTTACAATAAGAACAATTGAAAGAATATGTCGCCACAAGCTTACATTAATTATTTCCTTTTTGAATACATACCATATAGAAAGTATTTTGTCAACACTCAATAAACGATCTCACACAATATTAGATGTGGCAACCATAGCAAGGATACTTCTTGTATTTAAATAACCGAGCAAGATGATTGAAAATATCCCACACAGAATGAGCAAATCATCAAAAAGAAAAGTATTCCATAATAAATTAAAATGCAGAATAATTTAAATAAGGAAAAAAATATTTTGTAGAGTTAGCATCCTATGTAACTTCCAAGACAAGATCCCATTTGGACATAGCATTCTATGTAACAACTTCCAAGACAATATCCGATTGAGACATATTTTGAGACAACATTATATCAAAAACAACCTAAGAAGAATTAATCCAAAATCCTTAAACAAATATATAATCAATAACACAAATCTAACATGTTCTTTTTGCTCAAGTTACTTTTTGAACAAATTATTCAATAAAGTCACGCACAATCTTGCTACCAAATAATAATCAATTCAGGTAGATTAAAAATTGTGCAAATATCCTAATAACCAACGAGTATAAATTCAAGGTACTCTCTAAAATCTATGTAGACAAATACTATTAGTCCATTGTAATGACCTCTTCAAATAATTTCTCTACCTCCTATCGTACCACACATTTACTTTTGAAAAATACTTAAGTGCATCCTGGACAACACCTATCTTTGTGCATCCCATAAAAATTATTCAATCATAATTTGCTAGCTATGACAAATTTTTCTTTTTTAAAAATTATTTTAATTTTTTTTTATGTAAGTGGTAAGAAAGGATGCAACAAAATAGGTGCATCCATATTACCTTTTATTTTTTTTTTCTGTTATTTTTAAACTAAACCCTACTGAACTATTATTATTATTATTATTATTATTATGGTAGCACCATCAAGCCACCCAACAGTTTATGGTTAAAGTATATTTAGGCATAAATCACTACCCACACTCTTTAAAAAAAAAAAGATTAAAACACGTCCTTAGCTGGATTCCATAAGAATTATATGAATTATATAAATTTTATTTTTTAAATTAAGGTCTAAACAATATAATGTAATTTCAAATGGGATATTTGGATACTAAACATGAAAATTATTAACGTTAATAAAGTTGGATAAGTTGATTGTGGACCATGATGTGGACAAATCCGACATGTCGTTTGCCACTTTCCCAATCCAATTGCTGATTGAGTCTTCCCATTGAAAAATAGGTACTTCCCAGTTATATGTGACTGTCCCACGCGGAATTACAATAATCCATTTCTTTTGACTATCAACAAATCCCCCAAAACGACAACGTTTGCATTGCTGTAGCCCATCCTCCTCTCTCAAGCCGGCTTTGCTTACTCTACTTTTGACTCTTTCACTTTTCTATACATCTCTCTATAAATAGCTTTTCATTTCCATGCAAACTTCATCACAAACAACCCTCTCTTCTCGATTCTCTTATTCCAATCTAATGGCACAAGTTCGATATAATCCAATGTCCGTCATGGTCGTGTATATGATCGTGCTATTCGCCTTCGGTAGCATCGTCGTGCATGGCCAGGGCACACGCATTGGCTTCTACTCCAGCACTTGCCCTCAAGCTGAGTCTATCGTTGCATCTACTGTCCGATCTCATTTCCAATCTGACCCTAGAATTGCTCCAGGTTTGCTAAGAATGCACTTTCATGATTGCTTCGTTCGAGGTTGTGATGCCTCTGTGCTCCTTGCTGGCTCTAATAGCGAGAGGACTGCACCGCCGAATCTTTCGTTAAACGGGTTTGAGGTGATTGACGATGCTAAGTCTCAGCTTGAAGCTGCTTGTCCTGGTGTTGTATCTTGTGCTGATATTCTTACTCTGGCTGCACGTGACTCAGTAGTTTTGGTAGGATATATCTCCGTACCAAATTTTAATAATAATTAATTTGTTGCATGTGTAAACAACTTTATTTTGTTTGGATGTAGACAAGTGGAATACGTTGGGCAGTGCCTACAGGACGAAGGGATGGCACAGTTTCAATAGCTTCAGAAGCTAACAACTTGCCTGGTTTTAGAGATTCAATTGACCAACAAAAGAAGGCATTTAGCGACAAAGGTCTCAACACTCAAGATCTTGTCACTCTCGTGGGTAAGATATCTATATTATTAAATTAAACTCTAAACTTAAATTAAAGTTTAGTTAACATTTCGTCTTTAAATTTTCAAAACCCTTTAATAACACCTTAACTTTTCATATATGTGTATAATAGATAATATGCAAATTTAAAAAGAATTAAAACTAATTGATTGAAGATATAAATTTGATTTTTATGTTTAATGAAACTCGAAATTCGAAACTTTTAATTTTGTGTTTATGAAAAAGTCAACAAAACTAGCTAATTAATGTAATATATAAATTTTAATTTTTATGTCTAATAAAACTCTAGACTTCCAATCATGTGTCTAATAGATACTATTCATATTAAAAACAAATTTAAAACTAGCTAATTAATCTATGATATAATTTTTATGTCTAATGAAATTTTCAAATTTTAATTTTGTTTCTAAAAAAATTTATTCATATTAAAAAGTCAAAATTAGCTAATTGAACTAAGATATGAATTTAAATTTAATGTCTAATAAAAACACTAGAAAAACTATCAATGTTATGTCTATATATGTTGAAAACGTTTCAAAACTTTCCATCTCTTTGTCCGGATTGGAATGCAAATATAGAGTAAAGCTAATGCCACATAAATAATAACGAGAAAAAAAATTGATGTGGAGCAGGTGGGCACACAATTGGCACAACACAATGCCAATTTTTCAGCTACAGACTCGTCAACTTCACAGGAACTGGTGGTCCAGATCCAACCATGGACCCAGCCTTCGTGACTCAGATGCAGGCGCTGTGTCCTCAGAACGGCGACGGGAGCCGGAGGGTTGCGCTGGACACAGGCAGTGCCAACCGGTTCGACACAATGTTCTTCTCAAACTTGAGGAACGGACGTGGGGTTTTGGAGTCTGATCAAAAGCTATGGACCGACGCTTCCACTCGCAGTTTTGTTCAACGCTTTCTGGGTTTGAGAGGCGTCTTGGGTTTGACCTTCAATCTTGAGTTCGGGAGATCTATGGTTAAGATGAGTAACATTGAAGTGAAGACTGGAACTCAAGGAGAAATTCGTAAAGTTTGTTCTGCAGTTAATTAATAACTAGACATGAATTGCGAGAAAGAACAAATATATACGTTTTAGTCTCTTTGTAATTTTCTTTTACATTGCAATGTTTAAAAGAAAAAACGAATTGCAATGAAAGGGATAATGTATACTTCAATTTATATGATTTTGGATTAAAATATCATTTTGGTTCTATTTATACTATTTTCAAATGTTTGGATTTAGTCGTTAAAGTGAGCTTAACTTAACCATAATTAACATGGTCTTCTTGAAAGTTGGATCGTCCCCCATCCCCTCAATTGTGTTGTACTAAAAAAAATGTTTGAATTTAGTCTCACCTTAATAGCCTTTTCTTTTGTACTTTCCCCCTCCCCTTTTCAGACAGCTCCCAACCCTATGACTCTTGCTATGGCTTTCGTTTGACACTTACCCCGCTCTTGTTTTATCGAGGAAAAAGAGTTTGTCTTAGCTATGCACAAAAATTCCCAAGGAAATAACGTTTTGATTACTGAAGTTGGCTCTTACAAATCTTTCTTGAAATGTATCCCTCATGCCTGATGTTAAGGAAAAACCTGCAATTTCTATGGCAGGAATAAGCAGAAATGCAAAAAATTGTTACATCACACAGAACAATTCACTCCCCGATCTCAACACAATTTTTTCCACTCCCCAACTAGAGAATACAAAAGGAATTTAATTAGAATTAGCAAACTAAACTTGAAATGTTTCTAACTAGGACGACTTGAAACTAGATTCGTAAGCTCCTTTTATAGGCTTAGAGCCCATCTTAATTCTTCAATTTAACCGATATGGGACAAATTACACTTCTAATATTTTGCCAAAACCCAACAAATTCCACCATGGCAAGATATTTGAAGAATCCACGGTTTTGACAACATCCATTATCATTATCGACAATCATAATTCCCATCTCATAGAATTATAACCAACTCCATCATAAATAGTAGACCACTTGGAATACCACCTCCTAAGATTTTTCTTTTTTGTCACATATCGATAAACCTTGCTGATATTTATGGTGCAACTTCTCCCTACATGGCTCACTTGGAAGTCCTTCAACCATTGACATAACTTCCACCACACACCTTACATAACCACCAAGTGATCAATGTCCGTATGCAAACTTGTGGAATCGTTAACATCACATCCTTTATCATGGTAAAGCAAACATACCATGAAGATGATTTTCGTCTTCTTTAGAGGAAGCCACTATCTCACTTGACATGAAAGACGTCGTCAGTATCCGATCCAGAGCCATTTGACGCTTTGATTTTTATGTACATAGCCTGTCTGCATCCTCAACAACCTATCTTCTACTTGAAGACTCTCTTCTTTGAACATCTACTGGAATCAATTCAAGACCTTACTAGACCACCACCACCCCTTAACTTGCACTTGTGTAACCCATATTATATTAACACATCCTTGACTTGCACTTGCCATAAGCTAAAGTTGATCATTCCATCAAATTTCTCCTTATCAAACTTCATTGAACTCATAAAGCTTGACACACATATGCTTCACTTCCTAGCAAATAAGCAAAATAGTGAACAACTCAAACTATGAACAAAATATCATAGCTCGTTTAAGAATTATTTTTTGATGTGGAAGCTCAGACAAAGTTACAACCACAAAGCATACTCAGACATTCAAGAAACTACGAACTTAATGCTCTGATACTACTTGTTAGGGAAAAACCTCGCATTTCTATTGCAAGAATGAGAAGAAAATAATAATAGAGAAATTAAAGAAAAACAATAAAACTAGAAACACAAGAATCTATATGGAAAACTCCCAACTTGGAGAAAAATCACGGCTCACCAGAAAAAAATCCACTATGCAAAAAAATGTTACAATCACACAGAAAAATTCTCTTTTCAATCCCAATTACAAGAGTACTCTTTCAAAGCTTTTGACTACTCACATATTTTCCCACTCTCCAACTAGAGAATACAAAAGGAATTTAATTAAAGTTAGCACACTAAACTTAAAGTGTTTCTAACTAAGACGACTTGAAACTAAAGGCATAGGCTTCTTTTATAGGCTTGGAGTCCATCCCCATTCTTCAATTTCACTGATGTGGGGCAAACTATACTTCTAATATTTTGCCAAAATCTAACAACTGAAACCCTTGACTGGCTGAAAAGTACTTTCAAAACGCTTATTGATACTCCTAAGACTAGTTTTTTAAAGGAAAGAATATATATAGAGTATTGCATTTGGGTGGTGAAAACTACAAACAGCCACGAAAATAAGGTAAAAACAAACCAAGCAGATGATCGCGACAGAAAATATGTGTCGTATTGATTCCTGAATGCTTGATAGAACAAAATGACTCATTCACACATCCTACAAACAATTCCATGCTGATAAAGAATTACTAACACTAAAAGATAAGGAACAAGCAAGGTTGTTTTATCGGAACAAAAGATAAGACCACAATTTCTTTTGGTTTTTATTTATTAAAAGAGAGAGATAAATAGTAAAAATAAAAAAAAAATAATAATATTGTTATTAAAGAAAAATAATCATACACATATACACATGCCACGCCCGCCCGACTAGACAGACGACGGTGGCGGCGCGTGTGTGGGACGTCTACTAAACCCACATTGATCTATCTTCTCACTCCCTCCAAAAACATGGGTACTCTTTGGGGCTCAAACCCATAGCCCAAGGTTAGAGTACAAAATGGAGGCTTTCAAATCAAAATTCTCCAATATGGGATTCTCAAACCAAAGGTTGGTTTCCTCTTATTTTTAAAAAATAAATTTCACCCACCAATCCCCAACTTGAAAATTTAAATAAAAAAGAAATAAAAGTTTTTCATTGAGTAGTTTCAGTCTATATAACATTGTGCATAAGCAAATGTGTCTTACGACTTAAACCTTTATGTAGTGTAGATGTTTCAGAATATACTAGAGTAACCTTTGGTTTTGAACTCTATCTCTAATAGCATCTCACACAGAGTTTCATTAGGGTGTGGTTCGAAAGCCTGTGCTTTAAGGCCTAGCACATGTATCCCGGTTTAGTGAACGCTCTAAAGAATTTGTTTAAAAAATTCCATAGGAAGTGGCTCTCACTTCCACATTCACATAGGTAAATCTATCAAGAGTACTCCTATAGCTAGGTACCCCACTTGTCATCAAGTATAGATCTCATTAAAAACTGAGTTCAACCTTTCTTACGCTTCAGGATATCATGCTCAGACTCTAAGTCATAGGAATGGAACTCTGTGTTTGGTTTAGCATGATTCACTATATATCACTTGTGATCAATTATTACCCGTTGAACCTGTTTCTTGGGATTTCGAGTCTACAAGTTGGGTCTTCCTTACAGTGATTTATCTTTCTATAGGCATGAGTCCTATCCTTTCCGAGGTTCTAAAAATCTTCTCTCTGGCTAGTCCTTCAGTCAAATGATCTGCCAAATTTTCATCAGTTCGTATATGATCCACTTTAACTACACCATTAGTGAGAAACTCTTTAATGGTATTGTGCTTATGACGTATTTATCATCTATTTTCGTTGTAGTAACGATTATGAACTTTTTCAATTATTGTAGTATTATCGCAATTGATTAATATGGCTGTTACCAGCTTTTCCCATAAGGGAATCTCTGATAGCAGACTTCTAAGCCAGTCTGCTTCTTCTCTAACTGTCGCCAGTGCTATCATTTCTGACTCCATCGTAGATTGGGCTAAAATAGTCTATTTTTTGGACTTCCAAGAGATAGCTCTGCCTACTATATTAAAGATATAGCCACTTGTAGCCTTTGAATCATCCAAAAGAAAGTTTCAGTCAGCATCATTGAACTCTTCCAGGACAGTGGGAAACTTTTGATAATATAATCCTAGGTTCTGGTCTTTACTAGGTCTGCTTGTAAACTTGCAAAGTAATCCGATAACATAATCTATGTCAGGCCTAGTACAGTCAACAACATATCTAAGACTGCCTATGATGCTTGCATACTCAGATTGAGTATAGGCTGGTTTAAAATCAAAATAATTATATTTATTTAGAATCTTTTCTATATAGTGAGAATGATCCAAAGAAATTCCATTTTCAGACCTATTCACTTTTTTGCCTAAGATTACACTAGCTTCTCCTAAATCTTTCATGTCGAAGTTTGCACTTTATATTGATTTCACATCATTTATGACATGCAAGTTTGACCCAAAGATCAACAAATCATCTACATATAGACACAAGATAGTGTAGAGATTATTTTCAAACTTATAGTAGACGCATTTGTCACTTTCATTAACCTTAAAACATTTAGATAGGATAAGGTCATCAAGGTTTTCATGCCATTGCTTAGGAGTTTGTTTTAGTCCATAGAGAGATTTGTCTAATTTATATACCTTATTTTCTTGACCATGGACTACAAAACCCTCAGGTTATTCCATGTAAATCTTTTATTAAAATTCGTCATTTAGGAAAGTGGTCTTTACATCCATCTGATGTACTACGAGGTTATAAAGAGCAACGAGAGAAAATAGGACACGAATTGAGGTATTTCTAATGACAGGGGAGAAGGTGTCAAGGAAATTTACATTTTCTCTTTGTCTAAAGCCCTTTGCCAATAACCTAGCTTTAAATTTGTCAACAGTTCCATCAGGTATAAGTTTCCTCCATAAGATTCATTTGCACCATATTGCCTTGCAACCTGGGGGTAGATCTACTAAGTTCCAAGTCCTATTTGACTCAAGTGAGACCATTTCATAATTTATGGCTTATTACCATAGGTTGGTATCTACTAAGGATAGGGTAGCTTTCAGATCTTTAGGATCTTCTTCTATATTATAGGTCAGGAAGTCATCCTCAAAATCTTTGTCGGTTATAGCTCTTTTGTTTCTTCTAGATTCTGGGTCGGTTTCCTATCTAGAGTTAGGATTTCTAACTGGGTTAGACCACTTGATCCCGAGCCCCCACTATTCCTTGATTTAAAAGAAAGTCTATATTCAAAGAATTCGACATTATTTGACTCAATGACCACTTGGTTCACTAGATCATAGAACCTATAGGCTTTACTATTTAATTCATAACCTATAAAGACACACTCATAAGCTCTATTAGCCAGCTTTCTCCTTTTCGAGTATGGAATCCTTACAAAGGCTAGACAACCCCATGTTCCAAAATAAGGCTTATTCTTGAGAATTTCGTAAGGTGTAGTTTTGTTTTTAGATTTTGGGATTTTATTTAGGACATAACATACTGTAAGAATGATTTCGCCCCATCAATAAGACACGAGAACTAAGTAAAATAGTAACTACAAGCTCAACTAAAGTTCTATTTTTTCTTTTAGCTTTTCCGTTTATTTTAGGAGAGTAAGATGTAGTTTTTTTATGTATTATTCCATGTGAGTTAAAGAACTCATTAAAACTGTCTGAGTCGTACTCAGTTCCCTTATCACTACGAAGTCTTTTAATCTTTCTATTAAACTGATTCTCTACTTCAGAAATAATCAATACCCTTGAGATTCAATCCTTGTATTACTTTTATTTTCTATTATTTTAAAAATCATACCATCATCTTATTTCCAATCCTTAGATACAATCAACAAAATCTAGAATAACGAAACTAAATTTAGGCATATGATCTCCTGAGGACGATACTCAATAATGAAATATCTTTTACTGTTCCTAGTCAAGATGCCATCAAATTCACATAAATCAGAATGAATTAAATCTAGAGGCTAAAAAATCCTAAGTATAGATTTATGCGGATTTTTAATAATTTTAACCTGACTACAATACTCGCATTTATTAAATTTATTCGAGGATAACTTAGGTATCATTTCAAGCCTAATCATGTTAGTAATTCTTATACACATGATAGAGTCTGGCATGCCAAACATTCATAGAACACAACATATACACAGAAGATTTTATTTTATTAAGATCTAGATTTAATCTGAACATTCTCTCAATTGCATACCCTTTCCCTGTGAATACATCATTTTTGGTAAGGATATATAAGTCTACCCCTATAGTTTGAGTAAACCTGGATTTGTTGAGGAGATAGCTTGGGACAAAATTCTTTCTTATCTCTGGAGTGTGCAGGACTTTCTTCAATGTAAAGGTCTTCCCAGAGGTAAACTTCAGTTCCCCCTCGCTTGTTCCAGCAACTTTCGTGGAGTCGTGATCCCCTAATAGAATATTCTTATCCTTAGTTTCAGTATAAGTTTTAAAGAGACTAAGGTTGTGACAGACAAGGCGCATAGTGCCAGTGTCCATCCACCACCCTTCACAACCACTGATCACATTTACTTCTGTGATCATGGCGACTAACAATTCTTCTGTCAGGTTCGTCGAACTAGTAAGACGGTGTCTGTTCCTATAGTTTCTAGCCATGTGTCCAGGTTTGTTGAAGGGGGTCTTTGTTTTTTCTGTTGGTTCTGATTGTTGGAGTCACGGTTCTGACCTTTCCTCTTTGTCCTCTTTGATTTCTTGCCGGGTTTTACCATGGCAGAGACAGGTCTCCTAGGTACGACATTCACCTCTTCCCTCTGGTCCTGCTTCTGGGCTTCCTCCTCAATCCTTAGCCGAGTGGTAAGACTCTCCAAGGAGAACTCTTTGGTCTTATGCCTCAAAATGTTCTTGAAATTCTACCATAGAGGGGATAGTTTATCAATAATAACAACAACTTGGAATGGTTCGTCTAGAGGCATACCTTCAGTAATTATCTCATGAGTATCTTCTCGAGTTCATGGGACTGGGCCTCCACGGATTTCTCACCCGTCATCTGGAACTTGAGATAATGGCTGACAGCATATTTCTTCGACCCGGCCTTCTTGGTGTTGTACTTCTTTTGCAGGGCATCCCAGACCTCTCCCGCTATCTTCATTGTGTTGTAGTAGTCATACAGATCATCAGTCAAACCATTTAAAATAAAGTTTTTACAAAGAAAGTCTTTCTCCTCTAAGTCAACAGCTTCTTTTATCTATTGTTCAGTTGGTTCTTCTAGAGGGACGATCGACTTATCTCTGGTACAAGTGTTGGCAACTTTTTCTCTTTTGCTTCCACCGTTTGATGTTCGCTCATTCGAACCAGATGGGCAGTTGAGGTCAGATGTCATAACGTCGTTGTTGCTAGTGAGAGCCATAAGTGATGTGGCAGAGTACGTCTTAAAATTGTTATAAGCGGGAAGACCCTCAGACAACGAACAGGACAACAGCAAACGGTCAGGTCCAGGCGGTCGAGCAAAGAACAGAATTTACAAAACAAAAGCTTGTTATAGACTGAGTCGCAGAGCTCGCTCTCTTTAAGACTTTTTGCGGCTTTGCACAAGTGTGCAAGTAGGTCAGGAATACTGCCACGTCGCCCCAAGGATAAAACATCCCAAAAAAAAATCCGATCGAAAATGCACCGTTACCGACTAAAATACACACCCTTTCTTACTGACTGCTCGAAAAACGGAAAGTTGGAAGAAAAGCAGAAGAGAAAGGTAGAGGAGAGCCTTTGATTGAAGAAATGGAAGGAAGTGTAATGTGTCTCTGAACTGCTGAAGGCCACGTTTTTTATAGACCTTAAGAGTGGAATTGCCGCGTGTGAGAGAGAAGCGGGTGCGGAGGTTAGAATTTTATTTTTTTAGAGAATTGGTTAGAAATTAAAACGAGGAAGAAAAAAAAAATAAAAGGGGTCTATAATTTGTTATTAAAAAGAAAAGAAAAGAAAAAAGAGAGAGGGACTACATCGTAATTTTACAGGTCTTCCCTCCATTTCCATTCCCATTTCTTCTTCATCCCTTTATTCATTCTCGATCCTTCCTCCATGAACAAAGAAAAAAATGGCTCACGTGATTGGTCTAAGTGAGGAGATCACTTACCGAGTGGTGTGGGATGGATTCCGCACGTAATAGGTATGAATATTAAGTTTGAAGATGACCAACCAGTCCTATTGAACTTATATTGTCGAGATAGATGTTTACTGTTCTAGTTAGTCGATATCGTGCCATTTACAACGCCTCTTGAATTCAGACTTGGTTCGTTTTGTTGGTTTGGAGATGATTACAATTTTCCATGCTCTCTGGCGATCTCACCGCTTGAACATAAATCAGAAGCTGGGACCAGATTTTGAAGGACTCTCCGACATTCTGGGTTGGAGAATGGCTCGCGATCGATTTGATGGGTGGTGGAGCCGAGACCATCTAAGTAGAGCCCAAGTCTTATTGGCCACTCAAGAGGCATCGGTGTGCTGCGAATTAGGAGACTTCTTCTTCTTGTATGAGGTGAGTTTAGGGTTTTTAGGGCTTCTGGTTCAATTTTGTGTGTGGTTAACTAACATTGAACTCTACTAAAAAAAACTTAAATGTACTGTTATATATGTTGATGATGAATTTAGTATTTATGGTATTCAACTAGCAAGTAACGTTATGTTTTAATACTAAGACTCCAAAAATTTAGCATATGGTTGTTTCCATGTAAATATATTTTCATTTTACATTCAATAAAAGAAAAGGAGATTCAAGATTACTATTACAATCTAAAAAAGATTGGAGTGAAAAGTCATTTTATGAACTTTTAAGTTTTATATTAAGGTTTTGTTTAATAGGTTATTCAAGGCATCGTATGATAACTATTTGATTTTTTTTTTAAAAAAAAAAAAATTATGCTTGTTTTGTCATTGTATCTTTACCATCTTTTAAATATTTAAATTTTTAGTCAAATTTTAAAAATGATCAAGTTCCTATAACAGTTTAACAAAACAATGAAACCAATAAATATAAATAGTGTTTTTAACTTTAATTTTCAAAATAAAAAACTAAATGATTATCAAATGTTCCTCCATTTAATTTTAACAAACAAATTAAAGATATATGTGATGGGTAACAATTTTTTGTTTTCTACTTAAAAAAAGGGGACAATTGTAAATATACACATTAGACCCAAAGTATTAGCACAACATAATGTCAAAAAAATTATAAATATGACCAAATTTAAATTATCTATCAGTGATAAACCATATTATTGGCCAGAGTCTATCAGTGATAGACCATATCACTAGTAAAAGTCTATTAACGATAGAAGTCTATCGTTGATAGACTTGGCTATATTTGTATTTTTTAAAAATGATGTTATACACTTAGTTGTTATTCCTAAAAATGGTACTAATTGTAATTGTCTAAAAAAGATGGAGATGTTTCATAATTATTTTTTGTTTCCCTTTGTATAAAAGAAGGGTTGTTGGTAATTATTTAATTTATTCTGTTTTCATAAAAAGTATAAAGCAAAAATATGTTATACAGAGAATAACTTGGCATAGTAATGGAAGCACAATTAGAATCAACTCTATTTTTTAGTCCTACAATTACAATTGTGGAGGTGAGAGCACATTTGAGATAAAAATCAGTATGAATTGACAATTAAAAAGATGGAGGACCTAAATTTTTAATACACATCTTGTATTAGAAAAAAATTATTGAGTCTTATGAATTAAATAAACTAGATATATAGAGTGTTGATATGTATGGTTTGTTAACAAGTTATCATTCTAAGCTAAGCACAATGTTGACATTTATGCTTGCTAAGCAAGTAAGCATGGTTATTTAATAATACAAAACTCATATGGACGAGTAACATTCCACAATACGGTATTGTTAAATGTTATTTGATTACGAAATATATCATTTAAATGTTTAGAGTTTGAGAAAAAAAGTAGTACATGATCACACCCATCTTCCTACATCTCTCTCACTCTCAATTATGTAGTAAAAAGAAGTTCAAATTATTATTTTTTTTAACAAACAAAAGTAATTTACTACGTGGTAAACATTGATTGGATAATTTGATGGCTTGCGCAAAGATAAGTGTAGTTCAAGATGCACCTAAGCATTTTTCTTCGAAAAAGGAAAAAAAGAAGGTTTGATCAACATCATTACCATACAAGAGAAACTTTCAAAGTAATTGGTCAAAAATGTTATGGTTGAGCGGCTTACACATTGTCATCTTCTATTACATATTGAAATAATACATTAAAATATATATCTACAATGCTAGAGGAGACAAATTATAAGGTCAAAATATAGTTATAAGATAAGAGTCCCTCAATAGAAAATTGAAGTTAATATCACACGATCCTAAGTTTCCAAAATATATACATATATGTATCTCACACAATCCTAACTTACATCATCTTACTAATGACCTTACTTCTTGCTAATTATGTGAGAGCAATGATCAAAACTAGGACTCTAACTAATGTGCTAAGAACTTATAATAATATAATATATCAATCTTGGTACGGTGAAAATCAAAATCCAAATATGAATGAACATAACTTTGCAGTAATTGACATGTACTCCTCCTTCCTTGAGATTGGAGGTTTTAACTTCATGTCTAATAAATCTCTAACATAATCAAATTTTTAAAAAATTAATTGACTTAACTATAAGATATAAAATAGAAAATTTATGTCTAATATGTTAATTTGAAAAATTGTTGAATAGGCTGATCTTTTAAGTATGTAATTGAAAATTTCGAGATACATTGGACAAAAAATTGAAAGTTTAAAAATTTATTAGAAAAGTTTTAAAAGTTTATAGACAAAACTTGATAATATAACCATGGCTTATACATATAAGTAGAAGGCACTAAAATCAAAATATGGTTGTTTGTAACACCTACTTGAGCTAGATCTTCTGTATACTATACATATAGTATACACAGAGATATACATAAAATAGGGACATGTTGAAGACATAAATGCCTATTGTATTGGAAAAGTCTGGGAGGAAAAATGGTGTACAGATTTGCTTCATAATACTTTAACCATTTAAATTCAAGTTGTCAAAATGTATAATTCCCATAATTCTTAAGTCACTCATTTATTCACTTCCAAAATGACTTTATTATCATTATCATTATCATTATTTTGAGTTGAAGAGGTATGAAGAGTTTAACTTTGTGTCCTCTCTTAGGCTGAGAACATATATTAACTTTTTTCTCCAGTTTGCAAACAAGAAAAGAAAATTTATCTTTAGAATATAGTCATCTTGGTGCAGAAAACTCACACACATACTTTACTCGCTCCTCCAGCCAGAGCCAATTCCTTTAGTCTGAACACGTTACTAGAGCTAACATGCACAAGAGTACTTACATCGATGTGGTGTTGAGTCAAGCTAATACATATTCCAACGACTAAGTTAGTACACGAAATATTTAGTTCAACCAAGTACAAAGAGAATTGATACCTATGTGTGTGTTGACTAGATTCGAAAGGGTTTTGGAATATTCTTCAACTCAGGTTTCCAGGTACAAGGTTTTCAAGAGAGCAAGGTTGGAGATAGAGAAAATGCTCAGGAACTGGAAAACCAAGAAGGTAAATATTAAGTGTGATAACCACAACTAAAGTACAATTCATTTGTAAAAAATTAAAGAATTTTCATTCACAACAAGCAACTGGAAAACCACGAAGGTATACCTCAGAGGATGCACAGCTCTCTGAGGATGAGCAAAAAAAAGGATGGCAATTGAGATTCCAGGACCAGTGAGTACCACCAAAGTTTGAGAGTTGGAATCGTACAACAGTAAGTCGAGTCCAGCATGAAGACACAAGATTTTGTCATCTTCACAAGCTTTGATGAGTTGGAGGTGAAATGATCCTATAGGCTGTTCTACATGAAGATGCACTAGTTGAGGTGGAATGAGAAGAACAAATGCTCAAATCCACAAGGAGGAAGAAGAAGAATTTTAATGTTGTTCCATCTTCCAGACATGGTACTCATGGAAATCAACCCAAAGCGTAAGATAAGAGGGTGGCGTTAAAGACTCCAATGAAACAAGAACCGCCATCAACTTGGGGAGAAGGAATTTTTTGAATTGTGTCGTGTTCTGTATCGAAACGGTAAATGGAAATTGTCTGAGGCAGGGAAGATACAAGAAAATAGAGGCCTCCATTGAAGTAAACAACATGGTCTTGTATTTTGAATGGCAGAGAGGAGAATTTACGATGAAACTTAAATGAGGCAACACTACTGATCCCTTCCAAATGTTTAGGATCCAAGTCCACACAACAGAGATTGCGATACGGAAAAATATGAGCAAACAAGAGGTTGTTGGAAATTGGGATTGCACTTCCAGAATCAAACTTACAACTTAAAACCAGAAAGTTCCATTTTTTACACACCAGCCTGCAAGTCGGCAAATTGAAGAAGGGGACTTTCAATAATATTACCTCAATTACACTATCTGGAAGCTCCGAATTTATGTTACTAATTCGCCTTCTTTTCTTCTTCTCCATCGTTAGCTTCGAATTTATGTTACTAATTTGTTTTCTCTTCTTCATCTCCATTTTAAATTTATACTTTCCTAATATGCATATTTTCATTTAAGGCTAGTATTTCATATATTCATGATATCATAAGTTTGATTCTTGTTCTTGGTACACTAAAAAGACTATAAAACCTTCAAGGAAAATTAAAAGATATATTAGTTTAGATAGAATATATATATTTTAAAAAATTTTACGTGTTGTCCACGGATATAGACTAATACCAACAAGTTAGTCCTTCACAAGTGTTCGTAATTCCAATTGGGTCAAATTACCGTTTTACCCTTGGGTTCCTCTAGCTCCTTAAGTACTAGTACTTCTCTAATGAACAACCTATTTATGGTCCAACCAATAAACAGAAACCCCTCTCGGGCCAATGAGAAGGTAGGGCCTTTGTTCAAGTCCTGGAGATACCACTTAAGGGAACACTCATCTACTTACCGTTAAGGAAGGAAGAAGTGAATTTCATATTGTATTATTATGTTCTTAGCTCCCCACTTAGTCTTGTTCCTAAAATGGTAGGCATATTTGGTCGGTGATCTGGCCACCCTCACACATGCAAATCAAAGGACAATCTCTCGTGAATAGGAGTTCATAATATACTCAAGATTAAGACTAAGTCGCTTAGGTCATCATTGAAATAGAAACCCAACTAGTCAACGGTGTTACATCTAGCGGTTACTATTTCGCGGTCCAGTTTTATTCAATTAATAGTCTCATTATATAATGTCGTTAATAATGGAGACTTACATTTCACCAGGATGACCATAGGTGACATGACCTGAATTCTAAGTGAGTTGTGAACTCCTGCCTATGAAGGCGGTACTTTGATTTGTATGGGTGAGAGTGTCAGATTGTTGGTACCATTGAAACTTTAATTAATTATTCGGGTACCATTGAAACTTCAATCTAAAGATTCATGAGATCCCTTTCTGTAGCTCAACAGGGATTTATGATAATCAAATTTGGATTAATATGAATTGTTCAAATTAATTGAGGAAATTAATTATATGTGATATAAATAATTTAACTTAATTATATATGATATAATTAAGATAATGTGTTTGATATATTATATAAAGTTTATTTTAGAGGAAATAAATATTTGAATATGATTCAAATATTAATTATGTGAATTGGATTCATATAATTAAATTTAGTATAAATGGAATTTATATTAAATACCATGCATTAATGAGAGAATTAAAACTATAGGTTATATTGTATTTGATACAATACTATACGGTTATGTGTTATATATGATATAACATATAGTTATATATATACATATTTAAATTAAAATTAATTAATTTTAATGTTAATTTAAAAATTAAAGGGAGGAAAATAACATTCGTCCCCTTAATTCTCTCTTAATCTCAATAGTGAGTGGGACAGTTAGGGGTGATAATATTTTTCATAGAAGACTTGTGACAGAGGCCTTCTTTGGTTTTTTGTGATCTCTCTAAAATTTTTCTCCCAATCACTCTCTTCTCCTCTCAATCTCTCTCTACTCCAAAATTTTGGAGCCCACAGCTCTGGAGGATTCTCTACCCAAAAGAGAATACAAAAGACTCCAATTGGTGGTGTCACCTTTGGGTATTCATGATTGTACAAATTGTTCTTGATCGTTTGGGAGAAAGAAATTTTGTGAAGGCTGTGAATTATTCAATGGTAAGTCTTTCTTGAAACCTTAATTTCTTTTTTCGCTCTCTAGCATGCTGTAAAATTTCTGTAATTTGCATATTTATGTTTTATAAATTTTCTATTATGTGAAAATAAAATTTTGGGACCGATAACCATTTTTACAGTGGACCTTAGGGTTCCTTCAATGGGTATGAGAGACAGGTTTTGGTCCCAAATTTTATTGTTCTAAAATTTATTTTACAGAATTTATGGGTTGCATTATGTATTTTTTCATATGATGAAGGGATGTTGAATGTGTTGCAATCTTTGGATGTGTCTGGCCTGAATTTTAGTTTTACTGCTTTATTATTACAAATTTTGATTTGTAAGGGCCGGATGTTTTGGACACAATTAAAGCTATAGAGTCTACAATTTGAATGTCTTGAGTCGTTCGTGTTTGTTTCGGTGTTTTTCTACAGAAAACGATGCCAAAATTGGAGTAAAATCGAAGGAATTCGCAACTGTATAGTGGCTACTGTACTGTAGTGTTGCAACGTTGCGAAGGGCAGAACAAAATGTTCTTTCTGTAGCATTGCAAACGCTTCAAGACGAAAAGAATTGATCGTCTGGTTCGCTGGTTTGCGTCTGGTTCGCTTGGTTCGAGTGGTTCGAAGGCGGTTTAGGTGTTGGGCGATCTGGTTCGTGCAGTCTAAGGTCTAGTTTACTTGTTTTGAACTGATTAAGCTATTAATTTGTAATACTTAGTTGTTTTTAATTTATAAAATTAATATAAATATTATACTAATTTAATTAATTGTTTAGAAGTCCAATCATAGTCCAATAATTTTTTAAATTATGTATATGATGTATAGTTTAATTTATATAATTATATGTCATAGTGTATGTCATATAGTAAAATCCCACCATAGGTTATTCATTATTCATGCATCATTTATATTATAAATTTTATATATATAGTTGCATAATTTAATTTTATAGCATGCTCATGTATCATATAATATAAGTGTTATAATATATGTTTTTATGCATTAATAACATAGTCATGCATCATTTATTTTATAAGAGTTAATATATAGTTTAAATGTATGGATGAATTTATGTTATTAATTATTTCATTACTTTAGTATATAAACGTTATGTATGTTAAGTAATGAAATGGAATTGCATGAAGTATGTTCACTACTTTAGGTTACTTTATAATTGTTATAATTTACCTAAACATGCTTTCACATGTAATAATTGATTTTAATTTATTTCATTTCTTTTATATAGGTTATAATTAAATGAAATTAGAAATTAAAATCAATAATTCAAAATCAAACCTTAAGTTAAAATCATTTTTTAAAATAGTTTTAGAACATGATTCACATAGACCTAAGATCACATTTCTAATGAGATTAGAAATAAGTTTAATCTTTTAATCAGTTTAATAGGATTAAATTGATTTTAGTTAAAAGATTAAATTTGTAGAAAATGTATCTATAAGGGACATTTTGTCTAAGGCTAGTTCTCTCTAGGCTGGGGTATTTAAGTTGATAGTAATGGAACACCCCAACCTAGGAACTGACCTAGAAAGGCGAATTGGATAGATTTGCTACAAGCATGCAATTGTTGATTAAAGTTTATTAAACCTTTTAATGAACATTAATCAAAATTGTTTAACTATCCAAAGTAAGTGTTACTTTTGGGAAAATTTAAACAACCACTTAGTAAAATAATTAGTCGTATTTTTCTAAGTTAAATTAACCCTAGGCAAAACACTAAGTGGGAGGAAAATGTGGTATTTCATTTCTCCTTTTTCACGTATCTCCCTATAAGTTCACATCGTGAGATTTATACTCGGCCTCAAAGCACCTTTGCTTGTGTCTCCCTACAAGTGGTGTTTGTATAGGTCAATACTAAGGTGAATGGAGAGAGTATTTATAGTAAGTGGGAGCGGGATGTGTGTCAACACATCCCATGGTGTTTCTCATTAGTATGTAGTAAATTTTCATGCTTAGCCTCGAGGCACCTTTTCTTGTGTCCCCCTATGGATGACATTTGCATGACTTTTTACTCAAACTCCAAAAATGGATAGGATTGCTTTAACTTTTGCACCAATTGATTTTTTCCTTCGGTTGACTCATTAGGGTAAAACTCTAGAATCTAAAATGAGGGGTTACACTTACAAGAAAATGTTAAGCAAGTTAATAGTTTTTCGATTGAACAATGGTGACTGATATTTACAGTAACAAGGAGTTGTTCTGTATATTTGTTGAGATGGTCTCATTTCAATGAAGGGGTACTTGATCACCCTATGGCGGATTTTACCCTGCCTCGCTGAAACATTATTGCAAAATATATGTCACATAGGGTGCATTATATTACTTTGTTAAATTTGATTGGTTTTTCAAATGGTAATGTTTGAATACTAATTTAAATAAATTGTATGTTTCAGCAAATTCATTATGACTTTCGCAACACTAAACTTACTCGCCACAACAAACTTACTAGTGAAAATTACACTACATAGAAAAATACAATCAACACAATATTGATCATTGATGACCTAAGATTTGTTCTAGTGGAGGACTGGTCTCCTGTTACTGCTAAAAATGCTCCTCAAAATGTTTTGGAGGCATATGAGCGTTGGATACAGGAAAATGAGAAGGATTGAACGTATATCTTGGCAAGCTTTTTGGAAGTCATGGCCAAGAAGCATGAGCCCATGATCACTACCCGTGAGATCATGTAATCCCTGTGGGAAATGTTCGAACAACCGTCCATATAACTTAGACATGACGCTCTAAAAAAGATCTTCAATGCCCATATGTAAGAAGGGGCATCTGTTAGAGAACATGTTCTCAACGTGATGGTACACTTCAATGTGGGGAGATGAATGTGTCTGTCATCGATGAAACCAGTCAGGTTAGCTTCATACTGGAATCTTTACCTAAAAGTTTCTTGCAGTTCCATAGCAATGTTGTTATGAACAGGATTGGCTACAACTTGACTACCTTGCTCAGCGAGCTACAAACATTCTAATCCTTGATGAAATCTAAGGAACAAAAGGGTGAGGCAAATTTTGCTTCATCCTCTAAGAAGTTTTACAGAGGTTTGACCTATAGAACTAAGTTTGTGCCTTCTTCTTCCGGCACCGAAAAGTGGAAGAAGAAGAAAGGTTGAAAGGGAAAAGCTAACCCACCAGTTGTTTCCCAAAAAGGTAAGAAGGCCAAGGCTGCAAAAGAAATCTATTTCCATTGCAACTATGAAGGACACTGGAAGAGAAATTGTCCCAAATACTTGGTAGAAAAGAAGAATGTCAAGTAAGGTAAATGTGATTTACTTGTTTTGGAAACTTGTTTAGTAGAGAATGATGATTCAGCTTAGATAATAAATTCAGGTACCACTAACCATATTTGTTTTCCATTTGAGGGAATTAGTTCCGAGCGGCAACTGGAGGTTGGGGAGATGACGATGCGTGTTCGAACTAGGCAAGTCATCTCAGCTGTGGCAGTGGAAGGACTCCAGCATACTTTACAAAATAGATCTATTTTATTAGAAAATGTATTTGTTGTTCTTGATTTAAAGAGAAACTTAATTTCTGTAAAGTGTGTGATTGAACAAAAATATTATGTACATTTTCCTATGAATAAGGTGTTTATTTCTAAGAATGGTATAGAACTTTGTTCTGCTAAGCTGGAAGATAATTTATATGTGCTAAAACTGTTAGCAACCAAAGCAATCCCGAACACTGAAATGTTTAAAACTGCAATAACTCAAAATAAAATACTTAAAATTTCTCCTAAGAAAAATGTCCATCTTTGGTACTTAAGATTATAACATATAAATCTTAATAGGATTGAGAGACTGATCAAGAATGGACTTCTATGTGAGTTAGAATAAAATTTTTTACCTGTGTGTGAGTCATGCCTTGAAGGCAAAATGACTAAACGATCTTTTACTGGAAAATGTCACAAGGCCAAAGAATCCTTAGAACTTGTACATTTAGACCTTTGTGATTCGATGAATGTTAAGACAAGAGAAGAGTTTGAATATTTCATCACTTTTACTGATGATTATTCTAGATATGGGTATGTTTATTTAATGCAACATAAGTCTGAAGCCCTTGAAAAGTTCAAGGATTATAAGGCTAGAGTTGAAAACATTAAATAAAACTATTAAAAAAAATCGATTTTGATCGAGGTGGAGAGTATTTTGATCTAAAATTCCAAGATTATTTGATAGAACATGAAATTGTATTTCAATTCTTGGCACATTGTACACCTCAGTAGAATGGTGTAACATAAAGGTGAAATAGAACCCTGTTGGACATGGTTCAGTTTATGATGAGTTATGGTTCCTTACCCGGCTCGTTTTGGGGTTACGCAGTACAAACTACAACTTACATTTTGAACTGCGTTCTATCCAAAAGTGTTACTAGAACACCTTTGGAATTATGGAATGTTCGTAAAGGTAGTTTATGCCATTTCAGGATCTAGGGTTGCCTAGCACATGTGCTTGAGACAAATCCTAAGAAATTGGAACCTCGTTCAAAATTGTGCCTATTTGTAGGTTACCCTAAAGGAATGAGAGGTGGTTACTTTTATGATCCTAAGCATAATAAGGTGTTTGTGTCGATAAATGCTACCTTTTTAGAAGAGGACCACATAAAAGATCATAAATGCCACAACAAATTTTGTTGAGTGAACTTTCCAACGAAACTATTGAACCTTCAAAAAGAGTTATTGAAGAACCCAATACCTCAACAAGAGTTGTTGAAGTTGGATCATTTAGTAGGCCAAATCCACCTCAAGTGTTGAGGAAGCCTCGACGTAGTGGGAGGGTTGCAGACCCGCCTGTTCGTTATATGGGTTTAACAAAAACCTTAGCTATTATAGTCGATGGAGATGTTGAGGATCTATTATCCTATAAGAAGGAAATGAAGGATGTTGACAAAGATGAGTGGATCAAAGCTATGGATCTCAAAATGGATTCTACATACTTCAATTTAGTTTGGGATCTTATAGATCAACATGATGTGGTAAAACGTATAGGTTGCAAATGTATCTACAAGAAAAAATGGGGTGCTAATGGGAAAGTGCAAACCTTCAAGTCTAGACTTGTGGTAAAGGGTTATATCCAAGTTGTGGAAGTCGACTATGAGGAGACTTTCTCACCTGTTGTCGTATTGAAGTCTATCCGGATCATCCCGTCCATTGCCTCATATTATGACTATGAGATTTGGCAATTGACGTCAAGACTTCTTTTCTGAATGGCAATCTTGAGGAGGCCATTTGTATGGAGCAGCCTGAGGGATTCATGGCTCAAGGTCAAAAGCAAAAGGTTTGCAAGCTTAATCAGTCCATTTAGGGATTGTAGCAAGGTTCTCGATCTTGGAATATAATATTTGATATTGCGGTCAGATCTTATGGCTTTGATCAAAATATTGATGAGCCTTTTGTTTACAAGAGAATCATCAACACTTTAGTAGCTTTTTAAGTGTTGTATGTAGACGAAATCCTACTCATTTAAAATAAAGTAGGTCTGCTGATTGAAATTAAAAGTTGGCTAGCGACCCAATTCCAATTGAAAGATTGATGAGAGGCGCAGTTTGTTCTAGGCATTCAGATCTTTATAGATTGAAAGAACAAATCACTAACCCTGTCTCAAGCATCATACATTGACAAGATACTTGTCAAGTTTTTGATGCATAACTCCAAGCGGGGTTTACTCCCTTTCAAGCATGGAGTTATTTTGTCTAAGGAACAGTGTTCTAGGACACCTCAAGAATTTAAGGAAATGAGATGGATCACCTATGTATCAGCTGTTGGTTTCCTGATGTATGCAATATTATGTACTGGACTCGATATTTGCTATGCGGTGGGGATAGTCAGTAGATATCAATCTAATCAAGGATTTGATCACTAGACCGTCATTAAGAACACCCTAAAGTATGTATGTAGAACAAGAGACTACATGCTTACGTATGGTTCTAAAGATCTGATCTTTACAGGATAACGAACTTTGATTTTCAAATTGATAAGGATTCTAGGAAATCCACATCAGAATTAATGTTTACTCTTAATGGAGGGGCAGTAGTCTAGAGAAGCACCAAGCAAGGGTACATTGCTGACTCCACTACGTAAGCTGAGTACGTAGCGACTTGTGAAGTTGCTAAGGAAGTTGTGTGGCTCAAGAAATTCCTGACTGATTTGGAAGTGGTTCCAGATATGTCTAATCCCATTACCCTTTATTGTGATAATAGTAGTACTGTGGCTAATTCCCGAGATCTAGGAATCAAGCACGGGAAGCACATAGAGTGAAAGTATCATCTCATCCGAATGATTTTGCATCGAGAAGACGTGATCGTCACATAGATAGCTTTGGAGCACAACGTTGTTGATCCATTTACAAAGGCTCTCGCGACTAAGGTGTTTGAGGGTCACCTAAAAAGTATGGGTGTACGGGATAGGTCACATCTAGTCTAGGGTAAGTGGGAGATTTTGTACTGGGCGCATATTATGCCCTAGTTTACTGTTTTATGTGTACTTTTATATTAGTATGACTTTTATATTGTACACCTCATTAGTTTTAGGAGAAGTGGGAGATTGTTGGGGTTGATGCCCTAAATCTCGTGGATTCTGTAGTTTGTAATTGTAATGTATAGACAATTTTATTTATTTAATTTGACATTTAGTACCATTAACCCACAAACCAATAAACTAGCATCCAAGGTTATTTTTTGTAGCTTAAATATGTATGCAGAAACATACAGGTGGATCATGTTTAAGTAGATGGATAAGATTGGGTACCTTATAATGATGACACTATAAATACCGCCTACTTTGTAGATGTTACAATCGTTATAAAGTGCTACAAATGATCTGATCCTGATCATTGATGTGGAGACATGTGAGGGGAGATATTCTATATAAAGGAGTTTGTATAAGACCATACCACGAAATGAATAGTCTCATCATATAACGTCGTTAATAATGGAGACTTACATTTCATCAGGATGAATAAGTGACATGATCTAAATCTTGAGTGAGTTATGAACTCCTGCTACGAAGGTGGTCCTTTGATTTGTATGGGTGAGAATGGCCAAATCACCAACTCAATAAGCCTACCATTTTCGGGATTCGTGTGATTGGGGAGCTGGGAACACAACTACATAAGATGGAAATCACTCATTCCGTAATGTAGGTGTAAGTAGATAATTGCTCCCTTAATGGCTGATTCTGGGGCTTGAAAAAGTGGTGCCACACCCTACTTTGGCCCGAAAGGGGTTTAGTTATAATTGGACTATGACTTATTGTTCGTTAGAAGGATCAATGGTACTTAAGGAGTTAGATGTAACTATATGGGCAAAACAGTAATTTTCACCCAACTGTACTTACGAGCAATTTTGAAAGGTCATCGCACTGTTGACTGGTTATATCCAATGGACACAGAAATATATCTATAGTACGAAGAGTGTAGCTGTCAGTCTTTATTAGAGTGATTGACAGTTAATGGATGTTGAATAATTTAATTAAAGGAGTTTAATTAATTATTCAAGTACCATTGGAGCTTCAATCAAAATCCATAAGGTCCCCTATGTAGCTCAACAGGGATTTATGAGAATCAATTTTGGATTAATTTGAATTATTCAAATTAACTGAGGGAATTAGTTATATGTGATATAATTAATTTAACTTAATTATATATGATTTAATTAATATACTGTATTTGATACATTATATAAAGTTTATTTGAGAGGAAATAAATATTTGAATATGATTCAAATATTAATTATATGAACTGGATTCATATAATTAAATTTAGTATAAATGGGATTTATATTAAATATCATATATTAATGAGAGAACTAAAACTATAGGTTATATTGTATTTGATACAATATTAAACTATAAGTTATGTGTTATATATGATATAACATATAGTTATATATATACATATTTAAATTATAATTAATTAATTCTAATTCTAATTCTAAAATTAAAGGGAGGGAAATAACTTCTCTCCCCATAATTATCTCTTAATCTCACGTAGTGAGTGGGGCAGTTGGGGGTGATGATCTTCTTCACAGAAGACTTGTGACAGAGGCCTTCTCTAGTTTTTTTGTGATATTTCTGAAATTCTTCTCTCAGTCACTCTATTCTCCTCTCAATCTCTCTCTGTTAAAAAATCTTAGAGCCCACACCTCCTTAGGATTCTCTACCCAAAAGAGAATGCATAAGGCTCTAATTGGTGGAGTCACTTTTGGGTATTTGTGATTGTACAAATTGTTGATGATCGTTTTGAAGAAAAGAATTTTGTGAAGGTTGTGATAACTTCAAGGGCAAGTCTTTCTTAAAACCCTAATTTCTTTTTCCTCTCTCTAGCATGCTATAAAATTTCAGTTTGCATATTTGTGTTATGTAAATTTTTTGTTCTGTGAAAATAAAATTTTAGGATCAATCCCCGTTTCCATAGTGGACCTTAGGGTTCCTTATAAAACAAGGTTCCTCGTCATTTTTGGAACAATGTATAAGTTTTCCAAAAACAAAAATCTATTTCCAAAAGACAATTTAGCAGCTCCAATTGCACGAGCTGAAATGGCATCTCCCATTTCAACCTTGAGCATCATTTCACCCTTTTCTAGCTACTGGAAGAAACTAATTCCCTATAATGAAAAATAAACATGGTTAGTGGCTCATGAATCAAGTATTTAGTCATCATGATCATTTTCCACTAAACAAGTTTCCAGGACTAGTAAATCATATTTACCTTCCATCTCTTTCTTCTTCTCAGCAAGGTATTTAAGGCAAATGCATTTCTAGTGATCATCCACATTACAGTGGAAGCATTTGCCTTCGTCAGCCTTGGCTTTGCCCTTACCTTTGCCAGTAGTGGGAGCCTTCCTCCTCCCTCCTTTCTTTTTCTAGATCTTCTTTGTACTAGAAATTGAATGAACAGACTTAGTTTCAGAGGATGAACCTTTGAGAACTTTTTGGAATGGACAACATTTGGCTCTCCTTCTACTGGTCCCTTGATAACTTGTAGAAATACAAGTTATTGTCTCTTAAAAGTTGGAACGATTAGGATTCTTAATGATAAAAACACATTTATCTTAAGGAAAAACACATAGAATTCTTCAAACACCACTAGCCCTTACAAAAGCATATCTCTTGGTAAAATTGCTTAACTAACGCATATTATTACAAGATTTCAAGAAAATTCGCTAAATGTTGCAAGCTAAGCTAACGGAAAGGCATGCGTCCGAAGTTGTCCAATGCAGAGAAGATATATTGGTTCGTGTTGTTTCTGTCAAATCACCACTTGCAAGTATGTGTATCTGATTGTTGGCGTCTAAAAAGCATCTAAACTGGCAGGTGGTTGACCAGGACATGGAAATTAATGCTGTCTTATCACAAGTTGCTGAGAAAAAAGACTATAAATAAGAAGACTTACAGCCAAAGAAGAGAGACCATTCTTAGAGAGACCATAGAACTTAGATCATAGTTGCTCTGCTATTGCAAGAAGAAGATATGAGGAAAAGAACCATTATCATTGTTGATCAAAGAGGATTGTTGAAGACCAAACTCGAGAGATAATTCTTCTTCATTTCTTCACCAAGTTAGTTGCACATGCGTTTGAATCAAGCCAAAGAGGACAAGAGATTGATTTCCTTTTCTTTCACTTCATATCCGCTTTCCATTTCATGCGATTATGTGTGATTGTTGTAAAGAAAATTTCGATTTTTAAAATTCAATCCTACATTTGATCCATCCACTTTTGTCTCTCTATTTACATTCTATTGTATGTGATCGACACGTTTATGACTTGTTGCATGCTTCATTTCCAAGCTTCAATCATCTTGATCATCTAGTTGAAGTTATAACTCAATTAAAACTATTAGAGAGAATATGATAGCTAGAAACACATTGATTCAGAATCCATAGTGGATTTAGAGATAAAAATACTTATGACCAATGCATGCACCCTATAAATAAGAGCATATGTGGCATTTGCATTGAGAAATGTTGAATAATATGATTAGAGGAAAAGAAACCTAACGCATTTACATACATTTGGTTTGTAAACAAGCATTCCTATCATCTTCATTTCATCCATACAACTTCACACACGTGTTCATCTTACATGGAATCAACACATACCCTTAGCGTTTAGCACCATTCATTCATAAATCCCTTTGTTTCACTTGAACTCTTATGTAGTCTTGCATACATGCATTAAGATTAGTGTAGATAAACCTCCCCGCATTTATCTAGGATCTTTCTGCAGCTGAAGCAATGCAAGGTCTCGTTTAGTCTGTCATAAAAACCCTGTGTTCGACCCTGGACTTACCAGGAACCTAAGTTAGATTTATACTTGGATTTGATTTAGGAAAAGCTTGTATGTATTATAGAAAGTGTAATGAATCATCTAATCTTCTCACCTAGAGAAGTGATTCATCATTCATCTTCATTCAACAAAATCTTGCTTTTCACCTTTACTTATATACACTTTTAAACACAAATCACAAAGAACAAACAAGTTTTTGGTGTCGCTGTTGGGGATTTTCGCAACAAGGCTAACCATAATTTTGGTTTTGTGTCTCTTGTAGAAAAACTTGCAACTGAAGGAGTATTACAAGTTAATCCTAAACTTGTAAACGTTTTATGAGTAGGGAAAACACTCCTAAGCTTCTATACGTCCCCGAAGTTGAAAAGACCTTTAGATGAAGGAACTAATCTAATCATCATCGATGGTTAAGGAAACAACGAAGACAACAACAAAAAATGGCGGATGATCAGGTAAACTAGAACTTAGCGCAACAATTAGCCAATGCTGTCCAAAACCTGATCCTAATGGCAGATAACAGTATGCATCCACATCGCCTGTGTTGTATGACTTTTTGCCAAGGATCATATATATCCAACACCTGAAGGGACGATATTTGAGATGAAGTCCGTAATGCTCTAGATGATTTAAACAATAGGTCAATTTGGAGGCGCTTGTAGCCAAGATCCACATGCTCATATGAAACGCTTCGTAGAAACATGCAACTCATTTTTTATTCCTGGAATCACACCGGAGGCCATCAAACTGTCCATATTCCCCTTCTCTCTCCGTGATGATGCCAAACAATGGGCAAGATCCTTGGAACCTGGCGAGATAACAACGTGGGAACAGCTAGTGGAAAAGTTCATGTAAAAGTACCTCCCTTCCATCACTAACGCAAGGAAGCGTAGCGAGATTATGAACTTTGAACAAGGAGAATTTGAGACCTTTAGTGCTGCATGGGAAAGATTCAAGGGATTGTTCAAGAATTATCCTAACCATAGAATACCTTTAACTGTTCAAATGGAAAATTTTTACGGGGGGCTAAATAGAGCTGCCCATATGGCAGCTGATGCAGCCGTAGCTGGCGGCATAATGTATAAGTCATATAATGAAGCTAAGGAGATTTTTTATTGCATCGCCATATGGAATGGGTGGATGATACTTATAATGCCAGAACAGATAGTAGGAGGCGTTCTCAAAACATGAATAGTATTGATTCAAACGCAATAGCCACGCTTTCTACACAAGTGGTTGCAATGACAAACCTATTGCAAACTCTCTCACTAGGAATGCAACTCGCACCCAAAAGGTGTATCAAGTGGACGAATTCATGCAGCACATGGCTAGTTGTGTGGGCTGTGGAGAACCACACTCCTATAATGACTACCCACAACCTTGGATGGGAAGACCATCCAAATTTTTCTTGAGAGGTCACCAACAAGAACAATAGCACCTGAGGACGCACCAACAACATAGGCAGGGGCCGCCCCCTGGATTTCAGCTGCTACAACAGCCTCAGTATTAATCCTTCAATAGAGGTGGTCAGGCATTGAGTTCAACATCTTCACTTGAAAATCTCTTGAAGAAATACATAACCCAGAGTGACGCATTGCTAAAGAGTCAGGCATCGTCAATCAATAATTTGGAGATGCAAGTAGGACAAATTGCTAGCGAACTGAAGAACTGGTCGTAAGGAGTACTGCCTAGCAACACGGAGACCCCAAGAAGTAATAATGGAAAAAAGCAATTCCACAGGTGAGATTGCGAAATGGTAGACCTCTAGTTGAGAAGAAGATGATAACGGGCAGAAATACAGGTTATTACAGTGCTAAGTTATTAAACAATGAAGGTTTACGTTGATAAAATATGTTAAATTGCGTCCAAAAGTAGTAAGTTTACAACATTGTGGTCGAATGCGATCATCATATAGAAACAGTTGATTTTTGTGTTTTTATGCAAAATATGCATTGACGCAAGGTGAAAAGAGCGATCACAAGAGATCAACAGACAAGCATAGAATTACCGCAAGGCTTTGTAGTGATTTATATTCGTAAACATCTACTCAAGAAGGATTGTCGCATAGAGCCGGCGCAACTTGGTGGGCGCATCTGATGAAAGGCATAATTAATCACGATGGGACAGAAAGTTGATGTCGGTCGAATCTGAATTAAGTTGACAGCCGCTAAGGATAACAACTACATCCAGCTTTTCAGTGACAAATATTCGACGCATCAGTCAGAGAATTAAAACCATCCTATCTGTGCAATCATAAGAGAGAAGCCGCCTTTCACCCTAGAAGCACTATAAATATCAAAGGCATCATTCAGAAAAGGGGTTCCACCAGTTGATAAGTTTGAACACTTAGAGAATTTTCCTATAGTTTAGCCTTGTCCATAGTTTTCCTTTTTATTTTAAGCCGGAGCAAGAGAAGAGCCGACACGCCAGAAAATCGCTCAGGGCAACTCGAGAGAGAACCTTAAGGCGTAAAGTAGAGAGTGGACCAACTCTCGCGAGAACGAGAATATCTTTTGAACATGAGTATAAAGACAGTGTAAAAAGCCTGGGAAGCAAGAGATTGCTACCAGGCTCTTTATTCCCTTCTTGCATTGTTATTTTATACTTCAACTTTATATTTATACATGGAAGTTTTCATTCTACATCTGTTCACTCTCTTAGCACGCATAAGTAGCTAAAATAATCGAATGGGTTGAGAAAAACTAAGCTAACATGACCTAAGATCTTCAACGCATGCGGTTGTCTTGTTTTATGTTGTGCCCAACACCCCGTTAGAGCTACTCAAGAGAGTGTCTAAAGAAAGAGCCTAATGACTCAAGAGAGCTAGGTTAGAATTTAGACTCGAGAGAGTGAGATTAGATCGGTATAAGCAAGAGATAGGGACTTAGAGATAAGCTCTGTTTGTCAACCTGCATCGCATGCACCTTAGAGATAGATATGATATTATGTGGTCGCATTATTTGTGTGGATGTCATTTTATCATCGCGTAAATAGGAATAGAGGCTTATGTGTAGGCCCTGTAGACTTATCGCATATATCGCGTGCGTTCTAGCATTAGAAGCCGTAGCATTCACACCGAGAGGTGGTTTACTACTGTCTGTGTGTTGCATGATCGCATAGCATGAACGCATTCTAGGAAGTGTTAGCCAAAACTCTTCTCAACCAGTACACCGCATACTCATCGCATCTTCCGTTTTATCAACTCTTTTCAAACTCTGCCGTATTTGTCTATTTTCATTACCACAAACAACAACTCCAACAACTTATTTATTTATTTGGTTACCGCAATGTTTTCCTAAAAATTACTACCGCAACCTGTTTTCCCAAGTCCCTGAGTTCGACCATGGACTTACCAGAAAACTCAATGGGGTTTACACTTGGATTTCGCTGAGAAAACTTGAGTGCTCAACGCAACTTCATCAACGCATTTCATCCATAATTCCACATCATAAAATAACGCATCAGAAGACAAACCCAAGAAATGACAATATCCTTCAGCAGTTGAGAACACAACACAAACAAAAGCATTTGAAGAACAAGAAGAAAGAATACTTGGTTCTGTAAGTCAATCCCACCCAACCACATCTAACGCAGGGGCACCTGTGGTGAAACTGAGTGCACCATTCCCCAGACGACTACAGAAGAAGAATGATGAGAAACAATTCAAGTGCTTCCTTGAAGTCCTTAGACAATTTTACATTAACATTCCTCTCATAAAAGCGTTGGAACAGATGAAAATGTACGTAAAATTCTTGAAGGATGTTCTTGTTGTGTTTTATGTCCTAAAACTCGTGGTTTGTAAACAATAGAACTTATTTTGAAAATTCAATAAAGTTGTTATTGAATATATTGTTTTTTAGAAATCCAATAAACCTAAGTTCCTTGACTATTATATGATTACTTGAACTTTATGTGGAGACATACAAGTGGATCAGGTTTAATTAAATAGTCAAAATGATCTATAGTATATGAATAAGGTTGGGTGCCTTATTCTCAACCTTATTTTGGTAACATTATTAGATGTAGCCTACTCTGTACTTGTTACAAAGAGTTGTAAAGTGTTACAAACGAAGTGATCCTAATTCGTTCATGTTGGGACATGAGAAGTGGGGGTGTCCTATGTAATTGAGTTTTATGCAAGATCGGACCACAAAACCAATCACTCTTACTTTATACGTTGTTTACTGTTTAAGATGACTATTTCAAAGCGATGACCTAGGTAACTTGACCTTCATCCTGAGCTAACTATGAACTTCTATTTGTTCGGGATTATCCTTTGATCTGCAAATGATGAGAGTAGACCAACTGCCTCTACTCAATAAGCTTACCATTTTGGGGATAAGATCGGACGAATAGTTGGGGACATAGGATGCAAAATGGAATTCACTTCTATCTGATTAGGGTTAGTAGAGAGATTGTTCCCTTCAAGTGCTGGTTCTGGGTCTTGAGCAAGAGGCCTCACCCTCTCATTGGCCCAAGAGGGATTTAATTTGTTGATTGTATCACAAATCAATTGTTCATTAGGGGATCAGTGGGACTTAAGAAACAAGAGGCAATTTCGGGGGTAAAACAGAGATTCGACCCAAACGTTACTACGACCAACCTGCGAAGGGTTAACTTACTAATCATGGTTATATCGAGTGGACATAATATATCTACAGTGAGGAGAGTTCGGCTATGGGCTTTAGTGGAATCAACCATTAGTTAACGAATGGGGGTTAAATTGGTCTAATGAGTTTAGCCGATTAATCTCGGATCGTTGGAGCCCATGATCTGTAAGTTCGCGAGATTCCCCTATTAGCTCGTAAATGGATTAGCTTTAGAATAGCGTGATAAGTTAATTTGAATTGTTCAAATTAGAATTAAATGAAATTGGAGAAATAATATTTAAATATGATTTAATTATTTGAAGATGAAATTGTGTAAAAATTAATTTAATATTTGATATTAAATTAATTAGAATTAGTTAAATTATTTAAATAATTATTTATTAATTTCATTATGAAAATTAATTATGAAATTAATTTTGTAAAATTAATAATATTTTCAATTTTATTAAATAAAATTGATTTATGAAATCAATTTTGATAAAATTGAAAAAGAAGAAAAATCACAAAGTTGGAAAATTGAATTTTCCATTGTCTTCATGTAGTAGCTCATTAAAAACCCACTTCTTCAACCTTCATTAACTCCAAGCATGAGCTGCATCTCATGCAGGAAATCTCTTTGCATGAATATCTGCAATATATTGAAGAGATTGGAGTGTTTTAAAGAGAAGGCAACCGATCAAATTTTCTGAAAAATTCGTGAGAGAAAAAGTTGTTCTTCTACTGGGTTGTTGCTGTGAGTATTCTCCAAATTCTCTTATTTCCGGCTTATTTCGAGTCCCATTACTCAATCTTGAGCACCAAGAGGATAGTAGGGAAAATCTTGGGTAGTCTACAACAAAATTCAGAGGAGATTTGCAGCTGCATTCGAGCTTAGAGGAAGTTATTCAAAGGTATATCTTGAAACCCATTTATTTCTGCTGAAGCATGCTTTCCTTTCTGCCAAAATTAATGAATTAGAGTGCTTATGGATCCTGGTTTCTTCCGCTGCGCATTGGTATGTTCCAACAGTTCTAACAAAGAAAAGAAAGATCGGTGAGTTGGAGGCAGTAGCATTAACGCAGGAGTGCAATGTGTTGATCAACAACAATATTCCAGAGAAGCAGGAGGATCCAGATAGTTTTACTATCCCTTGTTCAATTTGAGGGATAGACGTAGGGTATGCGTTGTAGGACCTTGGAGCAAACATTACCTCATGTCGTTTTCAATTTTCGAGAAACTAGGAATTGGTGAAGCTCAGCCAACTTTTGTAATGCTACAGCTCGCTGACAGGACTATCACATATCCTAGAGGAAAGATCGAAGATGTCTTGGTGAAGGTTGACAAATTAATATTTTAGGAAGATTTCATTATCCTATATTATGAAGCTGATCGGGATGTTCCAATCATCCTTGGACGCCTATTACTTGCCATTGGAAAAGTATTGATAGATGTGCACAAAGGGGAACTTGCTATGCACGTGGACAATTAGGAAGTTAAATTTAATGTGTTGAATGCATTAAAGTTCCCAGGTGATGAAGAGCAATGTCAACCTATCAGCCCAAGTGAGCTTCTTGAAGAAGAGAAAATGGACCAAGTTTGTAACGTCCATGCGTTGGGTGAAACTATGAGAAAGTTTGAACTGCTAAGTTTGGACGAGCGACAAACTAAACCAATGCATTCATTCCTAGAAGAACCACCAACGCTTGAATTAAAACCTCTCCCTGATCATTTAAAATACGTTTTTCTTGGATCTAATAATACTTTGCCTGTTATTATTTCAGCTAATCTTTCTCAAACTAACGAGCTCTTTCTTTTGCAGATGTTGCAGAACCATACTACAATTGGTTGGACGCTGGCTGACATTCGTGGAATCAGCCCATGCTATTGTATGCACAAGATTCGACTGGAAGAAAGGAAATCTGGATCAATCGAGCCTCAATGTAGGCTAAATCCTAATATGAAAGAAGTAGTGAAGAAAGAAATTATAAAGTAACTTGACGCAGGGGTAATTTACCCTATTTCTGACAGTAGCTGGGTGAGCCCAGTGGAATGCATCCCCAAAAAAGAAGCCATTACTGTGATAGTCAATAGCAACAATGAACTCATTGAAGGAACTCTTATCAAAGAGCACCTCTGAGCGGAAGCAAGATCGTTCGAAACTCATTGTGACAATGAGTAGTTATGCAGTTAACAACAAATTACGACATGCTTTGAACTTTAAACCATAAAGAGAAGAAAATACATACCAGTTGAAGAACTTTTCTTCGCTTTAGATCTTGTTCTCGTCAAAGGACTGCACCTTTCGTTGTCGTTGTGCAAGCCAAACCAATCATCCACAAAATCTCACTATCGTCTACCCATGAACGGACTCCTCATGAACAAGGCAACAATGGAGGACACAATCACTCAAAATCCTCGGTATTCTCGGAGTGAGAATCCAGAAGGTGTAGGCATGTTGCATTTAGTAGAGAGAAGGAAAGAACGATCGTTTACCATGACCAAGCAAGTGGGAGAAAACGGAAGTCTATCGTATAGACAGATGGTCGATCATTTAGGTAGAGGTACACGATCATGTAGTAAATTGGGGTTGATTGTATAGATGATTGTTTAGTAAAACGATCTGGCAGGCGATTGCTTAGAAAAAACTAGACGATCGTTTGGGAAAAACGCGCATGTACACGATCGTTTATAAACTTTGAGCTGTCGTGTATGCTCTCGATTTGCTAGGCGATGGCAGTATACTAATCGATGAGCGAATATCTGATCTGTTTGTAAAATGAAAACTATTTTCATTTTATTCTTTAGTTACGAAAACTGAATGCAACCTTCCACTAACTCATTTAGTTACGGAGAAAAAACAAACAACAATTCCATAATTCTTAAATTAAAAAACAATAAATATAATCACATTATATTTATAACCTATGGTTTAATATCAAATCATATGCAACATTTGAACCATAGTCCTTTTCTCCTCCACTAGATATAAATCATACTTACATCCTTTTCCTCCAATTAATGTATCTCATACATCATGTCAACCATATCATATATAATTGACCTGTTCAATCATATCATATATAATCGAACTCCCTCTTGTCAATTTGAACACTTCAAACTTACCCAAAAACTGATTCTCAACTAAAATCCATTGAGCTACCAAGGGGACCTTATGGACCTATGGCTCGAAGCTCCAACGGTTCGTGAATAGCTGACTAAACTCTTTAGCCATGAGATCCACCACAAGTTAACTGCCAGACATTCCACTAAAGATCGATAGCTACACTCTTCTCACCACAGATATATTTTTGTGTCCATCGGATATGACCAATCAACAGTACGATAACCCTGAAAGATCTCATATCTAAGAGTTCCATGAGTGCGTTCGGATCGCTCCAATCTCACCGTGACCAAAATACACATTATACATTCAAAACAAACAATTATACAAACAAACTCTAATTATCGGCATGCTATGAATAAAAAAATAACAAGGGAAAGAGTACTATAACAATTGAAGACAATCTTCACATTTCAGAACTCCAATGCAGCGAAAAACCTCCACGCGATCTACCAACACCCAGCGGAAACGTCGACTGCAGCAGTACGAACAACCACGAACACACGATTGCAACAGGGACAACACCACCACAAAAGAGCCCCGAGTATTCTCAGAGTGAAAACCCAAAGAGTGGTCTTTGGTGAATTTGGTAGAGGAAGGAGAAAACACGAATCGTGTAGGCGATAAGCAAGTGGGAGGGAAAAAGACGCTATCGCATAACAGAAATACTTATCGTTTAGGAGAAGCTACACGATCATGTACGATTTACTGAACGATCGTTTAGGAAAAGGTACATGATCGTTTAGTAAAAACAACACACTATACAATCGTTTAGAGAAGCTATGCGATCGTGTAGGCGACAGTGTGCGATCATTTAGGCACGAGGTAGGTGATCGTTTAGGAGGAGAGGAGCTATCATATAGTCTATCGATTCTTTAAGCAATCGTTTAGCATTCTACCAACGCGTGCCTGTGATTTATTTTGGATGATTGATGGACCATACAAAAATGAAAACTCTTTTCATTTTTATTTCATCGGTTACAATAACCAACTCATTCCCATTAACCCACATCCAAACGCAAATTTTGGGTTAATTATCATATAATTAACCAACTAAAATATTAATAAATATAATCATATTATATTTTTATTCTATAGTTTGATATCACATATCTATTATAGTATTTTCTCATCTACTTGATATAAATCATATTTATATCTAATTTCCTCCAAAATAATGTATCTCATACATTTAGCCAATTATATCATATATAATTAACCAGTCCAATTATATCATATATAATCGAACTTCCTCTTGTCAATTTGAACATTTCAATTTAACCCAAACACTGGTTCTTAACTTTAACCAAGTTACCCAAGGGACCTAATGGACCTGTGGCTCGAAGCTCCAACGGTCCGTGAATAACTGACTAAACTCTTTAGCCACCAGATCCACCATCTGTTAATTGTCAAGCATTCCACTAAACACCCACAGATGAACTCTTTTCACCACAGATATATTTCTGTGTCCATCGGATATAACCAATCATGAGTATGATGACCCTTCATAAATGCTCGTAAGTACAACTGGGCCATATTACCGTTTTCCCCCTATAGTTACATCTCACTCCTTAAGTACCACTGATTCCTCTAATGAACAATACAACATAGTCCAACTATGTGTGAACACCTCTCGAGCTAAGAGAAGCTGTGTGGCGTTACATCGTTCAAGCCCCGGAATCAGCCCTTAAGGGAGCTATCTATCTACTTATCCTTGCCTCGGGGAAGGAGTGAATTCCATCTTGTGTAGCTATGTTCCCAGCTCCCAAATCAGACGAATTCCCAAAATGGTAGGTTTGAATCAGTGACGTGGCCACTCGCACCCATACAAATCAAAGAACTGCCCTAAATGGTAGGAGTTTCCAACTCACTTAGGATTGAGGTCATGTTACCTATGGTCATCCTAGTAAAGTGAAGTCTTTGTCATGAACGGTGTTATATTACAAGACATTAACACTTCGTGGTCAAGTTTTATACAAACTTTTTTTATAGGAAGCCCCCGCTCGCATGTCCTCAACACGAATGATCAGGATCAGATCATCTATGACAAGTCACAACTCTTGTGATCATTCCACAAAGCGGGCCGCATCCTTAGCATTACCAGGATAAGGTTTTCCTCCTATATCCATATACTACAGACCATTTTGGTTATCACTTAAAACATGATCCACTTGTATGTCACCACATACATGCTTGAGTCACATACAAATAACCAGGGATTTTATGTTTATTGGTTTGTGGTAAAGTAAATAAAACAAATAAATGAGCAATAATACAAGATGTGAAGTAAATATAATATATTAACAAAACAAGTGTTCGTACAAACTGTTTACAAACTACATGACACAAGACTTTAGGGCATCAACCCCAACAATCTGCCACTTGTCCTAAAGTGAAGTGGGGTGTACAAAAACTAATACAAAACAATAAACTAGGGTATAAAAGCCCAATAGAAGAAAATCTCCCATTTTCCCTAATCCAACCACGGGCGATCCTGTAGACCCACGCTCCGTAGGTGACCATCAAACACTGTAGCCATGAGAGCCTTCGTAAACGGGTTAGAAACATTGTGCTTCGAAGAGATCTGCGTGGCGATCACGTCCCCTCGATGCACTATCTCGCGGATCAAATGATACTTTCGCTCTATGTGTTTGCTGCGCCTGTGACTCCTCGACTCCTTGGAGTTTGCCACTGCCCCACTATTATCACGATAGAAAGTAATGAGCCTAGACATATCTGGAACAACTTCCAGTTCTGTCAAAAACTTCCTGAGCCAGACGGCCTTCTTAGTAGCTTTGCAAGCCACTACGTACTTCACCTCTATAGTGGAGTCGGCGATGGACCCCTGCTTAGTGCTTCGCCACACTACAGCTCATCCATTAAGAGTAAAGACTGACCCTGATATGGACTTGCGAGAGTCCTTATCAGTCTAAAAGTCAAAATCGGTGTATTCTGTAAGGATCAAATCCTTCGAACCATACACAGGCATGTAGTCCCTCGTTCTCTGAAGATACTTGAGGATACTTTTCACTGCGGTCCAGTGACCATGCCCTGGGTTAGACTGATACCTACTGACTATGCCCACAGCGTAACAGATGCCTGGACGAGTACAAAGCATCGCGTACATTAAATTGCCAATGAAAGACGAATATGGGACCCGTCTCATCTCCTCAACCTCTCGAGACATCTTAGGACACATTTCCTTAGACAAAGTGACTCCATGCCTAAATGGCAGTAGGCCCCTCTTGGAGTCCTGCATCGAGTACTTGAGCAACATCTTGTCAAAGTACGATGCCTGAGATAGTGCTAGCACTTTTTTCTTACAATCCTGAAGGATCTGTATACCTAGAACAAACTAAGCCTCTCTTAAATCTTTCATTTGGAATTGGTTCGCTAGCCAGTTCCTAACTGCAGTCAGTAGACCTACACCATTCCCAATGGGTACGATATCGTTTACATATAACACTAAGAAGACTACTGAAGCGCTGATGATCTTCTTGAAGACAAAAGGTTCATCAACGTTTTGGTCAAAACCATATGACTTGATTGCAGTATCAAACCGTATGTTCCAAGACCAAAATGCCTGTTTCAGTCCATAAATGGACCGATTCAGTTTGCAAACCTTTTTCTCTTGACATTGGGCTATTAATCCCTCGAGCTGCACCATATAAATGGTCTCCTAAAGATTGCCAGTGAGAAAGGCCGTCTTGACGTCCATTTTCCAGATCTCATAATTATAATAAGTTGCAATGGACAGGAGGATACGGATCGACTTTAACATGGCAATTGGCGAGAAAGTCTCCTCATAGTCGACTTCCTCTATCTGGGTATAACCCTTTGCCACAAGTCGAGCCTTGAAGGTCTGTACCTTCCCATCAGCAGCCCGTTTGTGCTTGTAGATCCATTTACAACCTATAGGGCGAACCTCATCAGGTTGATCTACAAAATCCCATACTGAGTTGAAGTACATCGACTCTATCTCGAGATCCATGGCCTTGACCCATTCATTTCGATCAACATCCTCTATTTCGTTCTTATAAGACAACGGATCTTCAACGTCGCTATCTGCTACCATAGCAAGGATTTTCGTGAAACCCAGATAGCGAACGAGTGGGTTTGCAACCCTCCCACTACACCGAGGTTCCCTTAACTCTTGAGGTGGAACTGACCTACTGGTTGAACTCCCATCAACAACTCTTGCTGATGTAGCAGGCTCTTCAACAACTCTTGTTGAAGTTTCACTAGTTTCATTGGAAAGCTCATGCAACACGACTTTGCTTCATGGATAGTGCTCCCTTATATGATCCTTCTCTAGAAAAGTAGCGTTTTTTGAAACAAACACCATATTTTTCGTCCGATCATAAAAATAACCCCCTCGTGTACCTTTGAGGTAGCCTACAAAAAAGCATAACCTCGACTGTGGTTCCAACTTCTTAGGATTAGCCTCAAGCACATGTGCAGGGCAACCTCAAATGCGGAAGTGACGTAAACTAGCTTTACACCCGTTCCACAACTCTAGAGGTGTTCTTGCAACACTCTTGGAGGGAACACAGTTGAGTATGTATACCGCAGTCTCCACTTCGAAACCCCAAAACGAGTCCGATAAGGAAGCGTAACTCATCATCAAGTGAACCATGTCTAACAAGGTCTTATTTCTCCTCTCTACTATACCATTCTGCTGAGGTGTACCCAGCGCTGAGAGTTGGGAAACGATTCCATGTTCTATCAAATAGTCTTGTAATGCCGAGTCCAAAAACTCCACACCTCTATTCGATCGAAGTGTTTTAATCCATCTATCTAATGCGTTTTCAACTTCAGCCTTGAACTCTTTGAACTTTTCAAAGGATTCAGACTTTCATTGCATAAGATAAATATACCCGTACCTGGAGTAATCATCAGTGAAACTGATAAAATACTCATACCCACCTCGAGCTCGCACATTCATAGGACCACAAAGGTCAGAATGTACTAAATCAAGAGGCTCCTTGGCTCTATAACCTTTTCTAGTAAAAGGTTGTTTAGTCATCTTACCCTCAAGGCAAGATTCGCACACTGGTAAAGAATTTTATTCTAACTCACTTAGAAGTCCTTTTTTCACCAATCTCTCAATCCTATTGAGATTTATGTGTCCTAAACAAAGATGCCAAAGTTGGGCATTTTCTTTTGGAGAAATACATTGACGTTTTGATTGAGTTATGACAGTTCTAAACAATTTAGTATTATGGAGGGAATTAATGGCTAACGACCTTAGCATATATACATTCGATTCCAGATATGTTGTGCAAATAAAAGCACCATCTTTATGAATAAACGCTTTATCCACATTAAATGAGATAGTATATTTACATTGCAATAAACACTTTACAGAAATGAGGTTCCTTTTTAGTCGGGAATAATATATACATCATTTTTTTTAAAAAAATAAACCTATTATGTAAAGCTAACTGGAGTCCCACTGCCACAGCTGAGACAACGTGCCCAGTGCCTACTCACACCGTCATCTCACCAGCCTCCAGCTATCGCAAAGTTCTAATCCCCTGAAAAGAAGATCAAACATGGTTAGCGGCGCCTAAATCAATTATCCAGGAAGAATCATCATTCTTCACTAAACAAGTTTCAAGCACAAGTAAATCACATTTACCTTTATCCGCCTTGGCCTTAGCCTTGGCTGCTTTCTTCTCTTTCAGATATCGAGGACAATTCCTCTTCCAGTATCCGTCTTGGTTACAGTGGAAACATGTTCCCTTAACAACCTATGGACGCCTCTTTAGGGCGACAGGTGGTGGGTTAGCAGGTGCCTTCCCTTTTCCCTTACTACCCTTCTTCTTCTTCCCCTTTGCAGAGTTAGAAGCAGAAGGTTTAGACTTTGTTCTTGAGGTGGAACCTTTATGGAACATCCTGGAGGATGAAGCAACATTTTCCTCACTCTTCTGCCTCTCCTTACTTTTCAATAAAGATTGGTATGTATGCAACTCATTGAGGAGAGTTATAAGGTTATACTTCACTTTGTTAAGAATCACATTACTAACAAAGTGTAGGAAGCTCTTCGGCAATGAATGTAGGATTATGCTAACCTGGCTACCCTCATCGATGGTAAACCTATTGAACTCTGCCACATTAAAGTGGACCATGATGTTAAGCATATATTCACGAACAGAGGTGCCTTCTTCCATTTTGGAGTTGAATATGTATCTAAGAGGCTCATGCATAAGCTATTCAGACGGTTGTCCAAACATCCACCGCAGGGACTCCATGATCTCAAGCGCTGAGACCATAGGCTCATGTTTCTTGGCCAAAACTTCAGAAAGACTTGCCAAAATGTAGGCTCGGGCCTTCTCATTCGCCCTTGTCCATCACTCATATGCCTCCCGAACATTTCGAACGACATTTGAAGTTGGAATAGGAGGACAAGCCTCCGTGAGAGCGAACATGAGATCCTCGATGATCAGAATCGTCGTGATCATGCGTTTCCATATTGTGAAATTATCGCCAGTAAGTGTTTTGGCGCTTAGTAATGCTAACGTAGATGTTTCCATTTTGAAAAAATTGCTGAAATACGAACAAAACTTTATTAGATTTTGCTAAACCACTTTTAAACAAATCGGTTTTGAAAAAAAATTCCAAGTACCCTAAGTAATAGACTTTTATTTTGCAATGATGCCCCAGTGAGGTAGGACAAATGCCACCGGTGTGGTGATCAGTTATCCCTTCGTTTTTGGTGCTAGAGTCCCGCCCTAATGAGCCCACCATAGGGAAGAAGCAGATTAGGACAAGAGACTAAGTTACCTTATCCTCTTACAGAAGATCAAATAAAGAAATGCGCAAAACTGCCATCCTTTAGGGGGACACTCCCAGGGTGCCTCAAGGCGATGCAAAGTAACTTTATTCAACCTAACGAAGGAGATCAAGGGATATGTTGTCGCACTTCCCGCTGCCACTGAGTGAGCATGTATGTATTTCTAAGTGAGCATGAATTAAACCTAAGTGAGCATGCATGTATTTCTTATTTCTTTTAGTTCTAATTTCTCTTTAACTTTTAAAAAGAAACAACTAAAACCATTGTGCACAACGAGGCGTTTATAACATTTATAAAGCAACCTATGTGTCATGCTTCATGCAATGTCCGGTCATTAATATATATATAACTTTTATATAACGTGTAACAACCTAGCAAGCATGCTATCATTCACCCTTATACTATAACAATTATAATATAAAGATGATACATGTCAATGCTTTTTATGCATGCATAAATATAACTCTGATATTATATGATGCATGAGCATGCTTTTACATAATTAAATCATGCTTCTCTAAATTATAACAATTACAATAAAGAGATGATGCATAACCGTTACATAACCTAAGGTGGGATTTACTATAAGTGCATACCATATGACATATAAAAACATACACCCCATGCAATAAACAAAATAATTAATGGACCGGGATGAGCATTTACAAAAAAATCGGAATGAAATAACCCTATTTATTACATTTTTCATCGAGCAAACCGTTTCACAGGCGACCAGGTCTTGAATCGCCAAGAGGTCTTCATCGTGTAGCAAACTCCAGTAGGTAGACGATCGTTCAGCGTGCACTAAATGATAGGAGCATAAATAAACGATCACGTAGACGATGATGAGGCTATGAAGCCTGATCGTCTATGTAATCATGTAGCACGACGATAGGTAAACGATTTACCTTGCGTTACTAAGTGATCGTTTAGTTAGTTACTAAGCGATGAAGCTTGCTGACCTAAACGATCGTCTAATGCGTGCACTTTAAACGATACGCGAGTGTCTCATCGTCTACACGATGCATGCAACCAGGTAAACGATTTACCTTGCGATGCTAATCGATCGTTTAGTCAGATACTAAGCGATGAAGCTTGCTGGTGTAAACGATCGTCTAGCGCGCCCACGGGTTAAGCGATCTGCGAGCATCTCATCGTCTACATGATGCGTGCAACCAGGTAAACGATTTACCTTGCGATGCTAAGCGATCATTTAGTTAGTTACTAAGCGATAAAGCTTACTGACCTAAACGATCGTCTAGCACGCGCGTTAAGCGATCGCGTACCCGAGCATCAAAACGATATGATCAACTCTTGATCGCGTACTCGATCGTCAACCCGATGCGACCAACTCTTGATCGCATACTCCATCGTTTAACTTTTTCATTCAACAGCGATCGTGTACTTCTTCATCTTTACGATGCGATCAACCCTAGATCGCTTCTTTTCTCGAAGAACCGCAATGCTTGCCCAGATTGGGTACCACTCTTATGCAATTCTTGCACATATCTGCTTCTTCGAACGACTCAACTTCAAACAAACTTTGAATACAAACTCAATAACGTTTATTAATGCCCAAAAACGCAGGGGCCTTTATAAACAACCACAAATGTAAAAGGATCTAAATCAAACCGAGGCAAATCATCCCGAAAACATCCATTAATCCTTACATCCACAACAAAATTTAACTATTAAACCAGTGTAGAAATGCACCCACCATGAATGTAAATCTCATTTCGTTGCAACTGATGAAATCGGAGTATCAAGACCTGACTCTGATACCAATTGAAGGATCTCATATCTAAGAGTTCTATGAGCGCGTTCGGATCGCTCCGATCTCATCATGACCGAAATACACATTATACATTCAAAAATAATAGTTATGAAAATAAACTCTAATTATCAGCATGCTATGAACAATAAAATAACAAGGGAAAGAGTACCATACCAGTTGAAGACAATCTTAACACTTCAGAACTCCAACGCAGCGAAAAACCTCCACGCGATCTACCAACGCCCAGCAGAAACATCGACTGCAGTAGAACGAACAACCGCGAACACATGACCGCAATGGGGACGACACCACCACTAAAGAGCCTTGGGTATTCTCGGAGTGAAAACCCAAAGGGTGGTCTTTGGTGAATTTGGTAGAGGAAGAAGGAAACACGAATCGTGTAGGCGATAAGCAAATGGGACGGAAAAATACCCTATCGCATAGCAGAAATGCTTATCGTTTAGGAGAAGCTACACGATCGTGTAGGATTTACTGAACGATCGTTTAGGAAAAGGTACACAATTGTTTAGTAAAAACGGAACACTATACGATCGTTTAGAAAAGCTATGTGATCATGTAGGCGACAGTGTGCGATCGTTTAGGCACGAGGTAGACGATCATTTAGGCGGAGAGGAGCTATCGTATAGTCTCTCAATTCTTTAAGCGATCGTTTAGCATTCTACCAACGCATGCCTGCGATTTCTTTTGGACGATTGACGGTCCTCGCAAAAATGAAAACTCTTTTCTTTTTTATTTCATCAATTACAATAACCGACTCATTCCCACTAACCCACGTCCAAACGCAAATTTTGGGTTAATTATCATATAATTAACCAACTAAAATATTAATAAATATAATCATATTCTATTTTTATCCTATAGTTTGATATCACATATCTACTATAGCATTTTCTCATATACTTGATATAAATCATATTTATATCTAATTTCCTCCAAAATAATGTATCTCATATATTTAGCCAATTATATCATATATAATTAACCAGTCCAATTGTATGATATATAATTGAACTTCCTCTTGTCAATTTGAACATTTCAAATTAACCCAAACACTGGTTCTCGACTTTATCCAAGCTACCCAAGGGACCTAATGGACCTGTGGCTCGAAGCTCCAATGGTCCGTGAATAGCTGATTAAACTCTTTAGCCAACAGATCCACCATTCGTTAACTGTCAGGCATTCTACTAAACACCAACAGCTGAACTCTTCTTACCACAGATATATTTCTGTGTCCATCAGATATAACCAATCATGAGTACGATGACCCTTCACAGATGCTCGTAAGTACAGTTGGGCCATATTATCGTTTTGCCCTTGTAGTTACATCTCACTCTTTAAGTACCATAGATTCCTCTAATGAACAATACAACATAGTCCAACTATGTGTGAACACCTCTCAGGCCAAGAGAAGGTGTGTGGTGCCACATCGTTCAAGCCCCAAATCATTCCTTACGGGAGATATCTATCTATTACCTCTACCTCGGGGAAGGAGTGAATTCCATCTCGTGTAACTGAGTTCCCAACTCCCAAATTAAACGAATCCCAAAAATGATAAGTTTGAATCGGTGACCTGGCCATTCGCACCCATACAAATCAAAAGACTGCCCTCAATGGCAGTAGTTCCCAACTCACTCAGGATTGAGGTCATGTTACCTATGGTCATCCTAGTGAAGTGAAGGCTCTGTCATGAACGTGTTATATAATGAGACGTTAACACTTCGTGGTCAGGTCTTATACAAACTCTTTGTATAGGACACCCCCGCTCGCATGTCCCCAACACGAATGATCAGGATCAAATCATTACTTGTGACCATTCCACAAAGCGGGCCGCATCCGTAGCGTTACCAGGATAAGGTTTCCCTCCTATATTCATATACTACAAATCATTCTGGTTATCATTCAAGACATGATCCACTTGTACGTCACCACATACATGCTTGAGTCACATACAGATAACCAAGGATTTTATGTTTATTGGTTTGTGGTAAAGCAAATAAAACAAGTAAATGAGCAATAATACAAGATGTGAAGTAAATATCATATATTAATAACACAAGTGTTCATACAAACTGTTTACAAACTACAGAACATGAGACTTTAGGGCATCAACCCCAACCCCAACAAACCCTTCACAGATGCTCGTAAGTATAGTTGAGCCAATTTACTGTTTTGCCCATATAGTTACATCTAACTTCTTAAGTACCACTGATCCCTCTAATGAACAATACAACATAGTCCTACTATATGTGGATACCTTTCGGGTAATGAGAAGGTGTGTGGCGCCACATCGTTCAATCCCTGGAATCAACCCTTAAGGGAGCAATCTATTTACTTACCTCTGCTTCGGGGATGGAGTGAATTCCATCTTGTGTAGCCGAGTTCCCAGCTCCCAAATCAGACGAATTCCAAAGTGGTAGGTTTGTGACGAATTCCAAAGGCAGGAGTTCCTAACTCACTCAGGATTGAGGTCATGTTACCTATGGTAATATTAGTGAAGTGAAGTCTCTGTCATGAACGACGTTATATAACGAGACTATAACACTTCGTGGTCCGATCTTATATGAACTCCTTTGTATACGCTCCCGCTTGGATGTCTCCACATTAATGATCAGAATCAAACCATCTATAGCAAGTCACAACACTTGTAATTATTCTACAAAGCGGGCCACATCAGTAGCATTACTAGGATAAGGTTTCCTTCCTATATCCATATACTACAGACCATTTTGGTTATCACTTAAGGCATGATCCACCTATATGTCTCCACATACATGGTTAAGTTACAACGACAACCAGGGATCTTAGTTTATTAGTTTGTGGAAAAAAAACCAAAACATCCAACGTTCCATAGACAATAGTGAAGAAATATATCATATATTATTTCTTCACAAGCATTTGTTCAATACTGAGTTTACAAACTATAGAACTCAACGAGTGTTTAGGACATCATCCCCAACAATCTCCCACTTGTCCTAAAGTGAGTGGGGTGTACAAACAACTAGTACAAAACAATAAACTAGGGCACTAAGGCTCAGTACAAAAATAACTCCCAGTTGCCCTAGTCTAGTCGTGAGCGGTCCCGTAGAACTATGCTCTAAAGGTGACCCTAAAAAACTGTAGCCATGAGAGCCTTCGTAAACGGGTCAGCAACGTTGTGCTCTAAAGCGATGTTCGTGACTATCACGTCCCCTTGATGCATTATCTCATGGAATAGATGATACTTTCGCAGAATATGTTTGCCGCGCTTGTGACTCTTGGGCTCCCTTGATTTCACCACAATACCACTATTGTCACAATAGAGGGTGATGGGCCTAGACATGTCTGGAACAACTTCCAGATCTGTCAGGAACTTCCTGAGCCAAATGGCCTTCTTACCAACTTCACAAGCCGCTACGTACTCGGTCTCCATCGTGAAGTTAGCGATGCACCCCTGCTTAGTGCCTCGCTATACTACTGCTCCTCCTTAAGAGTAAAAACTGACCTTGAAGTGGCCTTCCTAGAGTTCTTATCGGTCTGAAAGTCAAAATCCGTGTATCCAGTAAGGATCAAATCCTTAATTCCATATATGAGAATGTAGTCCCTCGTTCTCTGAAGATACTTGAGGATGTTCTTGATTGCAGTCCAGTGACCCTGCCCTGGATTAGATTGATGTTGGATTTTATGTCCTGAAACTCATGGTTTGTAAACAATGCAACTTATTCTAAAAAATTCAATAAGGTGTAATTGAATAGATGTTTTGCTTGATAGAAATCCAATAAACCTAAAAGTCCCTTGACTAATTGATGAGTACTTGAACTTTATGTGGAGACATAAAGGTGGATCAAGTTCGAGTAAATAGTCAAAATGATCTATAGTATATAAATAAGTTTGGGTACCTTATTCTGGTAACACTATTGGATGCGGCTTGCTCTGTAGTTGTTACAAAGAGTTGTAAAGTGCTACAAATGAAGTGATCCTAAATCGTTCATGTTGGGACATGAGAAGTGGGGGTGTCCTTGTGCAAAAGGGTTTGTACAAGATCGGACCACAAAGTTAGTCACTCTTACTTTATAACATTGTTTACTGTTTAAGACTAACTATTTCAAAGCGATTACCTAGGTAACTTGACCTTAATCCTAAGCTAACTATGAACTTCTGTTTAGTTGGAATTATCCTTAGATTTTCATAGGTGAGGGTTGGCTCAATAACCTCCCATTTTAGGGGTAAGACTGGATAGATAGCTGGGGACATAGGGTGTAAAAGGGAATTCATTCCTACCCGTTTTTAGAGATAGTAGAGAGGTTGTTCCCTTAAGTGCTGATTCTGTGTCTTAAACAAGGGGTCCCGCCCTCTCACTGACCCGAGAGGGACTCTGTTTTGTTGATTGGATCACAAAACAATTGTTCATTAGGGGATCAGTGGGGATTTAAGGAACAAGAGGTAATTTCAGGGGTAAAATAGAGATTCGACCCAGCTGTTATTACGAACAACCTATGAAGGGTTGACTTACTAATCATAGTTATATCGAGTGGACATAATATATCTACAGTGAGAGGAGTTCAACTATGGGCATTAGCGAAGTGACTCACTAGTTAACGAATGGGGGGTTAGATCGGTGTAATGAGTTTAGCCAATTAATCTCGGATCGTTGAAGCCCATGATTTGTAGGTCCACGAGATCCCCCTACTAGCTCGAAAATGGATTAGCTCTAGAGTAGCGTGATAAGTTAATTTGAAACGTTCAAATTAGAATTAAATAGAATTGGGGAATATATATTTAAATATATGAAGATGGATTTGTGTAAAATTAATTTAATATTGGATATTAAATTAATTAGAATTATTTAAATTGTTTAAATAATTATTTATTAATTTTATTAGAAAATTAATTCATGAAATTAATTTGTAAAATTAATAAATTTTGATTTTAGAAATCAAATATGATTTTAAAATCAAAATTGGATTTTGGAAATAGAAAAATACACAAATGGAAAAATTGGATTTTTTCTATCTTCATCATCAAGTTACTCACACTAAACCCATTTCTTACTACATGATGGTCTGCAATATATTGAAGAGACTGGAGTGATTTTGAGGCAACGCAATTGATAGAATTTTGGCTGAAAATTTGTGGGAAGAAGGTGTTCTTCCTTTGGGTTGTTGTTGTGAGAATTCTCTAAGTTGCCTTTGATTCCAGCTTATTTTGAGTCCACAACTCAATCTAGACCCCAAGAGAATAGCAGAGAAGATCTTATGGTGGCCTGCACAAAGATTTGGAGGAATTAGCAACTGAACATCGAGATTTTAATGGTTCTTCAAAGGTATGCTTTAAACCCATTAAATTCTACTATAGCATGTTTTTGTTACTGCCAAAATTAATCAATTAGAGTGCTTATCGAACCTCGTTGCTTCTGCTGCGTGTTACTACCATTCAACAATTGGTATCTGAGCATTAAATAAGCATTCAATTCGGTTTAATTTTGGTTTGGTGGGTGTTTTATATGAGAAATATGAAACTGATGTATTGATATTGTTTTCTCAGTTTTGGCTTTTAATTTATCTTTAATTTCTCGTTTAAATTTGTAATTGGCTCTTTTTTAATGAGCTTTTATGTGTTCCCAAGAGTCTGTAATTTATTTGGAGTCATTGAAGTTGAAATTAAGTTGTAAATCGAAGAAATAAGTGAAAAGGCCGCATTGCAGATTCTAGAAAATTAGCCTCTGTTCATATCGTCGTTGAGCTTCAGTAGCTAGACGATCGTTTAGCTTCATTCATTAGACAATGTGAAGGAAAGTTAAATGATCGTGTAGCTTCGGGCGTTGATTGTTGAAGTGTTGTGTGCTAGACGATCTTGTACCTGCGGGAGCTAAACGATGCGTTGTATTGCTATGCGATGGCACTACACGATCATGTAGTTTCGCGTGGGAGCTAAACGATGCATTGATGAGCTATGCGATAGTATTAAACAATCGTTTACCTTCGAATGGCGGCTAAGCGATGTGTTGAGATGCTATACGATAAGACTAAACGATCGTTTACCTTTGATCAGCGACTAAGCGAGGCGTTGAGATGCTATGTGATTGCACTAAGGGATCGTTTACCTATGTGCGGCAGCTGAGCGATGCGTCGAGAGTTATGCGATAGCACTACACGATCGCTTACCTTTGTGCGTGCGCTAAACAATTAAGACAAGGCGTTAGACGATGGCGCTCAGCGATCGGGTAGTTATTGTCCATCCTAAACGATGGAGTTGCACGATAGTGTTGGACACTAAGCGATCGTGTAGCGTCCTTTGGCCTTAAACGATGAGACTACGCGATAGAAGATAGACACTACACGATCATATACCTTGGTCAAACGCCATACGTTGGTACTACACAATCAAGCAAACACTAAACGATCAGTCTGAGCGAGATTGTGAGCGAGAGCGAGAGTTGCGGTTCGACTGGTTCTCCACAGGTCTGGTCCGATTCAGCCTCAAATGTTTTTTTGTTGGTCCGGTTCAGACTCTGCTGTTCGATTCAGATGGTTCGAGTCCAGTTCAAGCGGTTTGAAGTGGTTCGAGCGGCTTTTGAAGTTGTTTTTGTAATAATTAGGCTTTTGTTTACTTGTTTTTGCCAAAACTAAAACCATATCAATCTGTGTTTAATTACTTATGCTTAAAAATGTATGTTATAATTAAATAAATCTTGTATGTGCATATAGTATGCCATGTAGATTTATAATCTCACCGTAGGAAGCATGCTACATGCATTGAAAGTATGTTATAATTTGTTATAATATATAGTATGCATGTTAGGGTTTCTTGGATTTAATATAAGTGTTATATTAAATATTGAATGCCTTTATGTATGTTGTGGATGTTTAGCATGTCTAAAGTTTTATAACTTGTTATAAAATTGGGTTAAACATTTAAAATCCATAACAAAGAATAGTTGCATGCTCACGTAGATTAACCACTTGTTTTAATAGTTAAAATAGGTCGTTAAACTTGTAAAACTAGGGTTACAAACTAAACCGGTATATAATCCTATTGAAGGCTGGGGACATTTAAGTTGACAGTCTATGGAACACCTCCTACCTGGCGATTATGGTAGAATTATTAATCGTTGGTAACCGGTCTTATGAGTATATATGAGCGATGTGAGGTAATAAAATGATTTATCACCTAGACATCCTAGGTTTAAGTCCATCTCGAGATCCATGACTTTTACCCATTCATCCCGATCATCATCCTTCATTGCCTTCTAATAAGACAACAAGTCCTCAATGTCGCCATCAGCTACCATAGCCTGGATTTCCGTGAAACCCAGATAGCGAACGGGTGGGTTTGCAACCCTCCCACTATGTTGAGGTTCCCTCAACTCTTGAGGTGGAACCGACCTACCAGATGAACTATCATCAACAACTCTTGCTGATGAAGCAGACACTTCAACAACTGTTGTCGAAGTTTCAGTAGCTTCGTTGGAAAGCTCAAGTAACACGATTGTACTATGTGGACTGTGCTACCTAATATGATCCTCCTCCAGGAAGGTAGCATTCGTAGAAAAAAATACTCTGTTCTCCATCAGATCATCAAAGTAACCCCCTCGTGTACCTTTGAGGTAGCCTACAAAGAGGCACAACCTTGACTGTGGTTTCAATTTCTTTGGATTAGCCTCAAGCACATGTGTCGGGCAACCCCATATGCGGAAATGACGTAAACTAGCTTTATGCTCGTTCCACAACTCCAAAGGTTTTCTCGTAATACTCTTGGAAGGAACACAGTTGAGTATATACACTGCAGTCTACACTGCAAAACCTCGAAACAAGTCCGGTAAGGAAGCGTAACTCATCGTCGCTACACCATTCTGTTAACTGCCAAGCATTCCACTCAAGACCGATAGCTGCACTCTTCTCACCACAAATATATTTCTGTATCCATCGGATATAACCAATCAACAGTACGTTAACCCTTCACAGATGCTCGTAAGTACAGTTTGGCTAATTTACCATTTTGCCCCTACAGTTACATCTAACTCCTTAAGTACCACTGATCCCTCTAATGAATAATACAACATAATCCCTATTATGTGTGGACACCTCTCGGGCCATGAGAAGGTGTATGGCGCCACATCGTTCAAACCCCGGAATCAGCTCTTAAGGGAGCAATCTCTATACTTACCCTTGCTTCGGAGAAGGAGTGAATTCCATCTTGTGTAACTGAGTTTCTATCTCCCAAATTAGACAAATCCCCAAAGTCGTAGGTTTGAGTCAGCGATCTGGACACTTGCACCCATGCAAATCAAAGAACCACCCTCAAAATTAGGATTTCCTAACTCACTCAGGATTCAGGTCATGTTACCTATTGTCATCCTAGTGAAATGAAGTCTATATCATGAACGACGTTATATAACGAGACTATAACACTTGGTAGTCCAATCTTATACAAACTCCTTTCTATAGGATGCCCCAGCTCACATGTCTCCACATGAATGATTAATATCAGACCATCTGTAGCAAGTCACAACACTTATAACTATTCTAGAAAGTAGGCCGCATCTGTAGCGTTACCAGGATAAGGTTTTCCTTCTATATCCATATACTACAGACCATTTTGGTTATCACTTAAGGCATGATCTACTTGTATGTCTCCACATACATGCTTAAGTTACAACGACAACTAGGGATCTTAGTTTATTGGTTTGTGGTAAAGCAATCAAAACATCCAATGTTCCATAAACAATAGTGAAGAAAAATATCATATATTATTACATCACAAATGTTTGTTCAATACTGTGTTTACAAACTATAGGACCTAACAAGAGTTTAGGGCATCATCCCCAACACTCATCCCATTCAGAACTGTCACAGGGTGGCGCATATGGATGGACTATATAGGAAACTCATTGCGTCGACCAAGAAAAACCACTTTCCCCTCTCTTTTATGATCAAATGCTTGATCGGCTATCTGGTAAAGAATTTTATTGCTTCTTAGATGGATACTTACGTTACAAAAAAATCCTCATTGCCCCTGAAGACCAAGAGAAAACAACGTTCACATTCCCCTTTGGAACATTTGCATTCAGATGCATGCTTTTTGGGCTATGCAACACACTAGGAAATTTCCAAAGGTGCATGATGACAACTTTCTCATTGTTGACGTTTTTATGGACGATTTTTCAATTTTTGGGGACTTCTTTTGATCCTGCTTAGACAACTTAGAGGCTATTCTCGCATAATGCAAGGAAAAAAATCTAGTACGAAATTGAGAAAAATGTCACTTTATGGTAAATGAAGGCGTTGTTCTGAGACATAAGGTGTCCAAAGCTGGATTGGAAGTAGATGAAGAAAAAATTGACGTTATAGCCAAAATTCCCTTGCCTTCTAATGTCAAAGCCTTGCGAAGTTTCTTAGGCCACACAGGCTTTTTTAGAAGGTTTGTGAAAGGAGTTTCCCGATTTGTGGGACCACTGATTGCATTGTTAGAGTTAAAAAAGCCCTATATATTCAATAAAGACTGCCTCAACGCATTTGAGACATTGAAGTATGCGTTAACAACCGCGCTAAAATTTCTCCTTGCCAAGGAGAAGATACGGGTTCGATTCCCGCTATCCGCCGAGGATGAGGATACTATACTACTAGCCCTGAACTGGACGTAGCCCTTTATTTTAATGTATGATGCAAGTGATGTGGTAGTCGGAGCCATGTTGGGTCAGAAAAAAGGAAATTTGATACATCCCAGTTCCTACGCATCAAAGACATTCAATGAGTCCCAGGAACACTATACCACCACTGAAAAGGAAATGTTGGCGGCAGTGTTTGGTGTTGAAAAGCCCAGAGCTTATTTGGTTTGTGCGGTAGCAACAATCTACATAGACCACTCCGCTATTAAGTTTCTGATGGACAAGAATTACGCAAAACCCAGGCTGATTCGTTGGACTGCTACTACAAGAGTTTGATGTGGAAATCAAAGACAGAAAGGGTATTGAGAATCAGGTGGCTGACTACCTGTCAAGAGTAGAAAACAAAGAGATACAGCTGGGACAAGTCGAAATCAAAGATGTGTTCCCTGATGAACGCTTACTTAAAGTTGAAGACAAGGAACCCTGGTATGCAGGCATGGTTAATTTTTTAACCACAAAGCAGTTTCCTGGGCACTTTAACAAACAACAGAAGAAACGATTTATACATGATAGAAAGTTCTATTTTTGGGACGAACCGTTTCTATATAAGCAAGGTCCTGACTTCATTATGCGTCGATGTGTTCCTGAAGTTGAAACGTAATGCATCCTAGCTTAATGTCATGATTCTCCTTACGGGGGTCATTTCGGAGGACAAAGGATTATTGCCAAAGTCCTTCAGTGTGTGTATTTCTAGCCCACCCTCTTTAAAGATGCAAGGGTGTATATTTTGAAATGTGATCCCTGCCAATGTACTGGCAATATCTCTTCGAGGGATGCAATGCCACTATACAATATATTGGAAGTTGAGTTGTTTGATGTGTGGGGAATTCATTTCATGGAGCCTTTCCCTCGGTCTTGCGGACAACAGTACATCTTGTTAGCAGTTTATTATGTATCTAAATGGGTCGAGGTTATAACATGTGCCAAAAATGATGTGGAAAACGATTCAAAATTCCTAACCAGAAGCATTTTCACGTGCTTTGGAACACTTAGGGCATTGATAAGTGATGAAGGTACGCATTTCCTTCACCATATCATTTCTAAGTTACTTGTTAAATATAATGTGAGGCACAAAATAGCTACAACATACCATCCACAAACCAATGGGCAAGCTGAAGTATCCAACAGAGAAATAAAGTCCTTAATGGAAAAAGTGGTCAACATCTAGGAAAGATTGGGCACAAAAGCTAGATGAGGCTCTATGGGCATATAGAACTACCTACAAGACCCCTATAGGTATATCTCCTTATTTTTTGGTGTTTGGAAAAGCATGTCACTTGCCTTTGAAATTGGAGCACAAGGCATTCTAGATAGTAAAGAAGTTGAATCTGAATTTGGAAGTCAGGAGTGAGCATCATAAGCTGCAACTCAGCGAATTTGATGAGTAGTGGCTCAACAAATACAAAACCACAAAGATCTACAAGGAGAAGACCAAGCATTGGCATGACCAATGCCTCATTATGAAATAATTTTTTTATAGGTCAAAAGGTCTTATTGTTTAACTCACGTTTGCGATTGTTCCCAGTCAAATTGAAATCAAGATGGCTAGGTCCATTCATCATTAAAACAATCTTTCCTCATGGAGTCATGGAGCTCACACGAGAGGATGGTACAAACGCATTCAAAATAAATGCACAATGGGTAAAGCCCTACTTTGAAGGAAATATAGAGTGCCAGAAATAATCCATCGAGCTACACCATGCTATTTGAAGCTCGCGTTGAAGCATCCCTGAGTTTGATCGGACACATACTCTAGGGATGCTTCTTCTTCATCACTTTACTGTCTTGCTTTTTGTATACTATGTGTTTGATTTGATCTTTTCTTTGATTCTTGTTTGTATTTTTCTTTGAAATTCGATTATCTTGCGTGTTTTTGAATGTTTGTTGAACCAACTCAGTGAAATCATAAGTAGATGCGTTAGAGGTAGGTCAACGCATCATCATGCATTAGAAGATGAAAAGACATTCCCCGAAGGGAATGAACCACTCAAGTGTTTGAAAGCCCAAGAAACATCTCTTCGCATCCACATTTAATGAGCAATCCAAACATCACCTTCATTTGACACACGTCAGCACATGTCCCCTTGTCTCTCTCTTGTTCATTGGGCTATAAAAAGGTTCAGAAACCGTTCCTTTCCTCTTCTTCTTCTTCTTTCTCGATCTTTCAATTTCAAGAAATCATTCAGCCCCTTGCTGTCCGACCAAGTAGCTACTCCATTCGTTCAAACTCCATTTGCACAATCACAATGTCGGGCGCTTCAAATAGCCAAAACCTGTCCCTGAGCTTCATCGGAGACTCACTGGTAAGCTCTTTCTCCTCCTTGTCTGTCACTTTATCACCTGCTTCTTCCCCTTCCCCTATGTTGAAGCTCTCTGTCCCAGCCAAGCAGCAAGGCAGTTCGTCTTTTGCTTCCCGAAAATCGTCTCAGCCCAAGTCCACCACGAAACCAGCAGACATGCTTTGTCATCCTCCAAAACCCTACCAAAACCCCAGGTGTCTGTACCATCCACCAGATTTAAACCCTCTACCCTAGTTAAGCTGTTATGTCAGTCTACGTTTAAAAGCCCTACCACAACAACTATTGTGCGGCCTTATGAAAAGCCTACCCTCCCACCAACTATTCCAACCATCACCTCTCTTATCCCAACGCATGACCAAATTTCGAAGCACCTTCACACTACTCCATCACTAGCTGTGCGTCCATTGGCACCCCTCTCAGTTCAACCCTTAGCTACAATCTTTCCCATCGAAGGGGACCAAGCGAACCAAACCATCCAACCATCATAGCCTATCATTGTGTCTTCACTAGGTCCGCTGCATACCCCTAGTTCCACCCCACCTATCACATCACTTGAACCTACCGACAACCCACCAAGTTCTGACAGTCCTACGTTAGAACAAACCCCAACTGACCCCAAAGAGCTGGCTCACCAAGATAAGCAAGAGGTCTTCAGACCTATCTTAGCCAACTTAGACCAGAGATAGATGGACGAAATAGACCAAGTGATCCATCCAGACCAAGCCAACACATCAGCCAAAGTAATGGATGAGGTTGATCACTTTGCAATAATGCTAGCAGAAGAGTTAGAGGAAGAAGAAAATGAAGAAAGAGTGAGAGAAGTAGGCCCTAATGCATTCCACCCACGACACTTTGATGCGAATGATGAGCCATCAAGAAGAAAAATAAGGTTAATTGTGGATGAAGATGATGAAGATGATGAGGATGAAGAGCATGTTGCACTCGACCTTATGGGTGTAACACATGAGCATAGCTCTGACTCAAGCACACTGGAATGTAGGCTCAAAGAATACAGACCTATGCGTCAAGGCCAGAGGAAACCGGCCCTACAAAGAGAATTAGAAGAAGAAGCCAGGGAATTAGCACGTGAGGGAAAGCATTATAAAGCTAGAAAAAGCAAGGTACAACTGTGTCAACAAAGCAAGTACAAGGAAGGAAGTGCCAATTCAACGACATATTGACGGAGAAAGGATTCTTCCTAAACCGCAGTCCATTGCCTGTATATATAACAGACACAGTCGACGTAGTGGGCTGGCGTCAGCTCTATGTTGGCTCTATAAGAATCTGGCCTAACCTTGTCCGTCGCTTCTACGGAAGTGAGTTCGATGAGAAGAAGAACGCAACTCTTTTAGACAATACCTTAGTGTGCTTTTCTTCTAACAAGGTCAATGAAGTGCTCAATGCAACTAACTCCAGATTAATTAGAGGATGCGTTAAGGATAGTGGCCAAGCCTGGAAACACATGGAAAATTTCAAGGACGGGTGTTATGATGTTGGCTTCTAGAAATCTTATACTAGACGTGAACCTGTGGTTATATTTAATAAAAAACGGTATCATGCCTACAACGCATGAAGAGACGGTTTCAAGAGAACGCGTCTTTGCCATTTACTGTATCATGCAATGCATTCCCCTTGATATTGAAAGATAATAGTGGACCAGATCAAGGCTGGCAAGAGGAAACCACGAGGCCAACCATACTTCCCTTTGCTCATTTGCACGTTGTGTGAATAACGGGCATCCCTCTGGAAGATGACTATGAGGAAGTTGATGGTCACATGGACATTAAGTATATAAGACATTTCTCTGTGGCTCGCCTAACAAACCTTCCTTGCCTCCTAAAACCACGGCAGCAAGACCTCAACCCTCTAAACACGTGATAAGAAAAAAGACATGTCCAAGATTTTGAACATAGCGATGATGCTTCCATGAATGAGCAAAAATACGAAGCAGAGCTAGCGTTAGAGCATGAAGAAGCTTACCTTGACTTAAACTTGCCTTTCCCTAGCTTAACTTTGCCTTCATTAGTCAATCACCCACTTGATCCAACGCATCAAACTGAAATGAATGAGAATCAAGTTGGTGAGACCCACAATCCCTGCCTTTCTCCTTTAAGATCCCCAATTCTGCCTTCTTTCATCCCTCCATTCACCATTTATGAACCAATTGGGTTAGGAACAAGCAACACCCAACATTCAGAAGACCCAGGTGGGGAAACGTATGAGACCCAAGCCTCACCTCTAGTGCAAACCAATATGGATGAGCTAAAAGAGTTCATTCGAGATCAAATCAGACCACTAGTCACGTCCATGGAAGCACTCCACATGCAGATGGAAACTTTGCAACGCCGGGATGTGGTGTTAAGGGATTACATGCACTAGCAGATGCAAAGACGTTAGGACCAGTTTAGCTTTACAACTCAGTATATTAACCATGTCTTGATGGGAATGTTTGCGTTGCCCTCTCTGCCTGCCCATTTGGTTAATCCCTTACATTTCATAGATGAAAACCTTGCACCTGAACGCAGAGATGATGCGCCAGATCAATAGGAATTTGGGGGTGTTAGTTTGTGTCTTGTGGATTTATTAATCTTTTGTAAGAATTAGTTTTGTATGTTTGATTCCAATTTATTCTCCTCTATTATTGAACGAAATGTTTATCATTTTTATCCTTGCATTTGTGTATGCCTTTCGGATTCCTTAATTATCTTCTTATCTTGTGCTTTGTATTAATACCTCAATGATATTAATAATGTAAAACCTATAAGTTTGAAGTTAGGCGTTAGAAATATCAAGTCTGGAACTCCTCTAAAAAATCAAACATATGTTTTATCTCCAACGCATGCAATCCTCAACTCAAACCTCCTTTTGAAAATCTCAAGGCATTTTTATAATTTTATTTTAGCAATGAGGACCTTGATGATCTCCAAAATTTGGGGGTGGGGGAGATCTGAGTTGATGCATCCACTCCATAAAAAATAAAAAATAAAAAAATTGGACATAATAAGCAACTTCTCTATCAACACATTACAAAAGAAAACTTTAGATTGACAAGAGTGATTGGGAATGGCACTTAGCCGTACTCAACCGTAGTTGGATGTTTGCATGACACCCATGGGGGCAAGCTAAAACGAAGGTGGGTCACCTGAATCAACGCATGAGTGGTCCTGAGAAAAACAACTTGTAAACTTTTTCTTGAAAATCTTTTCTTTTACCAGAGAAGAATCTAACGCATTACTGGTTTAGAAAAATGAAAATGTTTTGGGAAACAAAAGGAGTTACTGACAAAAGGCTTGCCGCATTCAAGATAAGATATATTTTATTTTTTCTTAGAGGATGAACAAACCTGTATTTTTCAAACACCAACCTTAGAACACTTATAAGTTAGTATGATGAGAGGTGAAGTCATTGTTGGGAATGTCCTAAAACTCGCAGTTCGTGTTAAACATTTCTATTTAATCAATAACAATGGCTTGTTGATTTTGCATCTTCTAATGAAAATCCAATAAACGCATCCTTGGCTATAGTCTGAATGTTGTAATTTTATGTAGTGACATAAACAGGATCAAGTTGACAGTATATAGCCTAAATGGTCTAATAAATATATGGATGACATTGGGTATCTCATCCTGGTAACACTATTGGATGCGGCCCACTCTGTAGTTGTTACAAGAAGTTGTAAGGTGCTATAAACGATGTGATCCACAAATCGTTCATGTTGAGACATGAGAGTGAGAGCATCCTATGCAATGAGTTTGCATATAGACTGGACCATGAAAATAGTCACTTTTCTTTATAACGACCGTTTACTATTAAAACTGATTTTTTTCATTTATTATATAACCTAGGTTAACTCGATCTTAATCTTGAGCTAGCTATGAACTCCTGTTTGTTCAGGATTATCCTTTGATCTGTAAATGGTGAGAGTAGTCAAACAGCACTGCTCTATAAGCTTACCATTTTGGGGGATAAGACTAGATGAATAGCTGGGGACATAGCCTTGCAAGATGGAAGTCACTCCTACCCTATTTAGGGTTAGCAAATAGGTTGTTCTCTTAAGTACTGACTCCAGGTCTTGAACAATCGGGGCCCCACATTCTCATGATAGAGAAAGGATTTGACTCATAGAGATTATGAATCAGAATTGTTCATTAGAGGATTAGTAGGTACTTAAGGAACAAGATGTAGTCACAGGGGTAAAACGGTATTTTTGACCTAGCTGTGATTACGAACAACCTGTGAAGGATCAACTTACAGATTATGGTTATTAAGTGGACATAATATATCTAAAGTGAGAGGAGTTCAACTATGGGCTATAGTGGAGTGTCCCATTAGTTAACGAATGGGGGTTAGATCGGACTAATGAGTTTAGCCGATTAATCTCGAATCGTTGGAGCCCATGATCTGTAGGTCCGCGAGGTCCCCCTACTGGCTCGTAAATGGATAAGCTTTAGGTTAGCTTCAGAGATTAATTTGAAACATTCAAATTAAACGGAACAAGAGAATAAATATTTAAATATGATTTAAATATATCAAGATGATTATTGTGTAAAAATTAATTTAATATTTGATATTAAATTAATTATTATTTTAAATTAATTTGTGAAATTAATTTATGAAAATCAAGTTTTGAATTAAAATGATTTAATATCATTTTTGGTTTGAAAAAGACAATGAAAATCGTTTGCATGATTGCACAAAAATTGAAAATGGGTATTTTCCATTACCATCATCTTTATGCTCACACAAAAATGCATTATCTTCTTGACCTTGATTCTCCAAGCATGAGCTGCAAGCCATGCACTCCATCACTTTGCATGTTCATCTATTATATAAAATAGAATGGAGTTATAGGAGAAGGGGATAATGAATGGAATTTTGAAAGAATTTTCTCTGAAGAAGAAGTTATCTTCTTTGGTTGTGCTACTGTGAGTTTCTCTGGTTTCCTCACTTCTTCAAGCTGTTCTTGAGTCCCACAACTCTGCCTAAAGCTCCAAGAGCATATTAGGGAAGGTTTTGAGGTGGTTCACGTTGATAACAAAGGCAGATAGTAGCTGAACAGGCATTATCTTGAAGAGTTCATCAAAGGTATGTTCATAAAACCCATTTTTTTTAGAAGAACATGCTTTAGTTTTTGCTAAATTTAGTGAATTAGAAAGCTTATGGATCTTTGATACTTCCGCTGCATATTGTTTTACTCTTTCAGTCATCACATTAAGATGATGGAAGTATGATAAGGAACTATCTTAGGAATGCTCGAGGACGGGCATTGTTCAAATTTAGGGGTGTGATAACTTGTAGAAATAAAAGTTATTGTCTCTTAAAAGTTGGAACAATTCGGATTCTTAATGATAAAAACACATTTATCTTAAGGGAAAATGCATAGAACTCTTTAAACACCACTAGCCCTTACAAAAGCATTCTTCTTAGTAAAACTGCTTCATAATGTATCTTATTACAGGATTTCAAAAAATTCGCTAACTGTTGCAGGCTAAGCTAACACAAGTGCATGTGTCCGAAGTTATCCAACGTAGAGAAGATACATTGGTTTGCGTTGTTCCTGTCAAATCACCACTTGCAAGTATGGCTATCTGACTGTCGGCATCTGAAAAGCATCTAAACTAGCAGGCATCTGACCAGGGCATGGAAATTAATGTTGTCTTATTACAAGTTGTTGAGAAAAACACCTATAAATAAGAAGACTTGTAGCCAAAGAAAAGAGACCATTCTTAGAGAGACTATAGAACTTAGATCATAGTTGCACTGCTGTTGCAAGAAGAAGATAACAGGAAAAAACCATTGTAATTGTTGATCAAAGAGGATTGTTGAAGACGAAGCTCGAGAGAGAATTCTTCTATATTTCTTCACCAAGTTGGTTGCACACGCATTTGAATCAAGCCAAATAGGATAAGAGATTGAACTCTGCAACTTGACTCATTCATTTTCTTTCACTTCATTTCCGTTTTCCATTTCATGCGATTAAGTGTGATTGTTGTAAAGACAGTTTTCATTTTTAAAATTCAATCCTACATTTAATCCATCCAATTTTTCCTCTCTACTTGCATTCTATTGTATGTGATTGATGCACTTATGACTTGTTGCATGCTTAATTTCCAAGCTTTAATCATCTTGATCATTTGATTGAAGTTATAACTCGGTTAAAACTATTTGAGGAAATAGGATAGCTAGAAACACATTGAGTCAGAACGCATAGTAGATTTATTGATAAAAATACTTGTGCTTCACTACTTTCTGTGACCAATGCATGCACCCTAGAAATAGGAACATATGTGGCATTCATTGAGAAATGTTGAATAATATAATTAGAGGAATAGAAACCTAACACATTTACATACATTTGGTTTGTAAACAAGCATTTCTATCATCTTCATTTCACCCTTACACCTTCACACACGTGTTCATCTTACTTGGAATCAACACAAACCCCTAGCGTTTAGAACCATTCATTCATAAATCCCTCTGTTTCACTTGAACTCTTATCTTGCCTTGCATGCATGCATTAATATTAGTCTAGATAAACCTCCCCCGCATTTATCTAGGATCTTTCTACAACTGAAGCAACGCAAGGTTTGCGTTAGTTTGTCATAAAATCTCTGTGTTTGACCCTGGATTTACCAGAAACCTAAGTTAGATTTATACTTAGATCTGATTTAGGAAAAGCTTGTACGCGTTATAGAAAGTGTAATGCATCACCATAACGCATCATCTAATCTTCTCACCTAGAGAAGTAATTCATCATTCATCTTCATTCACCCAAATCTTTCTTTTGACCTTTACTTATAGACACTTTTAAACACAAATCACGAAGAACAAACATCCCTTATCTTTCATAAGAGACTGAAAAGTCTATAAAGCATTCAAAAAGGTAGTCAGATTATACTGTATTTTGTTCATTATTGCATTATTGCGGAACTGAAGAAAACTTTTTGGAAGAGATTCTAAAATAAAGGACACCTGACTCTGCTCATTTATAACCGCACCATTCATTTCGGTGACATTGAAATGGACCATCAGGTCGAGAACTTGTTCTCTCACTTATTGGCTCTCATTCATTTGCACATTATAAATTTACTTGAGGGCCTCATGTTGGATTTGAGAGGACGGTTGTCCAAACATCTCTTGGAGGGACACCATGATATGACGTGCAGTCATCATGGCCTCATGCTTCTTGGTAAGAATGTCAGATAAACTTGCCAAGATGTAGACTCGAGCCTTATTATTGGCCTTCATTCAATGGTCATAAGCATTCTTCAATACTTGAGATGCATTTCGAACGAAGACTGGAGGACATTCCTCCATCAAGACAAATTTCAAATCATCAATAACCAGAATCGTATTCAGGTTAATTTTTCACATTGTATAGTTTTCACTGGTTAATTTCTCATTTTAAGCAAAGATATGATTGTGGAAGACATACTAAAACATATAACAATTAATTGGCCTTATTAGTTATGTTTTTCATAACCGATTACTTAATTATCCAATCAATTTAGCAAAAACATATTTAATCAAAGAATCCTAATTAAACTATTGATTTCAGTTTTTGCAATGATACTTCAGAGTTTTAGAGCAACAACCACTTAAGGGTGATTAACCCTTCTTCCTCTAAATTAAGATAATCTCAGCCAATTACTAATACCAGAATAACTCTTATTTCTATAGTTTTTAGATATCGTTTTTTTGGTCAAGGATTCATTAATTAACTTAAATCATCCCGTAAGTGTGACCCTCTCATTTTCGAATCCCAGAGGTATGCTTCAACAAGCTACCGAAGGAAAAGACAACTGTTGAAGATTAACTTGAGAAACCCTATCCATTGTCGGAGTTTGCGTTGTTTCGACCCCTATGATGACGCCCTTCGAAGGGATGGTCGCTCTAGAATGACACGCGGGTAGATTATAGGAATCTCACAGTGCAACCTAATAGAGGAGACCATGGGATACGTTGAAAATGCATCCCTCTCCAAACACTAAGGGAGGTCGCTTTCAGGACGACATGAAATCGAGCATGGATCTCACCCTCCCAGGGCGACACTTACTACGAATACTTCCCCATTTAAATATTCATAATGCTGAATATGAAAACCCACCTCTAAAGATTTTGTTTCGAAAAATATGAAGAACAAAGATGCAAGGAATTGGCTTTAATATCAATTGAACGGATTGAATCCCGCAGCGAAAGTGTTTTGTGAGAACGTCTTGCATCCCACAATTCAATTTTTACAATAAACATAATCACTCAAATGAAATATAAATAGGTAAATTAATATGTATTAGGGAAAAGATTAGAACGATTCTTACCTTTGTAGATTCCCCAAGTGCCACAAATAATCCTTTCAAAGGTTCCAACGAATGGATCTACAAATGGTCTTGATCATAAATAACTCATTGAGCGATCTTGGACACTACCACGAGAGTTACCTCGTTATTTTTTGAGATTCCGATAGAGGGATAGGTGGTATCCAACTATTGGGAGAGAGAGAGGAGAATAAGATTTTGGAGAGTAGAGAAGATTTATGGCTTACAGAAAATTCTATACAATAACAATAAGGAGCTGTGTATTGTCAGAGTTTCTCTGTAATGAGAATTGTCTATTCAATACATTCCCAAAAAGGCCATGGGGAGGTCTTTATATAGTGAAGGACCAAGCTCTTTCCTAATATATTTTCCTTTCCTATAATTAATTAAATAAAATTTATTTAATTAATTTTGCCCATTTAATTAAATAATACTTATTTAATTAATTAGCCCATTTAAATAACACTTATTTAATTTTAATTTTTTTAATAATTAAATAACATTAAACCTAATTTAATGTATATATTTAATTATCATATACATCCCATGTATATGTGCAAAAACTCTCTATTAATTAATTCCCTATTAATCTAATTCACTAGCATTATTTCGAATCTTATTCAAATATTACTCTCCAATTTAATTATAGATCATAACCACAATTAATTATATATTAATTACATCAATATATGGTTTTCTTAAATTATTTTGAACAATTCAAATTATCCCTTTTAAGTATCCTCTAGTGAGTTAACGAGGGGACCTGGTGGATCTGTAGACCAGAAGCTCCAACGATATGAGATTAATTGGTTAAACTCATTAACCAAGTTAATCAATATTCATTATTTGTGGGTACACTCCACTAAAGACCCACAACTGTACTCTTCTCACTACAGATATATTTCTGTGCCTATGATATAGACCAATACTAGCAAGTTAGTCCTTCATGAGTGTTCGTAACTCCAACTGGATCAAATTATCATTTTACCCTTGGGTTACCTTTGGCTCCTTAATTACTAGTGCTCCTCAATTCAATAAACTAAAATCTTAGGTTATTTTATGTAATTTAAACAAGTATGCAGAGATATATAGGTGAATCTTGTTTAAATAATAACGTAAACGGTCTGTAATAGATGGATAAAGCTGGGTACCTTATCTTGGTGACACTATGGATACGGTCCGCTTTGTAGATGTTACAAGTGGTGTAAAATGCTACAAATGATCTGATCTTGATCATTCATATAGAGACATATGAGCGGGTATCTTATACAAAGAGTTTGTATAAGACCGAACCATAAAATGGCTAGTCTTATAATATAACGTTGTTAATAGTATAAAGACTTGTATTTCACCAGGATGACCATAGGTGACATGACCTAAATCCTCAGTGAGTTATGAACTCCCCGATCCTTTGATTTGTATGGGTGAGAGTGGCCAGTTCGCCAACTCAATATGCCTACCATTTTGGAGATTTTTTTTTATTGGGGAGCTGGGAGCACAACTACACCTGACAGAATTCACTCATTCCCCAATGTCGGGGTAAGTATATAAATTGCTCTCTTAAGGGTTGATTCTGGGACGTGAACAATGTGACCGCACCCTTTTTTGGCCCGATAGGGACTTGGTCATAGTTGGACTATGACTTATTGTTCATTAGAGGAATTAGTGGTACTTAAGAAGTTAAATGTAACTACAAGGGCAAAATTGTAATTTTGACCCAATTGTACTTACGAACAGTTTGTGAAGGGTTGTCGCATTGTTGACTAGTTATATCCAATGGACACAGAAATATATCTATAGTGCAAAGAGTACAACTGTCGGTCTTTAGTGGAATGACTTCCAATTTATGGATGTTGTGTAATTTAATTAAAGAGTTTAATTAATTATCCAAGTACCATTGGAGCTTCAATCTACAGATCCATGAGGTCCCATCTGTAGCTCAACAGGGATTAAATTGAGAACTAATTTTGGATTAATTTAAATTGTTCAAATTAATTGAGAGAATTAATTATATGTGATATAATTAATTAAATTAATTATATGTGATATAATTAATTAAATTAATTATATGTGATATAATTAATTAATTATATGTGATATAATTAATTAAATTAATTATATGTGATATAATTAATACAATGTATTTGATACATTATAATATTAAGTTTTTATTATGAGAGGAATTAAATATTTGAATATGATTCAAATACTAATTATATGGATGAAATTCATATAATTGAATTTAGTATAAATATGATTTATATTAAATATCATAAGTAATTGAGATAAATAAAACTATAGATTATATTGTATTTGATACAGTATAAAAGCTATAGTTTATGTGTTATATTTGATATAATATATAGTATATATCTATAATAAGGTATTTATTATATATATATATATATATATAGTAATTAAATTAAATTAATTTTAATTTTAATTTTAATTTAATTAAAAAATGAGAGGTTATTCTTCTCCGTCAACTTTCTTTGGAAAAAACCAAAGAGAAACTTCCTGTAAAAAAGAGAAGGAAGACAATTGAAACTGAAGGAACTTGACTGAGAAGATCCTTGAGCAGAAGCGGATCGTCCAAATTTCATTAATTATTGAAAACTAAATTTACAGGAAACATATAAGATATATGCATTCAAAATAAAAGGGTTCAAGATACATTACCTTTGAAGACTGTTTCTCTTCACGTAACTCCCTCGAACAGTCACGAACTTAGCAACTCTTGAAGACCTTCTCCCAGATATTCTTGAACCAAACAAAGACACAATCACAATGATCCTTTGGTATTTTCAGGGTGAGAACCCAGGAATGGTGGGCTCTGACTATTTTGGTTAGGAGGGATTGTTGAAGGAAGAAGAAGATTGAAGCACACAGAACTTTTCTGTTCACTCAATCATTCAGTAAATCACAAAGTAAGCCGTGTGTGTGTCAGGAAGAAGAAGAAAACTAATTTTTCTTTTATTCCTTTTGCCACAAAAACAATAACCACTTACTACGGTGGTTAGAGAGAAAAGAAGGAAGTTATTATTCAAAATAATAATAGAATAATATAAATAAATATGATAACTAACTTATCATATTATATTTATATTAAACTATATGTTATATCAAATATAACATACAACCTATAGTTTTAATATTGTATCACATACAACATAAACTATAGATTCTTTTTTCTATTTTATGGTATTTAATATAAATCATATTTATTTAAATTTAATAACTATGAATCACATTCATAGAAAATATATTTGAATCTCATCAAATATTTATTTCCTTCAATTAAACAATAATGTATCAAATACCTTATGACAATTATATCATATATAATTGAAGTAATATAATTCTATCATATATAATTGAAGTAATTTAATTATATCAATATCCTTTTATTAATTTGAACAATTCAAATTAACTCGAAAACTGATTCTTAACTAAATAATTTTGAGCTACCAATGGTAATTTATGGACCTCTAGCTTGAAACTCCAACGGTACATGAATAATTAATTAAACTCTTTAATTACATTATCCACCATCCCTTAATGTCTGGCACTCCACTAAATACCGACAGCTGCACTCTTCGCACTATAGATATATTTCTGTGTTCATTGGATATAACCAATCAACAGTACAATGACCCTTCACAAATTGCTCGTAAATACAACTGGACCAAATTACCATTTTGCCCCTATTGCTATATCTAACTCCTTCAGTACCACTGATTCCTCAAATGAACAATAGATCATATGTAAGATCTAAAGGCAACACTAGAGGGGGTATAGGGTTGACTACCAAATTTTTTTAAAAAAATAATTATATCTTCAAACAATGCTCAATAAAGTTAACCCACTAACTTGATTAAAGAAAAATTCTGCAAGAAAAAACTTAAATCATGCAAGCTATGATAACTTCAAATTTAAAGACAATTTAATCAAGGATAAATTTAATCACACACTAAAAATTAAATCATGCAATTTGGAAAGATTAAAACAATAACGAAAACAAGAAGCAAAAAATTTGAAAACAAGAAATAAAAGAGAGAGAGGAAGAGAAAACACCAGGAATTATAGTGGTTTGGCAAATTGCCTACTCCACTCTCCAAGACACCTTCTTGAGTATTTCACTGAGTGATCCTCTTGCAGGTGAGGACCAAACCGACACACGGCCCTCTTTTTCCTAGGCTAAAGAGAAACCCAAGATCTTTTTTACTGGTTTAGAATCAAACCAATTTCTTTTTCTCACAACCCAAGGTGTACCCATACCTTAATACAATTCCCAAAACTTAAAAGAAAACCTCACAATATTACCTCTTGAAGGCTAAATACACAAGTTAAGCACTCAGAAAAGAACTAACAAAAATAACTCTAGGCCAATTTAGGAGCAAGGAGGACAAGAATTTGAGAGTAGAGAGAATTGAGAGCTTAAGACTTGATAGCTTTTTGGCGTCCATGAAGAGTAAAATCAAGTCGAATTTATAGGCGAGGGGGATAAATTTTGACCATTGGATATGATTGCAAATGAAGGGTGGAGATTGAATAAAAATAGAAAATGAAAGGATTTGAAAAGGAATTTTGAAAGATTGGAATTATTGAGATTTGGAGAATAAAAAGGATTTGAAGGATAAAAATTTAGGAAGGAAATCAAATTTGAAAAGGATGAAATTTGGTGAGAATTTGAAGAAAATTGGATAAGGAAATTAAAGGAAAATAAGAAAATAAAAATAAAAATAGCCAAATGATATGAGCACCACGCGCACAGGGGAGGAGATTGAGCGTCACGCGCCGCATTCTGTGAAGAAACCGCAAGCACGTGCAGCGCACGCGTGCGTCCGCGCGTGAAGCTGGATGACTGCCACTTGTCATTATCTCATTCGTCCACGGTCGCCACGTCACTGCCACACAATGTGTCACGTTATCGCCACATCAGCAAAAAGTGACCGGTTGGAGCGTCACGTCATCTGCCACATCAGCTGCCATATCATCAATATTGACCATTTGTGTGCCACGTCGGATGCCACGTGTCACTGCCACGTTGGATTTCCTCTCCAATCTTCTTTTGCTTATAACTTTCAAAGCAATTCAAATTGCGTTGGAATCGTTTTTCCGAGCTCTACAAGATAGTGACTCTGAAACACTGAAAATGTTAGTACAAAAAATATGAGTTTGTTATCATCAAAATACTTGGTTTGATTGAAGCCGTAAAGCTAACATCATAGTCCTACTATGACTTAAGGGAGCAATTTATCTATTTACCTGGAATCAACTCAAAAGCAGCCTTTAAGTAGATAAATTGCTCCCTTAAGGTAAAATTTAGGGTTTTGAACAATGTGGCACCACACCCTCTCTTGGCCCGAGAGGGGTTTAGTCATAGTGGGACTATGACCTATTGTTCATTAGAGGGATCAGTGGTACTTAAGAAGTTAGATGTAACTACAGGAGCAAAATGGTAATTTGGCTCAACTGTACTTACGAGTAATTTGTGAAGGGTCATCATACTATTGATTTGTTATATCGAATGGACATAGAAATATATATGTACTGCAAAGAGTGCAGCTGTCGATCTTTAGTGGAGTGCTCAACAGTTAACGGATGGTGAATAATGTAATTAAAGAGTTTAATTAATTATTCATGTACCGTTGGAGTTTTAAACTACAGGTTCATAAGGTCCCCTTGGTAGCTCAAAAGGATTTTGTTGAGAATCAGTTTTTGGGTTAATTTGAATTGTTCAAATTAATAAGAGGTTGTTTCAATTATATATGATATAATTGTCCTAATGTATTTGATACATTATAGTTTAATGGGAGGAAATAAATATTTGAATGAGATTCAAATATATTTTCTATGAATATGATTCATAGTTGTTAAATTTAATATAAATATGATTTATATTAAATGGCATAAAATAAAGAAAAGAAATGATAGTTTATATTGTATGTGATACAATATTAAAACTATAGGTTATATGTTATATTTGATATAACATATCATGTAATACAAATATAATATGATGTGTTAGTTATCATATTTATTTATATTATTTGAATAATAACTTCCCGTCTTTTCTCTCCAACCACCTTAGTGGGTAGTTATTATTTTATGGTAAAAGGAATAAAAGAAAATTTTGTTTTTCTTATTCCTTGAACGAGTTGCAATTTGCTAAACGATTGAAAGTCTTTACAGAAAGTTCTGTGAGTTCTTGTGAGATATTCCTCAATTTTCTTCCTCCACTCAAACTATCCCTCCTAACCAAAATAGTCAGAGTCTACCACTCATGGGTTCTCATCCTGAGAATACCAAGGATTCTTTTGATGGAACACGAGACATATGCAGCGGAATTAGGATCTAATTACACTCTAATTACTTTTAATTAAAAAGAAACTAGCATGCAAATCCATGGAAAACTAGTAAATAAAAAGATAGAATACAACCTTTGTAGCTCCCGAACACCACTTTTTCTCGTTGAATCTCGATCCGAACTCTTCCGGACCACCACTAGAGTTGACCTACTATCCTCTGGACTCAAAACCGAGTTGTGGGACCCGGTGGATGAAGAAAACCGAGAGAGAGAAAAGAGATGGAAAATGAAGGAGAATTTGGGTAGGGTTTGGGTTTGTTTTTCTAGCCCAATTTTGAAAACAAAAATTGGCAAATTGTCAAAACTCTTTCAACTAAATTGAAAAGCCCAATTTATATAAGAAAGTCATGCAACAATTGCATGATTCCAAATCCATAAAAATCCAACACCTATAATCCACTATCTTAGTGGGCTTAATGTCTCCACTATAAGCCAACACCTAGCCTACTATTTTGTTAGTGGAATTATCCAACAAAAGTTTGGATTTTCCCACTAACTATAGTCAAAGGGCAAAATAGTCATTTGGTCAAAGTCAAACTTTGACAAAAAAGTCAACATTTTGACTTTTTATGATTTTTTCCGTGTTGACTAATTTTGACCTCCCGAACATGAAACCACATTCATTTTCTTGAAATTCAAATCACATTTTAATATAAGGTCGGTCAAAGTTTGACTTTTCAAATTCAATAGTCAACTCTTTGACTTTTTACATCTTTGACCATTTCCATTATTTCCGAGCTTCCGAATATGAACGTATTCATATTCTTGATATTTAAATCACATTTAAATATTAAAGCTGTATCTCTAAACTGAAAACCCGACCACTATATCACATATACTTATCGGTTTCTCTCTCTTCACCTAATTCGAACAATTCGAATTATTCTATCATACTTTTCTAAGTTTATTCCATATGAGCTAGTAGGGGAACCTAATGAACCTATAGATCATGGGCTCCTATGATCCGAGATTAGCTAGCTAAATTCTTTAGACGGAGCTAATCAACATTCGTTAACTAACGGGTCATTCCACTAGAGTCCCGTAGTTGCACTCCCCTCACTATAGATATATTTGTGTCCATTTGATATAACCATGATTAGTAACCTAATCCTTCACAGGTTGTTCATAATCTCGGTTGGGTCATAAAAATCGTTTTACCCCCAAGACTACATCTTGTTCCTTAAATTTCACTAATCCTCTAATGAACAATTGGTTTAAGGTCCAACCTATAAACCGAATCCCTCTCGGGCCATGGAGAGGGTGGGGTCCCTTATTCAAGACCTGGATTCAGTACTAAAGGGAACAACCTATCTACTATCCCTATAATGGGTAGGAGTGAATTCCGTATTGCACCCTATGTTCCCAGCTATCCACCCGATCTTACCCCTGAATGGGAGGCTTATTGGGCCAGCGATATTGAGCTGCCCTCACCTATGCGGATCTAAGGATATTTTCGAGTGAAGAGGAGTTCATAGTTAGCTCAGGATTAAGATTAAGTTACCTAGGTCACCAATTAACAAAATAGTCAGTTTTATACATAAAATGGCATTTACAACGTAAAAGGTGACTATTTCATGGTTCAGTCTTATGTAAACTCTTTACATAGGATGCCTCCACTCACATATATCTATATGAACGATTCAGGATCACATCGTTTGTACTAACTACAAAGTGGGCCACATCCATAGTGTCCCCAGAATAAGACGCCCAACCTTATTCATATACTATAAACCATTTTGGCTATATATTTGAACTTGATCCACATTTATGTCACTACATAAAGTTCAAACTACATTAAATAGCCTCAAGACCTTAGTTTATTGGATTCAAGATTACAATTTCAATAACAACTTTATCGAAAAACAAAACAGAATATGTTTATTAATTTACAAACTACGAGTTTTAGGACAAAAAATCCAACATCTTTGTGGTAGTGTCTGGGTTACTGTTCAAGGATTCTTGAAGAAGGTCTTCAAGAAGTTGTTGAGTTCATGATTGCTCGAAGGATACGTGAAGAAAAAGGTTCTTCAAAGGTAATGTATCTTGAACCCTTTTATTTTGAATGCATATATCTTATATGTTTACTGTAAATTTAGTTTTCAATAATTAATGGAATTTTGACGATCTGCTTCTGCTCAAGGATCTTCTCAGTCGAGTTCCTTCAATTTCAATTGTCTTCCTTCTCTTTTTAATAGGGAATTTTCTCTCTGGTTTTTTCCAAAGAAAGTTGACAGAGAAGAAAAACCTCTCCTTCTTCTTCTTCCTCTCATCCTTTTTCCCTCTTCCAATATTGTGCAAAGCCCACCACTCCTGCATATTCTCATTCCCAAGGGAATACAGAAGGTTCTCAAGTGGTGGTGCCTATTTGGGTTTTCAATTTTAGAGTTCGAATCGTTCGTGACTAGATCGAGGGAATTCCTGAGGAACATTGACTTCAAGGGTAAGTCATTTGCTTCCCTAATTTATTCTTAATAGCATGGTATAATTTTAAATTGTTTAACACATATTTTTTCTATTTTGTAAATTAAAGTTCTTTGAAAAACTAAATTGGGATCGATCCCCACGTTTCTGCATAGGAACCTTCATCAGTTTCCTTCAGGAGTGAATTTCATCTTGTATTATTATGTTCCCAGCTCCTCACTCGATCTTGTTTCCAAAATGGTAGGCATATTAGGTTGGCGATCTGAGCACCCTCACCCATGAAAATCAAAGGACAATCCCTCATGAACAAAAATTCATAATATACTCAGGATTAAGACTAAATCGCCCAGGTCATCCTATTGAAATAGAAACCTAACTAATCAATAGTGCTACATCTATCAGTTGCTCTTTCGTGGTCCACTCTTATGCAAACTCATTTCATAGGATACCCCCACTCGCATGTCATCTATACGAACGCGTTGGATTATTATGTTTGTATCAAATACAAAGTGAGTCGTATTCATATACTATAGACCCTTTAGGTTGTATCTTAAACATTGATCCCTGTATGTCTCCACATACAGTTCAAGACTCATAAGACAGTCTTGGATATTAGTTTATTGGATTTAGGGTTATTAAGACAAATTAGACAAGAATACAAACATTAACTCTTCATTAATGACGATCAATTACTAACATCCACTATCTGAGAGTTTTTTGGCATAAAACCCGACAATTAGTAGCCCTTAAATCAACTATCCAGGTAGAATCTGAAGGAATTGTGAGGTTCCGCAGTGGAAGTGGGGATGGGGCCAATTTTATTTTCACATAATAGAAAATTTACAAAACCAACATATGCATCATTTCATAAATTACAACATGCAATAGAGGGAAAAAATTAGGGTTTCAAGAAAAGATATACTTACCTAGATGTTCACGATAATCCTCCTTGATCGGTCATGAACAGTCATGATAACTAACACCCAAAAATTGTAGTAACACACAACAATTTGGTGGGCACCACTACAAGATTACCAGGGTATCCTCCTTTGGTTGAGAATCCATAGAATTTTTGTAGGCTCTGTGTTAATTTTTGGAAGAGAGGAAGAGATTTTTGTAGAGGAAAAAATTATTTTGCATGGAGATCTATCTTCAGACTACACTATCAGAGCCTCGGTAACCAAATCTTCTAAGTTGAAGATGATCACGTCAAAAACTACCTCACTTTCCACATTAGACTGAGAGAAAATTAAGGGGAGAGAAGTTATTTCCCTCCCTTTAATTTTAAAATCAAAACTAAATTAAAAATATAATTGAAATTTAAATTAAATATATGTTATATATATAATAACTAATTTATTATATATACATAACTCATATATATATTATAAACTGAACATAAAGATGCATAACTCATCATAGACCAAATCATGTCCAACAGGGTTCGATTTCTCCTTTCTGATACATCATTCTATTGATGTGTACTAAGTGCCGAGAGTTGGGATACAATTTCATATTATATCAAATATTCTTGAAATTTTAGATCCAAATACTCTCCACCTCGATCAGATCGAAATATTTTAATAGTTTTATTTAATGCGTTTTCAACTTCAGCTTTATATTCCTTGAACTTTTCAAGGGCTTCAGACTTATGTTGCATTAAATAAACGTACCTATACCTAGAATAATCATTAATAAAAGTGATGAAATATTCAAACCCTCTTCTTTCTTTAACATTCATCGGATCACAAAGGTCTGAATGTACAAGTTCTAAGGGTTCTTTGGCATTATGACCTTTTTCCAATAAAAAATCTTTTAGTCATTTTGCCTTCAAGGCATGACTCACACATAGGTAAATAATTTTCTTCTAACTCACTTTAAAGTCCATTCTTGACCAGTTTCTCAATCTATTGAGATTTATGTGTCCTAATCTTAGGTGCCAAAGATAGGAATTTTTCTTGGAAGAAATTTTAAGTTTCTTATTCTGAGTTATTGCAGTTTTAAACATTTAAGTGTGTAGGATTGCTTTATTTACTAATGGTCTTAGCACACAGAGTTTATCTTCTAGCTTAGCAGAACAAAGTTATATACCATTCTTAGAAATAAATTCTTTATTCATTGAAAAATGTACATAATATTTTTGTTTAATCAAACACTTTACAAAAATTAAGTTCCTCTTTAAGTCAGGAACAACAAATACATTTGTTAATAAAACAGATCTATTCTGTAAAGTAAGTCGGAATCCTCCCACTGCCATAATTGAGATGACATGCCTAGTTCCAACATGCATCGTCATCTCTCCAGCCTCCAGTTGCCACCAGGAAGTAATTCCCTAAAATGAAGAACAAACATGGTTAGTGGCGCCTGAATCTATTATCCAGGTTTAATCATCATTCTCCACTAAATAACTCTCCAAAACAAGTAAATCATATTTACTTTGTTTAGTCTTCTTCGTTTCTACCCAAGTATTTAGGACAATTCCTCTTCCAGTGTCCCTCATGGTTGCAACGAAAACAGATTCCCTTTGCAGCTTTGGCCTTCTTGCCCTTTTGGGCAGCAGTTGGTAGGTTAGCTTTCCCCTTTATACCTTTCTTCTTCTTCCACTTTTTGGTGCCGAATAAGGCACAAAGTTTGTTCTAGAGGTCGAACATCTGTAGAACTTCTTAGAGGATGAAGCAACATTTTCTTCACCCTTCATTTCCTTGGATTTGATCAAGGATTGAAATGTCTGTAGCTCATTGAGCAAAGTGGTCAAGTTATAGTCAATCATGTTCATAACAGCATTGCTACGAAACTGCAGGAAACTTTCAAGTAAAGATTCCAGTATGAAGCTAACCTGACTGGCTTCATCGATGATAGACTCATTCATTTCTGCCACTTGAAGTGGACAATCATGTTGAGAACATGTTCTCTAGTAGATGCCCTCTCTTGCATACGGGCATTGAAGATGTTTTTCAGAGCGTCATACCTGAGTTGTGCGGACGATTATCCGAACATCCCCCGTAGGGACTCCATGATCTCACAGGCAGTGATCATGAGCTCATGCTTCTTGGCCAAGACTTCAGAAAGGCTTGTTAAGATATACCCTCGAACCTACTCATTTGCTCGTATCCAACGCTCATATGCCTCCCGAACATTTCGAGAAGCATTTTGAGCAGGAACAAGATGACAATCCTCCATAAGGACAAATCTGAATGACTAACTTGCTGTTATTGGTCTATATCTGTGGACACAGAAATATATCTGTAATGAGAAGAGTGCAGCTGTGGGTCTTTAGTGGAGTGTACACATAGTTAACGAATATTGATTAATGAGGTTAATGAGTTTAACCAATTAATCTCATATTTTCAGACCTTCTGATCTATAAGTTCATAAGATCCCCTTCCTAGCTCATAAAGGGAATTGAGGTAAATGTCTTAAATAGAGTTTGAAATGTTCAAATTCACTTACCGAAATAGTATAGTGTATAGTGATACATTATAATATAAAGTTTATATTTTAATTAAACTTTATAATATAAATTTAATTTTAGATATGATTTCAAATTAATTTATTGAAGAAATAAATATTTGAAGGGTTTCAAATATTAATTTAATGTGAATTGGATTCATATTGAAACTATAGGTTAAATTTAATGTGTATTAGATGCATAATAAAACTATAGGCTATGAGAAATACAATTGAATATGATTCAAATGTAGGCTAATTAAATATTTGATATTTAATTGGAAAATTAATTAATTATTAGTTATTAATTTAATTAATTTAATTGAATTAAAACTATAGGTTATGTGAGAGATGTTTCATTTAAATAGGATTTAAATGAAATTATTAATTAAATTAGATTTAATTAGTTATTAATTTAATTAATATTTTGATTTTATTAAATCAAATACATAATTCCCACGTAGGGGGATAGAAACGTGGGATGGCTCCCACATTTCTCTCTCTCTATTTATTAAAAAAAAAAAACTGCAAAAAAATTGAAGAACGTAAGGGTTTTGTTTTTAACACATAAGGGTGCGATTCTCTTTACATAAGCATTTTGTGGAAAAACAAAATCTCCAAAAAATCTCTCCTATCTTTACAATTAGAAATTGGTTCCCATAGAACCAATACCAAAATTCTCAGAGAATAGGGAGGTTTCTCAATTGGTGGTGTTCGTGGAATCCAAAAGAGAATTTGAGTTTTTTTTTTTCATTCGAGTCAACAACGAAAGTAAGTTTTGTTTTCCTTTCTCCTGGTTGAATTCCTATTTTTAAAGCATGTTTAACCTAAAAATTTTACAGTAGGTTTAATTGTTTTAAGTCTCTGCGATATTCTATTGTTTCCAGTTGGTATTTCAAGTTTCTCAATAAAATTTCAAGTTAGGTCTTGATTTTTTCTGTTGTGTTACTGGTTTTCATCCCTAAAATTGACATCAAAGAAAACTCATAGAATTAATTTAGAAATTTCAAAATTTGCACTGGTTTGGTGGCTAGAATTGCATTATGAATATGGTTTGAAAATGAATGATTATGGTAATTATGACCTTAGACTTACATGTTTGATTTGATCAATTTGTAAAGGTCCCTGCATTTTTGGACATTTTATCATGTAATTCGAGTCTTCTGTAAGTCTATGTCTAGAATTAGGGCTATTTGCAATGAAGATTGAGACCAATTTTGGCCAAAACGGAAGAACAATTAACAAAACTGCTCATAATTGCTTTATGATGTCACAACGTTGCAACGCTACTACATGTATGATGCAAGGGTTTGCGTTGTGTGCGGTTCAAGGTGGTCCAATTTGGTTCGGCTAGTCTAAGGTGGTCTGGTCTGATTTTGTGTTGGGTTGGCTTGGTTCGTGGTTTTGGGGTCCGATTCGAAGCAGTTCAGGTCAGCTCAGGTTGGTCTAGTCTGGTTCTGGAGCATTAGAAGCTATTTTAAGATATAATTTGCAAAATTATTGTAATTTATTGCTTTATTTTATCTTAGGGGCCAAATTACCAGTTCATTTGCTATTTAAATGCTTTATAGATGTCATTTAGATAAATCCCACCATAGGTTATGCATGTTCATGCAGTTTAATATATTATAAGGGTTATAATGTATGGTATTAATGTATGATAGATATAATTTCATGAGTTATTTAATATATTTTGATATGTTAAATATATGAAATTGGAAAAGCATGATGCATGACATTACTTAGATAAATACAAAGGGTTATATTTATTAATTTTTTATGTATGCTTGGTTGATTTTCGTTAATTGTTTAATATAAGTGTTATATTAATAAAGTTGAAAGTCAATTTGCATTGAACATGACACATCCATAGTTTAATATAATTGTTATATTAAAGTCATGATATGTATAGGATATGGTTTACTTATTAATTAGAATTTGAATGTTAATTAATTAAACCATAGAAAACATGATTGTAGGGCTAAGAATTAATTTTGTAATAGTTATAAAATTAATTTTTAGTGACCCTCAACCTATAATAAAGAATCACATGCAAACTTAGGATCTTAAGAAATTGGAATTAATTTTAAAATGCTTAAAATTAATTTTGACCTTAAATATCATTAATTCTAATAAGATTAGAATTAAGTCCTGTTTTTTATATAGATTTAAAATATGACTGAATAGGAAAAACAATACTTTAGGTTATAAGGGAACTCTACGGGTGAAGTTCTGTCTAGGTTCAGGGTACTAAAGATAACGGTTTATGGAACACCTCCTACCTGGGAACTCACCCAGAACCTGAGTTGAATTAACTTTTGTCTTGTTAGCATGAAATATCACTAGGTTAATTAAATGGTTTAATTCACCAAAACATTAGAGTGAACACATTATTATAAAAGTTATAATAGGCATTGACTTAGATTCATTAGTTGAAATTTAACTAAGTATAATAAAACCCTAAAACGGTAAAACACTTTAGTGAGAGAAAACTGGTATGGGATATATCAATTTTTAGCTCTCGTATCCTTAAGAGTTCATACTGTGAGATCCATGCTCGGCTTCGTGTCGCCTTAGGCATGAACTCCCTTTAGAAAGTATTGGCATGGATCAATATCAAGGTGAATAGAGAAAGTGTTTATAGTAAGTGGGAGAAGGACACGTGTCAACGTATCCTATGATCTCTTTCTATAAGTTGCACCATGAGATTCCTATGATCTGCCTACGTGTCATCTTGGAGCGACCACCCCTTCAGAGGGCCTGATCATAGGATTTAGAACAACGCAAACTCTAGTAATAGATAGGGTTTCTTAGGTTAATCTTTAATAATTATCTTTCCTTATGGAAGTCTATTAAAGCGTACCTCGGGGTTCTAAAAATGGTAGGGTCACACTTATGGGATGAAATAAACTAGTTAATGGATCCTTGGCCGAAAAAATGGTAGTTAAAAACTATAGGAATAAGAGTTATTATAATATTAGTAATTAGCTAAGATTGTCTCAATTCAAGAGAAGGGTAACTGATCACCCTCGATAACTATTGCTCTAAGCCTCTGAAGTATCATTTTAAAAACTAAATGAATAGTTTAATTAAGGTTCTTTGATTGCTTGTTTTTGCTGAATTGATTGGATGCTTGTATTTTATGTAATAGCTTAAGGAAAATATAACTAATACGGTCAATTGTTTGCTATTCGTTTCAGCATGTCTTCCATAATTATATCCTTCCTAAAGAACGAAAAACTAATAGGTGAAAACTATGGACGTGAAAATCTAACTTGAATATGATTCTAGTTATAGATGATCTACGGTTCGTCTTAACGGAGGAGTATCCTTCAAGCCCTACTCGAAATGCATCCCAAGTAATGAGGAATGCTCATGACTGCTGGACAAAGGCCAATGACAAGGCCTGAGTCTACATCTTCATAAGTCCATCTGACGTTCTCACCAAGAAACACGAGGCCATGATCACTGCACATCAGATCATGAAGTCCCTCCAATAGATGTTTGGACAACCGTCTTCTAAGATCTGGCACGAGACCCTTAACTACGTTTATAATTCACGAATGAAGGAAGATCAATCAGTGAGAGAATATGTTCTTGACTTGATGGTCCACTTCAATGTCGCTGAAATGAATGGTGCGGTCATCAACGAGAAAAGGTAGGTGTCCTTTATTTTGGAATCTTTTATGAAGAGTTTCCTCCAATTTTGTAGTAATATCGTAATGATTAAAATATAGTACACCATAACTACTCTCTTAAATGAGTTGCAGACATATTATATCTCTAATGAAAAGTAAGGGATCAATAGAAGGAAAGGAAAATGTTGCCCATTCCAAAAAAATCCATAAGGGTTTATCTTCTGGAACTAAGTTTGTTCCCTCACCATTTGGTTCTAAGAAAATCCAGAAGAAGAAAGGAGGGAAGAGAAAGGCTCCCATTATTGGGAGAGGTAAGGACAAGTCCAAGGTGGCCAACAAGGGCAAGTGCTTCCACTACAATGTGAATGATCACTGGAAACGCAATTGCCCCAAGTATCTCGCTGAGAAGAAAGAAATTTTTCTGGTTCTAGAAATTTACTGGAAACGCAAATATGATTTACTGGTTCTAGAAATTTCTAGAACCACTCTCAACTGGAAACACAATTGCCCCAAGAATCAAATTTACTGGTTCTAGAAATTTGTTTAATGAAAAATAACTATAATGCTTGATACTTGATTTGAGAGTCAATAATCATGTTTGTTCTTCTTTACAGGGAATTAGTTTCTTCTAGCAGCTTGAAGAGGGTGAAATGTTGCTCAAGGTTAGAGTGAGAGACACCATTTCAACTCGTGCAGTGGGAGCTACATTTTTTTTTTTTTTTTGTAAATAGATACTTGTTTTTAGAAAACTTGTATATAGTTCCTAATATTAACAGGAACCTTGTATCTATTTCTTGCTTAATTGACCAAATGTATTCGGTTTCTTTTTCTTTTAATGAAGCGTTCATTATGAAAAATGATGTGACTATTTGTTCGACTAAATTAGAAAACAACTTGTATGTGTTAAGACCAACTAAAGTAAAAAACACTTTAAAATCATGAGATGTTTAAAACTGCTAATATTCAAACCAAAAGGCAAAGAAATTCCCCAAGTAACAATAATACATATCTTTGGCATTTGAGATTAAGTTATATAAATCTCAATAGGATCAAGAGATTGGTAAAGAATGGACTTCTAAGCTTGTTCGAAGATGATTCATTACCTCCATGTGAATTCTGTCTTGAAGGAAAAATGACTAAAATACCTTTTAGTGGAAAAGATTATAGAGCCAAAGAACCCTTAGAGCTCATACATTCAGATTTTTGTGGTCCAATGAATGTAAAAGCTTAAGAAGGGTCGAATACTTCATCTCTTTTATGATTATTCGAGGTATGGTTACTTATACCTAATGAAACATAAGTTTGAAGCCCTCGAAAAGTTCAAGCACTTCGATCTAACTGGGGTGGAGAGTACATGGGTTTAACATTCCAAGGCTACATGATAGAACATGGAATCCAATCCCAACTTTTAGTACCTGGTACATTTCAGCAGACATCAGGAGAAATAGAACCTTATTAGACATGGTTCATTCTATGATGAGTTATGCTCAATTTCCTAGCTTGTTTTGGGGGTATGCAGTAGAGATTATAATTCACATCTTGAATAATATTCCCTCGAAGAGTGTTTCCGAAACACCTTTCAAATTATAGAGGGGGTGTAAACCTAGTTTGTTTTACTTTAGAATTTGGGGTTGTCTTGCACATGTGCCGATGACAAATCCTAAGAAATTGGAACCTCGTTGAAGGTTATGCCAATTTGTTAGTTACCGTAAGGAAATGAGAGGTGGTCTGTTCTACGACCCTCAAGAAAATAAGGTGGTATCGAAGAACGCTACATTCTTGGAGGAAGACCACATGAGAGATCGTAAACCACAGAGCAAATTTGTATTAAATGAAGCTACTGTTGAGTCAAGAAGAGTTGTTGATGAAGTTGGTCCTTCATCAAGAATTAATGAAGAAGCCAACACTTCATATTAGCCTCGTCCTTCTCAATTGTTGAGAGTGCCTCGACGGAATGGAAGGGTTATATCACAACTTGACTATTATTTGGATTTAACTGAAACTCAGGTTGTCATACGAGATGATGGTATTATGGATACATTGTCCTATAAGCAGGCAATGAATGACATAGACAAGGACCAATAAATCAAAGTTATGAACCTTGAAATGGAGTCTATGTACTTCAATTCAGAATGGAAACTTGTAGATCTACCTGAAGAGGTTAAACCCATAAGGTGTAAATTGATCTATAAAAGAAAGATAGATGTAGCTGGAAAGGTACAGACCTTCAAAGCTAGATTTGTAGTAAAAGCTTATACATAGAGGGAAGGGGTTGACTATGAGGAAACTTTTTCCCCTTTTGCTATGAATCCTGAGTGAGTTATGAACTCCTGCCTATGAAGGTGGTCTTTTGATTTGTATGGGTGAGAGTGGCGAGATCACCGACTCAATAAGCCTACTATTTTGGGGATTCGTCTGATTGGGGAGTTGGGAACACAGTTACACAAGACATAATTCACTCCTTCCCCGACGTCGGTGTAAGTAGATAAATTGCTCCCTTAAGGGCTGATTCCAGGACTTGAACAATGTGGAACCACACCCTTTCCTGGCTCGAGAGAGGTCATAGTTGGGCTATGACTTATTTTTCATTAGAGGGATCAGTGGTAATTAAGGAGTTAGATGTAACTATAGGGGCAAAACGTTAATTTTGGCCTAGTTGTACTTACGAGCAATTTATGAAGGGTCATCACACTGTTGATTAATTATATCCAATGGACACAAAAATATATCTATAGTACAAAGAGTGCGGCTGTCGATCTTTAATGGAGTGCTCGACATTTAATAGATGAGTAATTTAATTAAAGGAGTTTAATTAATTATTCAAGTACCATTGGAATTTCAAGCTACAGATCCATGAGGTCCCCTTTATAGCTCAATAAAGATTTAATGAGAATTAATTTTGGATTAATTTGAATTGTTCAAATTAATTGAGGGGATTTATTATATGTGATATAATTAATTTAATTTAATATATGATATAATTACTATAATATATTTGATACATTGTAATATAAAGTTTATTTGAGAGGATATAAATATTTGAATATGATTCAAATATTAATTATATGAATTTGATTCATATAATTAAATTTAACATAAATGGGATTTATATTAAGTACCATTTATGAGAGAAGTAAAACTATAGGTTATATTGTATATGATACCATATTAAACCATAGGTTACATGTTTTATGTTATGTAACATATAGTTATATATATATTAATAAGATAGTTATTATTATTATTATTATTATTATATATAATGCTCTTATTTAAATTTAAATTAATTTATTTTATTTTAGTTTTAATTTTGAATTAAAGGAAGGGAAATAACTTTCCTCCCCTTAATTTTCTCAACTCACGTAGTGAGTGTGAGTTGATTGGGTAAGATTTTTTTTTTCTTCTACATAGAAGAGTTCTCAAAAGTTTTTTTTTTTTTTTTTTTCAGAATACAGAAAACTCTCTGCAAGTTTTTTTTTTCACTCAGATTTTCTCTCTCTCAATTCCTCTCAATCTCGCTCTCTTCTCTTCTTCCGAAAATCAGATAAGCCCACAACTCTCTCTGTGATTTTCATCCCAATAGAGAATACAAGAGGTTCCAATTGGTGGTGGCCATTAGGGTTTCAAGTATGTGGCAGTACATGACCATTTTTGGAGAAAAGGAAAAATTGAGAAGAAAAGGTTCTTCATAGGTAAGGGTTTCTTCAATTCTAATTTCTTTTCTATTTGATTTTCTTTTATGGCATGTTGTAAGTTGATTGTATGCATATTTTCTTCTGTAGAATTTTGGTATTCTGTGACAACAAAATTGGGACCGATCCACATTTTTGCTTAGGGCCTTCACAAGTTCCTATAGATGAATCTTGTGTCTACAAGAAAATCATCAATTGTAAAGTAGTTTTTTGATACTTTATGTGGACAATATCCTACTCAGAGAATGATGTAGGGTACATTACTGATGTTAAAAAATGGCTAGTAGCCCAATTCCAAATGAAAATTTTGGGAGAGACATAGTATGTTCTTGGGATCCAAATTATTAAGGATCGTAAGAATAAAATGCTGGCTCTATCTCAATCAACTTATATTGACAAAATGTTGACTCACTATTCGATGCAAAACTTTAAGAAAGATTTATTACCTTTCAGACACGGGGTTCACTTTTTTAAGGAACAGTTTCCTAAGCCACCTTAAGAAATTGAGGATATGAGACATATTCCCTATGCCTCAGCTATGGGCAGCTTATGTATCCTATGTGCTACACTAGGCCAGAGATTTGTTATGCAGTGGGAATAGTCAGTAGGTATCAGTCCAATCCAAGATCAAAAAACTCAACTGCGGTTAAGAACATCTTGAGTATCTTAGGAGAATGAAGGACTACATGCTGGTGTATGGAGCTAAGGATTTGATCCTTATGGGATACATCGACTCTAATTTCCAAACTGGCCAGGATTCTAAGAAATCTACATCAAGATCAGTGTTCACCTTGAATGAGGGAGCTGTAGTATAGCGTAGCATCAAACAAGGATGCATCGCAGACTCCACTATGGAGATTGAATATGTAGTTGCTTATGAAGCAGCAAAAAAAGAAATTTGGCTCAAGAAGTTCCTAAATGATTTGGAAGTCGTTCTAAACATGGACTTGCCTATCACCTTATACTATGACAACAGTGGGATAGTAGCTAACTCTAAAGAGCCTCTCAGCCACAAATGAGGTAAACATATTGAGTGGGAGTACCACCTGATACGAGAGATTGTGCAACGAAGAGATATGATCATCACAAAGATGACTTTGAAGCACAACATCACTGATCCATTTACGACGGCTCTCTCGGCTAAAGTGTTCGATGGTCATTTAGAGAATCTAGGTCTACGAGACATATACATTGTATAATCTAGGCCAAATGGGAGATGTGTCATGGGTGTGTGGATGCCCTAGTTTATTGTATTTATTTACCATTCTCGCTGTTTTGGATTATTCGTATTATGTATATCCCACTAACTAGAGTTCTAGTTCAAGTAGGAGTTTGTTGGGTTTTATGCCCTAAAGCTCGTAGATAGAAATTGTAAATAATTAGTTTTCATCAATAAAAAGTTATCGATATTATTTCAATAAGTGTTATTGGTTTTGTTGAATTCATTTTGTCTTAAGAAACCCTAAATCCAATAAACTAACATCCTAGACTGTTTTATGAGTCTTGAACTATATGTGGAGACATAAAGGGATCAATGTTCAAGATACAATCTAAAGGGTCTATAGTATAAGAATAAGGTTGGGTGTCTTATCCTGATGATACTATGGATAAAACTCACTTTGTATTTGATATAAACACAATGAACCAATGCCTTCGTGTAGGCGACATGCGAGTGGGAGTATACTATGCAGTGAGTTTACATAAGATCGGACTGCGAAATAGTAACCACCAGATGTAACTCCGTTGACTAGTTAGATTTCTATTTCAATAGGATGACCTAGGCAACTTAGTCTTAATCTTGAGTCTATATGAATTATTGCTCATGAGGGGTTGTTTTTTCATTTGTATGGGTGAGACTGGCCAGTTCACCGACTCAATATACCTACCATTTTGGGGACAAGACCGGGTGGGAAACTAAAAACATAATAATACAAGATGAATTTCACTCCTTCTCGACTAGAGGGTAAATAGATGAGTGTTCCCTTAAGTTGTCTCTTCAGGACTTGAACAAAGGGCCCTATCCTCTCACTGGTCTGAGAGGGATTTTTGTTTAATGGTTGGACCATAAATAGGTTGCTCATTAGAGGAGCACTGGTACTTCAGGATAAAGAAGTAACCTAAGGATAAACTAATAATTTTTACTTAACTGGTATTATAGACACTCGTGAAGGACTAATTTGCTATTATTGGTCTAGATCCATGGACACGAAATATATCTACAATGAGAAGAGTGCAGCTATGAGTCTTTAATGGAATGTACCCACAGGTAATGAATATTGATTAGTGAGATTAATGAGTTTAGTCAATTAATCTCATATCGTTGGATTTTCTGATATGTAGATCAATGAGGTCCACTTCCTAGCTCGTAAAAGGAATTGAGATAATTATGTCTTGAATAGAGTTTGAAATGTTCAAATTCCCTTAGAAAAATAGTATAATATATAATGATACATTATAATATAAAGTTTATATTTTAATTAAACTCTATAATATAAATTTAATTTTGGATATGATTCAAAATTAATTTATGGGAAAACTAAACATTTGAAAGGGTTCAAATATTAATTTAATATGAATTGGATTCATATTAAAACTATAGGTTAAAATGAATGTGTATTAGATGCACATTAAAACTATAGGTTATGAGAGAAATACAATGGAATATGATTTAAATGTAGGCTAAATTAAATATTTGATATTTAATTTGGTAATTAATTATTTGGAGAATTAATTTATTATTAATTAAATTAAATTTGATTTAGTTAAATTAATTGAATTAAAATTATAGGTTATGTGAGAGATGTTTCATTTAAATTAAATTAGATTTAGTTAATTATTAATTATTTTTAATTAATTAAATTAAATATTTGATTTTATTAAATCAAATACATAAATCTCACATAGGGGAGTTATCAGAAATGTGGGATGTCTCTCTCTATTGGTTAAAAACCTACAAAAAAAAAAAAAAAAAAAAAAAAAAAAAAAAGAAGAGGAAGAAGAAGAATGTAAGGGTTTTTTAACACAGAAGGGTGTGATTCTCTTCACAGAAGCATTATGTGGAAAAACAAATTCTCTCCGAAAATTCTCTCCTGTCATCCCAATTAGAAATTGGTTCCCACAAAACCAATACTAGAATTCTTAGAGAATAGGGAGGTTTCTCAATTGGTGGTGTTTGTGGAATCCAAAGGAGAATTGGAGTTTTTTTCATTTGAGTCAACAACGAAAGTAAGTTTTGTTTCCCTTTCTCCTTTTGATTGAATTTCTATTTTTAAAGCACGCTTAACATAAAACTTTTACATTAGGTTTAATTATTTTAAGTCTTTGTGATATTTTGTTGTTTCAGTGTGTTTGGTATTTCAACTTTGTCAATTAAATTTCGAGTTAAGTCGTGATTTTTTTCGTTGTATTAGGGGGTTTTATCCCTGGTTCTTGTTCGAGAATCCGCAGCAATAGATGAGACTATTGGGATTGACAACGACACATTCGAAAACTAAAGCGTACACTCGAAAGTGCTTCGAAAGGTTATTTGATTGTTTAAATTAATTAGAATTTTTTTTCTTGATTATTGAAAGCATAATCAAAGAAAGTTGATTGAGTGAATAATGTGATAGGAAGAATATGAGTAAGATATAGAGAAGATTTGAGAAAATGATAGAGAAGATTTGAGAAAATTAGGAAGTAAAACAATATGAGGAGAGTTGGAATATAATCTTCCTAATTTAAAATTTTAAGATCTTTATATGATTAATTCTTTTATATTTTTACTTCTATCAAAAAAATTATATTATATTTATTCTCCCTATATTTTTTTTATTTATTTTCATTATCTAATATAAAATTTTCTTATATTTGTTCTTTGGGACATTTTTAAATATAAAAAAAAAATTTTAAAAAATTTAAATTTTATAGAAAAAGTTCTAAAAGTATTTTCGGAACTTTATACTATAAAATGTAAATATTTTGAGATTTTTTTTATTTATAAGAATTTTTCTAACATTTATATTTATCGCTATATTTAGAATGTAGATCAAAACTCTTTTTAATCTTTCTTAAATTAATAAAATCAAATGACTTCACAATTATATTCATTTTAGTTATTTTGTTACTTAATTTAAGATAGATAGAGACATTAAATTCTTCTAAAAAGTAGAGGTATTAAATAACGAAAAGAATGTTTTGATGGAATGTATCATTAAAAATTTAAAAATAGCAAACAAACTCTCTCCCTCTCTTTTTCTTTCTAAAACTAACAAGATATTCATGTAAAATAATAACAATAAATAACAATAATAATTAGGTTTTTCCTATACAATAAATATTAGCATAAATATTTAAAATATTGAACTTTTGAGAATTTTTAAACAATTTTTTTTTTTTAATTTTGTAGTTTTAAATTGTAATTGAAATGCCTATTTTACCATTTTTAAACATAACACGAAATTATTGGTAAAGAAAATATAACAATGTGATGGTTTTGTTCATTTGAATAAAATAATTTACATAATTTTAACATATAAAACAAAAAAAAAATCTTTGAAAATAACTTAGGGGTGTACATAGTCTGGGTTGGGAGAATTTTGTGAACCAACCGAAAATTCGGGTTGACTAATAATAAACCCTATTAGTTCATTTTTGGAGGGCCACTCAAGCCAACCCAACCCAAAATTTCGGGTTGATCCGGGTTGGGTCACCGGTTCTGTTACACAATCGTTTACCAAATGGCAAATTCTACACGATTACCTACTAATGCTATACGATCGCTTACCAAATGTTACACGATTGCTTACCAAATACTACACGATCGCTTACCAAATGGAAAATGTTACACGATCGCCTACCAATGTTATACGATCGCTTATCAAATGCTACACGATCGTTTACCAAATAGCAAATGCTACACGATCGCCTACCAATGCTATACGATCGCTTACCAAATGGGCAATGCTACACGATCGCCTACCAATGTTATACGATCGCTTACCAAATGCTACACGATCGCTTACCAAATGGCAAATGTTACACGATCGCCTACCAATGCTATACGATAGCTTACCAAATGTTACATGATCACTTATCAAATGTTACACATCGTTGAGCTCAGCTACACGATCGCTTAGCTCTGCTACATGATCGCTGAGTAACAAAATGCTATACGATCGCCTACCCAATGCTATACGATGGTCTACCCAATGGTATATGATCGCTTACCAAATGCTACACCATCGCTAAGTAACAAAATGCTATACGATCGTCTACCCAATGTTATACGATCGCCTACCCAATGCTATACGATCGCTTACCAAATACTACACGATCGCTTACCAAATGCTACACGATCGCTGAGTAACAAAATGCTATACGATCGCCTACCCAATGCTAAAAATTAGGACTACTAGAATTAATTATTTATATTAAAAAAGAATTAATTAAGACTACTAGATTTCACGTGCATTGCACATGTTCCTTTATATATATATTTTCTTTGTTTAAAATTTGATTACTTTGAATTGATCCATTTATGAATTTTTAGTATTTTTCTCTAAGAATTGTTTTTTTTTTAGATTCTTTTAGAATTGTTATTAGTTTATCTTTGTTTAAAGTTTGTAATAAATATTATAAATATTTTAGTTATTAATTATGTGTTGCAGATAAATTTAGATATCTTTTATTAAAAAGAAAAATATGTTATAACTCAACAATTCAATCCAACCCAACCCAAATTTTAAGGATGGGGTTGGAGACTTTATTTGCTTTTTTAGTACCAATCCAACTAATCCGAATTTTCAGGCCGATCCACAAAATACCCTCAACTCAAGCGAACCCAACACATGTACACCCCTATTTTTAAATATAGAAAAATAAGTCATCTTATTTACAAATATATCAAAATATCTATATATATACTAGTGATTGACAGTGACATTTTGCTATATTTAAAAATATTTTCAGTAATTTTAAAATTTAAAACAATTAGCCTTGATTTATATTTCAATATTTTAGTAAATACAATCGTTATAAATAAATATTTTCATCCATTCATTAATCTTCATTCCCTTAAAAGGAAATATATATTGTGAGTGATAAAGATTTGCCTAATTTCTTCTCTCAAAATTTTTACTTTTCTTACTTTTTCGCCCCATCAACATTAATTAACATAAAAATTTGTTGCATAAAGTATTTCTTTTCCTTTCTCTTGTTTGAAAGGATTTCTTCTTCTTCTTTTCTTTTGTTGGAAAGATTTTTTTTCTCATATTTTACTAGTTGTATTGATCAAGACTGCTAATAACAAGTAATCATATTAAGTTGTTTTTTTTTTTATCTTAAAGTATAGATTTTGCCAAGTTCATGCATTTATCTTTTCCTACATTTCATTTCTACTTCTTTTTTTAAAAAAATTGTAAATATAGTAATCAGACCTAAAGTATTAGCAAATATAGCATAATGTCAAAAAATATATATATATACATAAATATGACAAAATTTAGATAGTCTATCAATGATAGATCATATTGTTGATAGGAGTTTATCAAGGATAGACCATATTGCCGGTAAGAATCTAACAACGATAGAAGTCTATCACTGATAGACTTTTGCTATATTTGTAATTTTTTAAAATTGTTGTTTTACACTTGTTTATTATCTCTAAAAATGCTATCTATTGTAATTAAAAAATATATATATATATATATATATATATATATATATATATATATATCTAAATGGGCAAGTCCATGTATTTAATAAAATAAAAAAACCTCTCACTGAAAAAAAAAGGATTTCTCTTTAACATTTCAAAAATTGCATAAAAATACAAGTTGTAATTTGAAAGTATAAAAAAAAAGGAAATAAGATGGCAATTATTAATTAATTCATCTATGTTACATTAACAAACAAGAATCAAGAAAACCAAATTTCAAATTATTAATTACCAGTTTTATTTATTATTATTATTATTATTTTTTGAAATATCAATGACCATATTTAGTATTATGGATAATTAAGTAAAACTCACCTAAAAAAAACCCTAAGAATGTTAGAAAATTTGTATCTTCACTAAATTTGCTAAATTTACTAACTAATCGACTTCATTGTTGGAAAAAAAAAGTATTCAATTAAGTCACAATGGTTATCATATTCAAGCTACTTTTATACTTTCTTTTTAATACATTAATCATATTCAAGCTAAATTTACAACTTGGCTACTTCATGATAATCATATTCAAGCTACTTTTATAGTTTCTTACATCCAACAATGAAAGGTTACATTGTTACAGCATGTTCAAATAATTTATCAACTCTCACGTAGTAACACAAAACATCTTCTCTTATCGTAACATCTTATATTATTACCATTAAAACAATATAAAAGCTACATCATCACGAAAAAAAAGAAAAAACTCACACACAATAAATTAAATTTTTTTTAAAAAAAACACTGAAAATATTAGACTAAAACATATCAATTAACCTCAGAGCAAACCCTACGGATTTCACCAAGAAGGCCAGTTTTAACTTGTGCATTGCTCATTTTAACCATGGATCTCCCAAACTCAACTCTAAAGCTAGAAACCCGCCTTAAAATTCTCATACCCAAGTAGTGTCGAACGATAGGGCGAGTAGAGTCATCATTCCATAGCATTTGATCAGACTCCAAGATCCCTCTTCCATCTCTCAAGTTTTTATAGAACGACAGGTCGAATATTTCGGGACTACCGATGTCGAGTTCGACCCTGTTTGAGCCATCTCCGTCTTGAGGGCAAAGTGCTCGTAGTCGACCGACAAGCGATGGGTTCAGGGCCGGATCAGCGCCGCTTTTAGTCACCGTCGTGAAGTTGTAGAGTCTATAACTGAAAAAACGACACGATGCGGTACCGATGGTATGGGCACCTACATGGTTTGGCGAAGAAGAAGGTGGTGTGAATTTGAAGCAAGTTTGATAATAATTATTTTGTTTTAGTTTATATTTTTAAATTTATGCTTATGGTAACTTAGGTATAACTATTTCATTTTTTATTTTATAGTCGATTTAGTATGTAATCTGAAAATAAAATTTTGAAAACAAATGATTCAATAAAACATAATTGTATTTGATGTTTTCAGCTATTTGTTTGATATCAAATTCAGAAAGTAAATTTTAATTTAAACAATTTTTCAAAATGTATTTCAATCTATATAACTAACTGTAGTTACTCACTACATATTAGGTTAAATTTAAACTATTACTAATTAATTTTTTTTAACCATATTACTAATTAATTTATGAACTTGTTTTATATTATTTTTTTATAATTTTTATTTTGTAATATCTATATTATATGATACATATTTTAATTTAACAAAAAATAATTTGAGTTCATAATTGATAACATGAAATGCTATATATTTTTTAAAAAATAAAATTCTGCATTTTAAAATTGAAAATTGAAAATATGAATATACTGAAAACATAAAAAAATATTGCTTTAAGACTTTTTAGATCACCGACGTTGGAAACAATTTTCGAAAACAGAATCCAAACTATTTACCAAATACATTTATTCTCTTAATTTTGTGAATATGAAAACATAAAACAAAATTTGAATTGCCTACTATACGTGCCCTTAGTTTTTGAAAATTAAGTATATAAACACTCCTTCCACTTTTAAATTTCTAGTTTTGTTATTTACTTTCTTCCAACATTTTCAAAATCCAAGCCAAGTTTGGAAAACAAAAAAATGTAGTTTTTAAAATCTTGTTTTTCTTTTTGGAATTTGACTGAAAAATTTATCTCTTTTACTCAAAAAAAAAAAAAAAAAAAATGAAAACCATTATAAGAAATTGAAAGAAAATAGATTTAAACTTCAAAAACAAAAAACAAAATGACTACAGTCTTAATTTTCAAAAGACTAAAACAACTTTTCTTGTGAAACCATCGTGGGAGTTTCCTTTTTCCTTGCAAACAAACTGGTTTTTGGTCAAGGTTTGTTCATCATGTGGCTAACCTGCGAGAGTGACTAGGTCATGTGTGTTGAGACCCATAGACATGAATTTCTCCTTCTGAACTTCAATGGAATCTGAAAAACCAGGCAACTTCACCTCTGAAACCAATGAAACTCTACCATCTCTTCGTCCCGTCGGAACTTCCCAACCTAATCCACCCGTCTGCATCGAAATCACGGTATTAAATTTTCATCATATGTTTATGTATTTTCAAGGATTCAATATGATCGTAAGAAGTTAATCGATATTTTTATTACATATTGTACAAATATATGCTAATATGTTAACCAAACATATTAATAGTCAAGATTATTTTACGAACGTATTTCTATAAAATTGCGATCTTGATATTCCTATTAAACCAATAAAATAAGAAAAGTACCCAATAATACTTACCAGAACTACAGAGTCACGAGCTGCGATAGCAAGAATATCAGCGCATGACACAACACCCGGGCAAAGATCCTCAAGTTGTGACTTGGCATCCTCAATAACCTCGAACCCTTTCAAAGTACGGTTGGGCACAGCCGTCCTCTCAGTATTGGGACCGGCAAGAAGCACAGAAGCATCACACCCTCGAACAAAGCAGTCATGGGAGTGCATTCTTAGTAACCCAGGAGCGATTGAGGGATCCATTTGAAAATGAGATTGAACGGTGGATCTAACGATGGTTTCGACTTCAGGGCAC